>NC_134039.1:66272212-66585021 GCF_965140245.1 Athene noctua
ACAACCTTAGTCTTTTAGGTGTTTAAAATCTTGACACTGGCAATGGATCATGTTCATAACGACATTCATCAAACATAGTGGTATTCAGAGCAGTTCTCATCAAAGAAATAAAAAAAACCCTACTTGCATCACACAGAAAATGCAAATTTCCTTAATAAGTTAGTTTGCTCCAGGGCAAGGAGGGCTTAAGGACGTTACGCAGCCTGTATTAGCATTTTATCATATTATTGTGCCTGCAAAGTAACTAATTTATTTGGCAGAGATATAACACTGTTTTCGCCCACCAGACATCTGACAGAATAAAAACAAAGGTGTTCGGGGGAGCTTCTTTGTGGCAGTTCCAAATAAAGCTACAGACACTATAGATCTAACAAATGAATGACAGAGAGACATAAGAAAATTAAATTACACACTATTAGATACTCAGTGCATTACACATTAATTGATGATGATTGCAACAACAGCTGTTTTGAGACCACAAACACTACAGACTCACTCTATTTTTGTTTTGTTCCATGAACAGGTCATCAGATGTCAGAAAACACAATACAGTTTTTCTGAATTCAGAAATGACTGTGCACTTTCTTATATTTCACAGTTGATGACTTGTAATTATAAAACATTACTTCTGTTAATGACAATGAAAATAAGCTGTATATATATGTTTACTATCAAAAGAATATAATAAAAATTTTTTCTTTAGAACTGGATATTCTACAGAACAAGACCTGAAAAAAGACAAAGGAAGACTGGTCTTTTTTATTAAACCGTAAATTGGAAATCATCCAAAGATGACACTTGCATGGTAATCGACGTAGGGGTTTTGAGACAACAAGGAGTTACAGAAAAGGTTGACACATCTGTGTATGAATTGTATGGCATGTTTTGTTTTCTGTGTTAAAAGAAAACTCCTCCAGAAAGTATTCAGAAAAAATATTTTAAAAGATAAAGGGAAATAGAGACCTAACATGCCTCATTATTATATATTCTATTTTTCTGTCTCTTTGTCCCAGTCTCTTCAATCAGACCGTCACAACATTTTCATAACTTTGTCATTATCATACACAAGTGGAATATCAAAGATGAAAGAACGGATAGAAATGACTGCAGAGTATGCATGTCATTTGGTCACGTCAGTAGTTGTTAATTAACTTATCCCATGTCTTATCAGTGTATAGTATGTGTCATACATACAGCCCAGTGACGAGCTGTTCATCACATATTCTGTTGAAATTAACTGTGTCATCTTAAACCACAAATCAACTAGTTTGAGAAGAGAATATTTTGAATAATTAGTTCCTTCCACCATTGCAATTATGTGTGCTGATAACCACCCAAAATACTGTAAGCCACATCCTATACAGCTTGCTTGTTCCCAGTGCTTCTCTGAGTTCTGCCCTCCACAATAACATATCACTATATTGAATATAGATCTCTTGTACTGACTAAGTTCTCCTTTACTGATTTTAAAAAACGTGCATACTTTTCAGTAAGCCTTGGAGTGTTTGCTCTCTGCTGTCTCCTAAACAAGGAATGTCTGAGATTGTATGGATTTATTTTCTTTTGTCTGAAGAGATCATAAAAATAGAGAGATTTAAATTTTATTAAATTACAAAATAGGAATGTCTTCCTTAAAAGAATAATGAGGGAGTTTATAGTGTCAACTGAAGTGAATGATCTGTTTCTTACTGATGCAATCAAAACAACATGGAGTTCTCAGAAATATAGACCCACCTAATCCTTCTTACAAAGACCCTGCTGGCAAAATAATTGGTCTTTTAAAATTACTATGAGCAGGATAGTTGTCTTTACGTGAATGATAACCTCTTCAAATATCACTGTGTTTATATACTCCATGTGGTTGTGCCTGAGGAGGGAGCAGGGATACATGTGCCAGGACTCCTGACTGTATGCATCCAGAGCTCTAGCAAGCATGTTTGTGTCTTTCCATCTAGCACCTCATCACATGTGATTAAAACTAAACAAAACATTTTTGATGATGTTTCCATTGGACAATGCTAGCTCTTTAGAATGAAAAATTTTTGGTAAACTGTGCCAATTGTGTCAGAACTCTGAGAGGGGTCAATATCTGGGAACCAGGACCTGGTGGCCCAGGGGTCTTCACCTCCCCAGCAGCTGTAGTGCTATGGGCCCACCCAGGCAGCCATGAGCATGTTTTGTATTTTCCCAAAACATAATTTTAAATGTATCCAATTCCTATATAATCTTTTATTTGATTTTTTTTTTTAAATTTTAAATTTTCTAAGGGTATGCCTTCACTGATTGAAGTTGTAGAGTTGCTGGGTTTAAAAGGAGAGTTTGCACACATCTCTCACTGAGTTGTGCATGTGCAGTGGTAGAGAATCTGTGAAAGCCCGTCACATCAGGAACTGCAGCTTTATGGCAGTGTTTCAACACTGGAGTCAGACTAAAAAATGTCTGATACTTCTGAGTCAAAGAATGTCTTAACTTTTCCACTCTATTATAAAAAAGAACCCAAAACCCCACTCACCATTTGACCTTTTTCATAATGATTGTCTCCAAGAAAAACATTAATATCAGAATTTTTCCAATAGGGTGGAGAATCTTTTTTCCCCTTATTAACATGACAGTTTCTACCTCAAAAATACAGGCACAACAGTCTAAAGATGTGAATGTGCAGGTAGTAAATAATGAGTAAAATCACCCCCCACTGCTAAAATCCTGCCAGGAGAGCTTTAGTGGGGTGGGGATGAGTTCAGAGGGGAGATGCTGCTGGGAGAGTCATGTGCATGCCGGGCCCTTGCTGTCAGGGTGCTCCTGTGCCAGTAGGACAGTGACAAGCTCATTTGTTACTGTTACAGAGAAGTTTTGCTAAGTAGGCTGAGGACAGTTCCTGAGGCAACGTCAGATGGCTTAGAGGTTCAGAGTGAATTACAGCAGACAAAAAGCCTTAATGAAAGCGATGGTTCTGTTTCCTTTCATGAGTGGGCTGTGAGGTTGGGGGATCCAGGCTTCCTGACTCTGATTTGCTTCTCATGGCTGACTGAGGTGAATGTTGGGAGAACAAGAGGATCATCTGAGGTAAATGCACTTGTGAGCTAATTACTCAGATTGTACCCCCTCATAATTGGGTTTTCATTTGATACTGAGTGTCACTCAGCTCCCACTGAAGTCAAGGGAAAGATGCCCTTTGAATTCAGCTGCTGTTGGATCCAACTCTGGGTGTACAGCACTGGCACCTATTTCAGCTGTCAAAAATTTCAGTTCCTGTCATATAAATGACAGGAGATAAAGCAGGATTTGAAGACTAAGAAGGAAATTTAAATATGTTTTAACATTTGCTGCATTTGGAAGCTGAAATGCTGCCAGCAATTTGATGTGTGTTTTCATATGCTGTACAAGCTCACATTTTTGTTTGTTTTTCACAATAGAACAATAATCAACAGACTGTGGCCTTAGACTCAGGCTCTGACAATTCCTTCCACTTCCACTTTACAACCATGTGGAGCTCTGGCTTTGCACTTTTGGTATTTCATTCTTATCACAGCATAATTATTCAGATATTGGTCTGAGAACTGACAGTAATGCATTCTGGCATTCATGATGCTGTGGTTTTGCCCCATTTCTTCTTTTCCCTTCTATTTAATATTAAAATGGTGGTAACCTGTAGCCACTGTTGTTCTGGGATCTATATGCAAACATGTGTGTATTCACACATGTCCAGTTATAAAGACGTAGTGCGGGAAGCCAATGTATGCACCCAAGGTTTCACAATGAGGTGAAATAGCTGGTGAGCATAGTGAAAAGACTGATGAAACATCGTGTGACACAATTATTTCCTTTTTTTCACTCTAGTGCAGGGAAAAATGGTCTACCTCTGTTGTTTACAGACATGTGTGACATCTTTCAAAGAGGTACAATACTTCCATCATCTACTGATCCACAGAAAAATTCAGAAGGCAGTTTACTTTCTAGAAGCTTGCAAACTCTGAATCCAGGGACAGACATTAGGAGTTTCACACAAAATACTAGAGGCTTAGCTTAGGGGAAGGCAGAAATATCAACATATTGATCACTAGTGTAGCAATAAGTTAAGGTCAAAAGAGTAAATTAGACAACAAGATGAACTTAGAATCATAGAATAGTTTGGGTTGGAAGGGACTTTTAAAGGCCTTTAAAGGCCCTGCTATGGGCAGGGACATCTTCAGCTAGATCAGGTTACTCAGAGCTCTGTCTAACCTGACCTTGAACACTTCCAGGGAGGGAGCATCTACCACCTCCCTGGGCAACTTTTCCAGTGTTTCATCACCCTCACTGTAAAAATTTTCTTCCTTATATCTAGTCTAAATCTACCCTCTTTCAGTTTAAAACTGTTATCCCTTGTCCTGGCACAAGAGGCTCTGCTAAAAAGTCTGTCCCCATATTTCCTATAAGCCCCCTTTAAGTACAGGAAGGCAGCTATAAGGTCTCCCTGGAGTCATCTCTTCTCCAGGCTGAACAGCCCCAACTCTCTCAGCCTTTCTTCACAGGAGAGGTGTTCCAGCCCTCTAACTATTTTTGTGACTCTCCTCTGGACCACTCCAACAGCTCCATGTCTTTCCTGTGCTGAGAACTCCAGAGCTGGACACGGTACTCCAGATAGAGTATCACAAGAGCGGAGTAGAGGGGGAGGGAGAATCACCGCCCTTGACCTGCTGGCCACACTTCTTTTGATGGAACCCAGGATACCATTGGCTTTCTAGGCTGTGAGTACACATTGCTGACTAGTGTCCAGATTTTCATCCACCAATAATACCCCCAAATCCTTCTCCACAGGGCTGCTCTGAATCCCTTCATCCCCCAGCCTGTATTGATACTGGGGCTTGCCCTGGCCCACATGGAGGACCTTGCAGTTAGCCTCGTTGAACCTCATGAGGTTCATACGGGCCCACTTCTCAATCTAGTCCAGGTCCCTCTGAATGACATCCCATCCCTCAGGTGTGTCAACCACACCACTCAGTTTTCTGCTGTCCTTTGCTGTAAAAGAGAGAGGAAAAATGAGTAACTAAGGTGACATTAGCTGCTAATTTTTTCCTGTAATAGAATTATGTTGATAAAACTGTTTTTGTTTTGAAAATGTAAAGGTAGGTCCCTGCATAATACGCTTTCTGAATTTGCATGCAGATTAAATTGACCTATTTGCCCCCCAGGAAGCTGAGTGTAATCCTCTGTGTACAAAATCTAGGAATTCCTGCTGTATCAAATGTGAGGGAGTGACAGTTGTATGCTGTGGTACTGTGGGGCTTTGGAAACTCTTCAAAATGCTATGTACCTTCAAACTACTGCAGTCCCTTTCACTAAAAGGTATATAGATGCATGTTTCTAATCGAGACATGTCTGTAAGAAAATAAGGCAGGTAGGCAATCTGGTGATAAATGTATGGCATGTGTCCCATTGCATCTCCATCTTCAGTTACAAAATGGCCAGTGGCTAAAATTTTTTGTGAAAAAGAGTAATTGCCTCAGAGCTATCAACACATTTGCTTTTACTGCCTTAACTGCAGTAACTTGCAAGTTCTATGTCTTTATGGTTAAGTTTGTCACTCTCTAATACTGTGAATTGTCAACTACACAGAAATTTTGAAAACTTCATCTACAAACAATCTTTATTCGGGAGAAGGAAAATAGTTTAAAGGGAATTAAAAACTGATTTTGTGAAAACAAAAATAAAAAGATAATTGTTTTAAAGAAGGTGTGAATATGGGGGTTATCTGGAACTGGTAGCCTGGATACTATTTTAAGAGAATTCTATTGTATTTTTATTTGTCTGGAGCAAACTTGGAAAGGATTAGAAGTATCAGAGCAATTGGACCTCTACCAACCGGGAATTTATTAAGACCAACACTTTATTGTGCTCACATAGCTTTCCTTTGGTCTTCTCAATTATATTTAGAGACTGATTTAAAATGCTTTCTTTAGAAACTAATGGTAGGAAGCTTATTTCATTTTGTGAAAAAGTTATGTGTGTGGGAAGAAGGGGGAAGTCTTGTAAAATATGGAGACTAATGTATTGTACACAAGGAACACCGTTCAATGAATGCAAAAAGCAAAAGTTTAAAGCCTTTCAGGCCTTTCTTAGACAGGGTATGGAGCTGTCAGCATTGTCGGTACAATTTATTCACACTGTTCAAGTGCTTATGAAAGCTACTGAGCAGCCTGATCTATAAGTGATTGAACAGACAATACTCTAGAGCTTTGAGTACAAATAAAAAGCCACTATTTCAGGCTCCATGCATCACAACTAGTGCTTTCTAGGAACACTGCCAGTCTAAATAAAACACAATCTTGCTGTAATTTTATACAACAGTTGAAAAGAAGACTAAGGCTACACCGTGCCTTTCCTAAATGTTTCTTTACCACATTTTTCCATAAACAAGTGATAATTTGACTTGATGATATGCATGCCAGATTTAATTATGCTTTCATATTCTGCTTTCCATTAACTATTATACTTTCCTTTGTTAGCTGTTTATGCTACAAAATTTCACTTTATAATGCCAGGATTTCCTGATGCCTCATTTACTCAATTGATTTGAAAAAATAACATCTCCTAGCCTAGGTGTTTGATCCATTATGCATGCAGGGAGGATATGTGCTATCCAAGACACATTTCATTCATTGAGTCTGACCATTACTTCATGGTATAAGCCTAAAGTGCAAATGCTTTTCAAGGCTGAAACTAAGACACCATTGCCCATCCTTATATCTTTGTTGGGTGCTTATAACACTCTCACTTGAGGTGAGGCTGGAAGGAGCCACGGAGGGAAGATCTTTATCCCTCATTCATCTATACTAGGAAAACAACTTTCTAATACACACAACTTACTGTAACACCATTCTGTCCAGGAGAGCCCTGGCAGAAAGTTTTCAGCAAACTCTTCAAAGCATAGTAACATGATTGATGACATGCAGCCATCTGACAGTTAATGAATTTGATGTATCTCGGAAACTGCCTATTGGAATATAGCCATGGCATATGTTATTTTTATTACAATTGGTAATACAAAGACTTTACTTGTATATATAGATGCATTTCTATTCAATTTAATGGAAGATTTCCTGGCTTTACCAAGCTCTCAAGATTTTGTACACTTATATTTTATGGCCAAAATTTAGAATTTTGTCACTGTCATGTAAACATGCATTTTCACTGTTAAAGAGTAGTGTATCTGAATAATACAGTCATTAGAAAAATATTTTTATTCTAGTATTTTGGACATTCCAGATTGCAGGTTCTGACCTCTCATATATATTCTTATCTCAAATACAGGTCTTCAGAATAAATAGTTTAATCTGTGAAATCATTTATGAACATCTGTGGACAAACCCAACATATTTCTTAACTGTTCTTTCCAATTGCAATCCCCAGTGTTAAAAAATAATGGTACCGCTTAAAAATGATGAGCTGAAAACATAAAAAATTTGCAGTCTCTTTTAATTTAACTTTTGTGTTTTGAGATTTAAGATTCATATTTTTCAAGCATTTTTTTCTGAAACCACAAGTGTGGATGATTCATTTTATTTGAACAGAACAAAGATGAGAAGAGATAACTAAAATAACATGATTTCAAGAGGAGAAAACAACAATTCTCATGAGACTAAGATATAATCATGAAAATTTGCACTGTTGGATTCTCTGAAAAGGCTGCATTTTATTATGATGCTGAAATAAAATTATTTAACTGTAGCAGGAAAGTAGTTTTCTCTGTAAACCAGATTAAGCTGAAATTGGCTTCCATTAAAGTAAGCAATGAACATCAAGACTTACTGACATGAGAGTTAATATTTTGCTTGAGTAAAGCCAAAGTCTACATTTACTTTGAAGGGTACTAAATCTTCAGTTTTCCACAACATTAAGTCAGTAAATGTCATGTATTAATTTCCTTTATTTATTTTATTACCACAAATACTAACTAGAAAGAAAATACACCGCATAATGGAATCGGGTATTAACTTACTTTACAAACATTAAGCAACATTGAAATAAATAGACGGTGTTTTAAACAGCTGAACAAAAATCTGATTCTGCTATACAAATTTGCACATAACAGAACCAGATTTTCTCCACTGGTGCTTCCTGAGCTTGATAGCTGTTATCTATCAGTGAAAATGTATTTCTTTATGTTAACTGTTGTGCAGTGCTGATGACAGGATATTTCTCAGGTCGTCAAGAATTGAGTGTGCACGCTGTGATGATAAGTAACACCTTGTGTATGCCAAGGGGAAGGCAACACAACCTATGGCAGGATCGCATTTTAGTTAGGGGAAATCACAGAATCATAGAATGGCTTGGGTTGGAAAATATTAAAGATCTAGTTCCACCCCCTCTGCCATGGGCAGGGACACTTTCCACTAGATCACATTGCTCAAAGCCCCATCCAGCCTGGCCTTGAACACTTTCAGGGAGGGGGCAGCTTCTCTGGGAAACCTGTTACAGTGCCTCACCACCCTTCAGTGAAGAAATTCTTCCTTATATCTAAACTAAATCTACGCTGTTTTAGTTTAAAACCATTACCGCTTATCCTATAATTGCACTCCCTGATAAAGAGTCCCTCCCCATCTTTCCTGTAGCCCCCATTAAGCACTGGAAGGCCACTATAAGGTCTCCCTGGAGCCTTCTCTTCTCCAGGCTGAACAACCCCAACTCTCTCAGCCTGTCCTCACAGGGGATGTGCTCCAGCCCCTGATCATCTCCATGACCTCCTCTGGACTTGCTCAAGCAGGTCCATGTCTTTCTTATGCTGGGGGCACCAGAGCTGAATGCAGTATGAGAGTAGAATAGAGGGGCAGATTCCCCTCCCGTGACCTGCTGGCCACACTTCTCTTGATGCAGCCCAGGATACGGTTGGCTTTCTGTGCTGCAAGTGCACATTGCTGGGTCATATTCCGTTTTCCATCCACTAATACCCCAAAGATCTTCTCCGTGGGTCTTCTTACAATCCACTCATCTCCCAGCCTGTATTTGTGCTTGGAATTGCCCCAGATGTGCAGGACCTTGCTCTTGGCCTGGTTGAATTTCATGAGGTTTCACAGGCCCCCACCTCTCAAGCCTGTCAAGGTGCCTCTGGATGGCACATCCTTCCCTCCAGTGTGTCAACTGCACCACACAGCTTGGTGTTGTCAGCAAACTTGCAGAGGGTGCACTCAATCCCACTGTCTATGTCACCAGTGAAGATGTTGAACAGCACTGGTCTCAGTGCTGACCTCTGAGGAACGTCACTCATCACTGGTCTCCACTTGGACACCGAGCTGCTGACCACAACCCTTTGAGTCTGACAATCCAGCCAGTTCCTTATCCACTGAATCATCCATCCAATCCATCCAATCCATCCATCCATCCATCCATCCATCCATCCAATCCATGTATCTCCAATTTAGAGACAAGAGCGTTGTGTGGGACAGTGTCAAATGCTTTGCACAAATCCAAGTAGATGACCTTAAGTTGTTCTTCCCTTAGCCACCAGTGCTGTAACCCTGTTGTAGAAGGCCACCAAATTTGTCAGGCACGATTTGCCCTTAGTGAAGTCATGTTGGCTGTCCCCAATCACCTCCTCATTTTCCATGTGCTATAGCATAGTTTCCTGGAGGATCAGCTCCATGATCTTGCTGGGTATAGTGGTGAGACTGACTGGCCTGTAGCTCCCCAGGACTTGCTTTTCTCCCTTTTTGAAAATGGGGGTTATGTTTCCCTTCTTCCAGTCAGTATGAACTTCACTGGACTGCCATGACTTCTCAAATATGATGGATCGTGGCTTAGCCACTTCATCCACCACTTCCCTCGGGAACCATGGCTGCATCTCAGCAGGTCCCATGGACTTGGGTACCTTCATGTTACTTAGATGGTCTCGAACCTGATCTTCTCCTACAGTGGGAGGTTTTACACTGTCCCAGTCCTTGTCTTTGCCTTCTGCAGCTTGGGTGGTGTGGCTGGAGCCCTTTCTGGTGAAGACTGAGGCAAAAAAGTCATTGAGTACCTCAGCCTTCTCCATGTCCCGGGTAACCATGTCTCCTGTTTCCTTCTGGAGAGGGCCCACATATTCCTGAGTCTTCCCTTTATCGCCGACGTACTTATAGAAGCTTTTCATGTTGCCCTTGATATCTCCAGCCAGACTTAATTCTATCAGGGTTTTGGCCTACCTAACCTGATTTCTGGTTGCTTGGACAGTTTCTCTGTATTCCTCCCAGGCTATCTGTCTATCTCTGTAGACTTCCTTTTTGTGTTTGAGCTTGTCCAGGAGCTCCTTGTTCATCCATGCAGGCCTCCTAGTGTTCTTACCTGACTTTCTCTTTGTGAACATCACTCCTGTGCTTGGAGGAGGTGATCCCTGAATGTTAACCAGCTTTCTTGGGCAATTCTTCCCTCCAGGGCTTTATCCCATGCTACTCTGCCAAGCAAATCCCTGAAGAGGCCAAAGTCTGCTCTCCTGAAGTCCAGGGTAGTGAGCTTGTGGTGTACCCTCCTCACTGCCCAACGCATCTTGAACTCCACCATTTCATGGCCACTGCAGCCAAGGCTGCCCTTGAGCTTCACACTTCCCACCAGCCCCTTCTTGTTGGTGAGAACAAGGTCTTGCACAGAACCTCTTCTTGTTGGCTCCTCTATCACTTGGAGAAGGAAGTTATCATCAGTGCATTCCAGGAACCTCTTGGTTTGCTTATGCCCTGCTGTGTTGTCCCTCCAAAAGATACTGGGGTGATTGAAGTCCCCCATGAGGACCAGGGCTTGTGAACATGAGACTGCTCCTAACTGTCTATAGAGGGCCTCATCCACTCGATCTTCCTGTTCGGCTGGCCTGTAGCAGATCTCCACTATAACATCTCCTGTTCTTGCCTTCCCTTTACTCCTGACCCATAAGCTCTTGGTCAACTCCTCATGCTTTCCCAGGCAGAGCTTCATGGACTCCAGGGGGTCCTTGACATAGAGGGTGACACCTCTCCAGTCAGTGTATCAAGTAGAATCCAGACTGTAATCCTTAGGTTAAAAAGGATTATAAAAAATGTTTTAAAATGTGCCTATTATTCTCACTTCTTGTAAAGGGAGTCTAGAATAACTGGACTGTTTCAGAAGCCATGGTTTCTGCAATTAGATATATGAAATCAGTTAAGTTGGATCCTCCTATAGGTCTTCCCATTCTCAAATGTCTTTTGTTATGGTTTGAACCTGGAGGTCTCCTGAGTAACTGAACTAAGTTACACATTAGAAAAGTGAGCTAATATCAACCTGGCATGGCTGGGCCTGGATGCCAGCTGGTCTTCTATATTGTTGTAACTGTTCTCCTGTTAAGATTTCTCATGCATTCATTTATTCTTTAAGACTGACTGAAGAGTCAGTAGAAAAGAAAATCTATTGAATGGCAAACAAATGATTTCTGATAAGAAATATCAAACACTGACATGCTAATATCAACATTTCTCATTTTCCCCATTTTAAAAAGAAACAAATTATTTACTTTTGACTTTTTACTGACTGTCATTTGTACAGCATGAAAATAATGGAATAATAAGAGCTATTATGATATAAAAATATTCAGACTGTTTTTTTATGAAAATAAAAAATGTTCTTTAAAACACTATGATAAACGAAAAAGAATGATAAATATGACATGGCGCAATCTTAGCTTTTTAATCAATATTACATTTTCATTGCAATTAAATTCTTAAAAATCAAAGGACCTTATGCTGATTTCACCTACTTTATTTGCACATTATTATAGATGTCTATAATTTCATTCCTTAGCTGTAATTTGCACTACTTATATCCTACCTCATATCTAGGACTCAAATCTGCTTCTTTGCTCTCTTTCCTTTTCCTCTCCTCCCTAATGATGTCAAAAAATATAGGCCGTTCATAATATAACACAATTAGTTACAGAAACTGTGTTTAGAGAATGAATCTGATAGCAAGTCTTAGACCCTGAACTCTGAAAACAACTGTGTAGCAATATGCAAGGACTTGAAAAGAAGTCTGATTGACAGGCTTCACTGAGGGGGAGATCCTGAGGTAACGGAAATTTTGCCATCAATGGCAATAACGAGTCCATCTTTGCTACGGGAATATGGAACTTTACAGAAATGTTAATGGAGGATTACCATAGTCTAAGTTTCACCACTATTGCAAAAATTGTACATACGGTAAAGGGTTATACTTTGAACTGAAAGCAACCTGTGAGCACCTTCTGAAGTAGAATCATTAATGGTGGGAGGGCGGCATTGCAGGCTTTACTCAAACTACTGATGCTTGAGTAAGCTGACTGATTATGTCCTTTTCCTCTCTGAGGCTTGTTACATCTGTCTAAAGCAGTTCTGAGAGGAACTATTTCCTATTCCTGGAAAAAGATGTAGGTTTTGCCCCCTAACCATGTGCTTTGTGCTTTGTAGTTGATATCTGTGCAATCCTTCATGTGTGTGTTTCCTTCTTTGTCAAGGAAGTTTCTCCACTGTGGCATAAAAGATTCTGAAACCCGGGGAGTGTGAGAGAATACCATGTATTTCCCATCCTGCAAAATTTGTTTTGGAGAGGTCTAGAAAAATGAGAAGGAGGTTTGAAGTGAAAAGAAACATGAGGATAATAAAGAGGCTTAGAATAATAACTGATTGCTGAGAAGGGCAGCACTAAAGGGAAGGATATAAAAACTGTTGTGAAAGGAGGAGGTATGGCATGGGATATTTCTTAGCATGTGACAAGAAAAATTATTTGGAAATGTTTTTGCTGAAAGCACCAGAAGTGGCTTTGAGAGAGGGAGATTTTTAAATCTTCTTCATTAGGAAGAAAGACTTGAAGATTTTGAAGAATGCACTATAGCCTGTTTTGATTTGTTTTCTTGGAAGTACATAGATGATTCAAGTAACCTTTGCTGAAAGACCAGACCAAGAAAACCATGAAAGTGCTGAGGCATAACCTGTTTCAGATGTTACTCAAGGACTGGCTTAGAGCAAACTGTACTATAGGCTGTACACTTGTGAGTAAGGTTTATTGTTAAAAAGTAATTAAAAATACGCTATAATCTCTAAATTAAGAGGAGATTATATAAACAAGCTGATTAGGTATATGATTGGAGGTGACTGTCTCTCATCACACACTCATCTTCTAAAATTGTGGCTTATGAAACCATCAGACTAGAACTTCAAATAATTAAATATTCCAAGAGAAGACAAAAAAAAAAAAAAAGTTGTAGACAATCACACAAGTTAATATGGAATAAAATGAAAAGTACTGAAATGGGCATGGGTTAATATGATCACTCGACTAAGTGATATGAGGGCTGTGGAGGAGCTAAACAAAGAATGGTTATTCAATATTTCTTGTAACATGAAAATATGTAGACTATTTAATGCAGTTATAAACCAGCAAGCCCAAAATAAACAAAAAGAAGCATTTTTTCCCCCTAAAATGTAATTAAACTGTGGAACGTTGTCACAGCATGTTGTAATAGTCAGAATATAAACTGATTGAAAAGGGATTAGGCAAATTCATGGAATAAATCTTGGCTACAAAGGTCTAGATAAAACATCCAGCTCAGGAAATCCTAAACTTCTGATTTTCAGAAACTGAGAAATAAAATGAGCAGAGAGAACATTAACTACCTATCAAGTTTCTGATTATCTTTTCCTGTGCATCTGCCACTGGCTACTGTCAGAAACAGGACATTGGGGTAAACAGACAATTTGGTCTTAACTACTGTAAAACTCATTGCACACTAAACCCAAAAATGTTAGAATAATTTTCTCAAAACAAAAAATTTGTAAATACAGAAACAGAAACTCTTAGAGATGAAACTAATGTTCTATTACTCAGTGACTGTTTTTCATGAAGAAAATATTCCAGTAAATGTTACTGACCTGCCAGTATATAATTTTTCCTCCTCAGCTGTGGTTAGAAACAGTAAAGCTGAAATAAGTCATCAGTTAAAATATTTCCTATGGATTTATTCTCTGTTGAGAAAAGAGAAAGGGATTGCTTGTGTCTACTACAAAAATACTGGTCAAGTAAGATGGGTAGCAAAAAGTGACCATCTGTCACATGTTATTTTAGTGTTAACCTTGGCCTCATAAAATGGGGCCTTCTCGACTCTCCTGTGGCAGTGTAAAGTTATTTCAATTCTATTCACACCCTCTGGGCATCAGCGTGATTTGGAAACCTAATAAAGTAAGTCATCAAAGAACAACCCATGTGTCCAGAATTTGTATTACTACACTACGGGGAACCCAAGCGTTGCTATCCTTTAAGCCATATGTCTTCTAAAGCTCCATTTAAAGACACAGAAATCAATATGATTTTGGTAGAAAGTACTGAATAAGACTAAGTAAGAAATAGCACACAGAATATTGACTGTGCACCAAAGTGCTTCTGCCACAGGAGCAGAAACGTACTGGGAAGCTCTGAGGGCCAGTTGCTCCATCTTCTTGAATCACAGGAATCAATCCCTGTCTATTATTTCTATAATCAAAAAGGCAAAAATGAAACAAGGCTTTTCATCCCCTTCCCCACATTTAAACTTATTTCTAGGAAAGAAAAAAAAAATCCTTGACTTCTGCCCTGCCATGTGACAGTTAAAATAGGCTTTGTCCATTATCTGCATAGCATACCTTTGGAAAACCTGTTAATAAGGAAGTTGACGTGTCAAGAAGAGATCTGAGATAATCCTGTGCTATGGGCAGGAGTCATTTAACATCAACACACAGGCTTAGGCTTCCTTGATAGTCATGGGGACCTAGTCATTTTAGCCAACTAAAATTCTTCCTGAATTAGCAGTTGTATTGGGTCTGGCTGAACTGGAATCGGTTTTCCCCTATAGCAGCCCTCACGGTGCTGTGGTTTATGCTGGGAGCTGGCAGGGTGTCGATGGCACCCTGGTGCTGTGGCTGCTGCTGAGCAGTGCTTACACAGCACCAAGGCTCTTTCTGACATTTCCCACCCCCAGTGGGACGGGGTGGGCAAGATCTTGGGAGGGGACACAGCCAGGACAGCTGACCCAAACCGACCAAAGGGATATTCCAGACCATGTGACGTCTGCTCAGTATAAAGCTGGGGGAAAGGAGGAAGGGGGTGGGGTCACCCTTGGTCCTCCGAGGCAACTACTACGCGTATTGGAGCCCTGCTCCTGAGAAGGCCCGACATCACGTCTTCATGGGAAGTAGAGAATAAATCTGTTTGCTTTTGCTTCCGCGCGCGGACTTTTGCTTTGCTTTGCTTATATTAAAACTGCTTTTGTTTCACCCAGAAGGGTTCGTTTATCTTATTTCCCCTCTTTACCCTGTTGAGAAAACAAAGGGAAGGGGGGAGAAGTGATAGAGCGACTTGGTGGATACCTGGCATTTAGCCAGAGTCAAACCATCACAGCAGTTTAATAAATATTAGATGAACTACATCTGGAAGATGTCCATTTTCCTTCATCAGCTGTAATGGGAACATATGATGACTAGCTCCTATGTGCCTGTACATGCCCTGGATGTGTAAGAACAGGGCAGATGAATTTTACATGTACTGTTCCCTAACTTCCCATGTCCACCTCTTGGAGAACGTGGAAACCTTCTTGTGTGATTGTGTAAGGATTCAGCACTAATTTTCATGAAAGTCCCTTGTTGAGCATGAACCCCAGTCCATAATGGGTATAAAGATATGTCTGGAAACAAAAGTGAGATTATTTTCAGGTGACCAGCACTCTCCCTTTCTCTGACCATTGCTCACAGCTGCTTTCTTTTATTTGTTGGCATTTTATCCAGTGAAGTGTAAAAATGTTAACATTTGGAAGACTCCTCCTCTTCCTGGGTGCTTCCTCTGCAACAATTACTATAAATAGAAAGAATGGTCATTTCTTTTAAGGGAATGACAAAAAGCCTCCATGTCTTTTCACTATGTGACAAGACTCACTATGCGACAGGAGGTCCAGATTCACGGAAAGTTCACCTGTGACAGTGATGATAGACATATCAGTACTCAGACACGGTCCAAGTCTCGAATGAGCCTTCAAACTAATTAACTGAGAATTGAGAACAAGTATAGATCAAATTAACAGGTAAATAAGCTGCAACATACTCTTTAATTCAGTACAATTCTGAAATAGTCCTCGGAATATTATTCCATTTCCATTACAAATTCAGTTGTAAATCTTTAATGAAAACACATGCATTCTTCAGATTGACATTATTATACCTGAGCTCTTTGAATACATTCCTTTATATAAAAGATCTAATTCCCAAGTAGACTGTCAGAGCTCTTTCATTCTCTCTGTACAGTACACAAACATTTCTGAAGCAATATATTCTCAATTTTCTTCATAAATATTAAAAGCGAATGTGGAACATAGCTAGAGCTGAATGAAAATACAGACTCAGCATTTTGTTTGAACTCCCATGGACCAGTAGGTTTAACAGTGATTGGAGTAGGAGACTGAATGTCCAGATTTATAGGCTCTTTTCAGTACCATTTTCCTAAATTCTTTTGTTTCTTATGTATGAAAAAAATTCATAGAGAAGTCTATCTCACTTAAAGACTTTGACAGTATGGCTAAAGGAACCTTACTGTTATTGAAATGCTCTCACTTCTGAAAATGAAACTTATTTTGATAACAATGGGTCATTTTAAAATGTTACACTAAAATGTCTTCTAATATGCAAAATAATTAAATTGAATTACAAAAACATCCAAAAAAATTTCTGAGAATAAAAACTATTGTTTGCAAAATTACCTGTAACTACACTTCAATATGAATTAGGGAATCTTTTTTTTTTGTTGTTTTTTGTGAAAAATGTTTCCATCAGTTTTCCAAAAGGTATAAAGGTATTAATTCCAATCTGCTGCTGTGATATTACTGATATTCAGAATAGGAAGACTAACACTGAAGAAGATAACATGATGGGAAAAGTTGTGGCATTAGTTTTGTTACTTTTACATTAGAATCAAGATAATTTTTTGTTATTAAAACAAAGAATACTAGAAAACCTGTATGTCTGTGGTGTTTCTGTTTTCTGGTTTCATGCCAGAAAACTCCCAGTGATACACGACAAACAGTGAGGCTCTGACTGAACCTTCTCTCCTAAGCGCTATGTTTCCTGAGACCATAAACTCTAAATGTTTTATAATCAAAGCAGTTGACATACAGTTTATCCTGGGTATTTTATCCCTCTGTCAGTGGAGACAGATTCCCAGGAGCTGATTGAAAGCCTACTGAAGTCAATATGGGTCTTTTAAATGACATCAATAGGCTTGGAATAGGTTCTTACTTCAAACCATTTGTGGCTCAGAGGAAAGTGTTTACACTTTATGATCACAAATATGTCACAAGTTTGAAAATGACGTTTTCCCAGAACTATATCTTCTGTGTCACAAGATAGAAATTGTGTTTATATTTTGAAGGAAATGTGCAGACTGGAAGAGAAAGAAAAATGTTCTTCCAGGAGATAGGCTTTTTGCTTAAGGAAGGGTTTTTTTGACTATCAGAATCAGTCTGGTAGAGGTAGACTGGCAGAAGGGGAGCAGGAAATAGAGTAAATTATAGTATGGTGTGTTTAAATAACATTTATGTAATTTATAGCACTGTTTATTCCAACAGCATCAGCTTTGAGTGGCTGTGACTTTTGCCAGTCAGAAATTATCAAAAGTTTGCTAATAATAGCAATCTATTTGGTATGGATAATAATAGCAGTCTATGCTGATAGGGATAATACAGTTGAAGCTAGATTAATTTAAATATGTTTCTGCTATAGATGAATCCTGAAGAATACATCAGAGAGTAAGAGTGCAAGAGAAGATTTTATGACCCTGACAAGTGATACTGCCACTGGCTTTGGAAGGCCGATCCATAGGCTTCGGCTAGTTCTGTGGGAGAGAATGCCTTTTTATAATTGTTCAAGCAAGACAGTCAACCAACTGTGAACTGTTGGAAGCTCCAAAGACTCATGTGTTTTACAAAAGATGTGCAAATTATAACATAATCTTAAAATGGTCTCTAGGGTTTAATCATAATAGCAGTACAGGAAGCAACAGCCTCTGCTCTTTGTTTTCAAATCGCCTTAAATCTCTTTCTGTAGTCTGCAGTATATGACCAACACAAAGTAATTTGTATGGTGACAGTGACAACCAAAGTGAGGAGGGAACTCTGTTTATTACAGGGGGAATTCCTTCTACCACCTTTCCAAGCTGCAAGCAGTGTTTGATAGATGCCTTTTAACGTGACTACATTCCTTTTTATTTCACTTTGATGTTCACTGTTTCTTAGATTAAAAAAATTACAAAAATGAAGTGGTGGAGAGAGGTAGCTTGTGTCTGAGATAAGTGTCATGTTTTAGCTTTTGTTCAGAGGAAGCTGAGAAATCTGCCTACATCCAGGGATTCAAAGTAGGTACTTCAAAATGGTAAACTTTGGCAGCTACATTTGTGTAGCCTTTCTCTAATTAAGCTCTGTTGCTTTAAAAAGATGTTTTAACATTTCATTATAATCTAAACCAGACAATTAGTTATATATCTGTAGTTCTATGAAATTGTGAGTGGGAGTACAAAAGCGTAATGTTGTTTTGGGGGAAGCAAGCCAATTGTATATTTAGCCCTGCAGCTGATTCCTCAAGGGCATTGGCACGTGCCACTGTGTATAGCAAAAGGAACATGACCCACCTAATGCATGCATGATCTTCATAATGGAAAAGAAAAAAGACTGAGGTCTAGCGAGGTCTAACAGAGGGCAGAGACCAGAATTTTGAGCAGATGGTATTCAGGGGCCCACCGGCCGCTTGAAAGCCAGGGAGTGGAGAAAATAGGCAGATAGTAATTAGCAGAAGGTGATAAAAAAAAAGGGCATCCAGGATCCCCCAAACATCTGTTTAAAAGAATAAAAAGCCTGGTCTGACCCTGAGCCTTAATGATCTTAAAGGATACAGTTTAATTGCTTGGAAAAAAAATATACACACACCATGCTGAGCTACAGTTTTGGGAGCACTGAAGGAGTTTGTGTAATTATTAATTTGGTGTATTTGTTTTAGAAAGATTATATACAGCATTAAGCCAATAAATGAAGTAGTTATAATCAAAATGCCAACTGTCTTTTCTTGGAATCAGCAAGCTCTTAACAAAAATTTGAATTTCAGATAGCTTACAAATTGATATCACTTGCTCTGCATTTTAAAACGGCTATTTTGCCTGCTTGTCATGTATTTCTATGCTACATCTGTCTTTTCTCCTATTTATTTACATAGAAAGAACCAAGATCTTTAGTTTGTTTATCTGAATTGAAGTATTTTAAGCTCCACAAATAGTTGCTAATTACAGCACCAGAGACCTGACTGGAGTTGTCATCATTTACTAGTGACCCAGTTACTTAGGAATTACTGCTGCACTTAATCAAGGAAAGTGCTGATTCACAGTGAGGTTTCTCCTATTTTTTCCTCCATTCCATTCTAGCAATAATTTGATACCAAAGTCCATGAAGAAAGTGTCAGAAAGTGTTGTTTACATGCTAGTTAATTCTTTAAACTAGACACTCTTTTAAGAAGGTCACTTATAGTAAGTTAAAATGATTCTTTTTTCCTTCCTTGCCGTTTCAAGAATGAATAGCGTAATTCAATGTTATTAAAAAACCCACAAAAAACAACAGTACAAAATTTCCCTTTGCAAACCAGTGGTAAGCAGCAGTGCATTGCAGTAGAAAGATAGAGCTAATGATTTTCTGGAAATGTGTGCTTATGTATCAGTGTTAGTGCATGTGTGAGAACTGATTGTATGGAATATTTTAATTTGCATTCTGGAAGAGAGAGTAAAAAGCACTTTAAAAAAACCACAGGTGATGCTAAATTAGAAGGTGCTGTAAACGTTAGAAAAGACAGAAATAAGTCTAATGGGACCTGAAAGAGATGAGAAACATGAGAAAAAAATAACAGGGTAAGGAGTTTGAAGTATGGTATGATTAGTAGATGTAGTGCAGGTGAAGTAATTAAATGTGCATGGTTGAGGTAGCTATCATATACTGCACTGCAGAGGGGTGCTATTTCCCCACTTAGTATAAATGAAGTCACTTTAGTACTGCACAATTTTAAAAGTAAGTACATTTTAAAATAAACATTTCAGAAACCTAGAAAATCTTCAATAGCACAGGTAGAAATTAAGGATTATCAAGACAGCAGTTTAAGGATTCTTCATTAAAGCACCGTGCTGAAAATACCATTTGTGTCTCTTTCAGACCTGAATATATATTAAAGATTCCATACAAAACTTGCTTCAAGAGTATAGCATATAAGATTTATTTATTTAATCTAAGTCTAAATTTAAACTAAATTTTCATTATAAGCACATCATGAACCCAACAACATTATATTTGGTTTGCTGCTGATGACTCAACACATTTTATTTGTTAATTGTTAAATTCAAGCAAAAAAAAAATGCAGTGAAATCCTACTAGGTTTTACTAAATTCTTTATTGAGCTCTTAAGTATATTAAGGAAATGCCTGCAAATGTGAGCAGCTTGCTTGAAAAATCATAGAATCATAGACTAGAATAGATTCATAGAATGGTTTGGGCTGAAAGGGACCTTAAAGATCATGCAGTTCCAACCCCCCTGCCATGGGCAGGGACACCTTCCACTAGACCAGGTTGCTCAAAGCCCCATCCAGCCTGGCCTTGAACACTGCCAGGGAGGGGGCAGACACAGCTGCTCTGGGCAACCTGTGCCAGTGTCTCACCACCCTCACAGTAAGGAATTTATTCCTTATATCTAATCTAAATCTACCCTCCGTCAGTTTAAAACCATTACCCCTCATCCTATCACCACACTCTCTGATAAAGAATCCTTACCCATCTTTCCTGTAGCCCCCTTTCAGTACTGGAAGGCCGCTATAAGGTCTCCCCAGAGCCTTCTTTTCTCTGGGCTGAACAACCCCAACTCTCTCAGCCTGTCCTCACAGGGGAGGTGCTCCAGTCCCCTCATCATCTTCACAGCCTCCTCTGGACCTGCTCAAGCTGGTCCATGTCTTTCTTATATTGGGGCCTCCAGAGCTGAACACAGTACTCCAGGTGGGGTCTCATGAGAAGAAAGGGGCAGATTCCCCTCCCGTGACCTGCTGGCCACACTTCTCTTGATGCAGCTCAGGATATGGTGAGTGCACACGACTGATTTATATTCAGTTTCTACCCACTAATACCCCAAAGTCCTTCTCCACAGGCCTGCTCTCAATCCACTCTTAGCCCAGCCTGGATTTGTGTATCTTGACCTATGCGCTGTTTCTATTGGATTATGTCTCTGAAGTGAATGGAAAAATGGAAAAAGATTCATGGCTACAAAGTGATCTCAGCAAAAGTTAAGGAAGACCCCAAGCTCTACAGAGCTCTTCTAAATGCATAGTCGCATCAGATATGAAGAAATTGTATTGGGGTAATATTATTTTGCTCTGTGATTCATTACTCTTGTAATAAGTCTTCACCACAATCAAAGTAAAATAAGTGGTAAATTTAGCAATGTAAAATGTTAATGAACTGAGACCTCAATTTTGCATTGTCATCTATATGGATACATTCCACAGGGCATCATTTCTTTCCTCCATTTCCTTCCAGCTCATGAAGGAATCCTGCTTGGGAAACTGCAACTCTAGACAAGAGGCGCTATAAAATCGTGTGAGCCACACATTGGTGATTAGGTGCAGGTCAGTCTGACAGTCTTTGTAAAAGAGCCCACATCAATATAGTTTACACTCTCTTGTACTGTGCCCTTTGGTTGAGTTAACCACGGGCTGAAGTGATTAAATATAACAGCATGGTTTTGCACAGCAGTCAGTATAGGAGTACATGTGCACAAAATGCAGAATTGTATAAAAATGACACATTTTTCTTTTCATTTGTGGTTTATTCTTTTGGGAAATTTTAGTTATCTCAAAGGACTAGAAAAATACTTTTTTCTTAAGAAGTGAAAACTGCAGTTCTCATGTAATTGCTTGGTTGGCAATCCAAGGCATAAAGAGAAATATTAGGAATCGTGAAATTTATTAAACTGGGGAATCTGACCACAATATATACATTGTACAAGGGCTAGAGAACACACACTAGCTCCTCTGTGTAAATCCACTCTGAATTTTCTTCATATTTTATGAAGTCTTATTTCCTCCATATTTTAAGTTTTCCTACTCTTTCTAAGAATTATTACATCTTTGACTGAAGTCCTTAAATATTCAGGGTTTATAACATAAACATAAAAAAACCATAAAAAAAATTCTTTTGTAACTGTAATGATATTGCATTTATTTGTTGCTATTGCAGTTCAGTGGTCTAAACATTTTTCATCACTTGGAAGAATTTGCATAAAGCTTCAGTTTCTCCTGGAAAGTAGCTTTTTGTGACGTGTTTGCACTCTTTGTGTGTTTGTGTGACACAAAGGGGTATTTCTCACATCCTCAGGATACAGGCAATGGAACTGCAAGTATAATCTTTATAAATTTTGCAGTGCTTACATAATGATCAACATTCGTGGTGAAAAGCACTTGGAATTTATTTTGATAGTTATAAGAATACTTCAAATGATGAATTGCAAGGCTTTGATTAAAAAACAAAACGTAAAAGCCCCTGATTTTCATTTTCCATATGCCCTGTCTAGATCACTTTGGCGGTGAACATTACTTTCAAGCCTTTTTCTACTTCCAAAGCACTAGTAATGGGCATCGATGTAAATCTGCATCAAAGTACCCTGGAACTCTTACTTGTGTAGATACACATGTGAAAATGTCCTTTTGTCGGTGTTATTCTAGCTATGGTTGAAAACAATCCTGTCATTAGGCTTGATCGTCAGCTCGGTGTCAGTCAGAAGACCCGACCTGAGGCAGGGATGGAGGAGAAGAGGGATTGTACCCTCTTCACCTGGAAACTTGCTGCAGAGACGTGTTAGCAGAGGGAGCGACATGTCTGCTGGTGGCTGCAGAGGTCCGAGGAGCTGGGCCAAGACAGGGGTGGAGGTTTCCCACAGGAAGGACAACTACCAAGGGGGGTGCCTGGAGGGCAGTAGGATGTTCTCTGGGAGACCCCAGGCTCCACCCACCAGTGCGGGGATGAGTGAGAAAGATGCTTTATAGGTGCTGGGTGGACACCCTAGGAAAAGCACTCGAGGCTGCTGCGCGGGCTGGCAGGCGGCCAGTCGAGAGCCGTGGGTCAGTGGGGGCTTTGTGTGCCCCCAGGCCCTGCCCTGAGCCCCTGCTTCTGCCTGCCTGCATCTTGCCTCCGGCTTCTGCCCAGCCAGCAGCAGGCGAGATGCCTCTCCAAGGTAAGTAAATTTTCAATTTACATAATCCTCTTGGCTACCTTTGTGAATTAGACACACCAAACACAAGTAGAAAAAGGCTGTCTCAGATTTAATGGATCAATTTACTGTCATTAGCTAATGGCCAGCTAATGACTGTGTCGGTGTCCGTCCGCCCCGCCCGCCCCGCCTTTACCCTTTCGCCTGCTCTGCTGCACGTGACGGGAGCCCCCTGGTCACAGCACCCCTGGCAGGGGAAGCATCAGGGAACTGACTCAAAGGCACCAAAGTTAAATACAGGGTGATGGTGCTTAGGCACTCCTGGCTAGGTGAAACACTATCAGCTTAAAAAGTAGGTCACACATAATTTGCCTTCCCTAAATTATTTCAAAATCACTGGGTTTGAAGTCAAATGTGACAGGTAAGAGGTAGAATGGGTCTAACTCATGATGAAAGTAGCATCATCTCGGAGGCTGGCTACCGTAGCTTATGTGTAGAAGGGGCTTTTGAAGGCTGTTAATTCTGCATTGTCATAGTGCGGATGGGATCCAGCGTCAGCTATGGGGACAGACAAGGAGGATGCTAACAGTAAATATTATTAAAGCACAGATGCTGTTTGCACTATAGCTCTAGAATTGGAACTGGCATAATACAGTTCTGCTGTTGTTTTATATATATATATGTTATAAATATACATATATTTATATACAACAACAGCCGAACCCTCTATTTGGCTAGATAGCAGAAATACATCTATATATTTTCATGTCACAGATGTGAATAGTTCTCAAGAGCTGCTGCATGTATCAGGCCAAGAGACACAATCCCTAGTCTAGGCATCAGTTATTCTTTCCCAGTGAGGGAACAGGATGCTCCGGCGTTCCAAAATCCTGCTTAGGAGGTGAGTCACTATCTTTGCATTTCAAATTAATCTAAATGCAGTTCCTGCTTACTTGTTATACTCAGTGCTTGGGCTTCTGCATTTTCCCCACACCTGCTGATGACAGCACTAATCCATCTAAGAGGAGGAAAAAACCCACAGAAAAATGCCTGTACTCAGATTTGTTTGGGATGTCATTAGCCATCAGAGGAAAGTGCAAAATCTCCCAGAGTGAAGGTACAATTTTGATTAGTCCTTAAATAATCAGAGAAAAACGTAACACTTGAAGTGCTATAAACGATATTAGGATGCAGATGCTGGAGATTAGCTTCAGGGATTTCAGTAAATCAGGATTTTAAGAGTCCATTTATATCTTCTACATGCTTGTTTTGATCCACCTTGAATCTTTTTTTTTTTTTTAATGTGTTGAAATCCAGGTAACGCTAAATTGCAGTATGTTCCAAGTAACCTACTGTAGCATATGCCACTACTTTGTGCAGCTGTGTTCAGGAAACCTATCTATACATATGACTTTGGGAATGTACTTGGCCAAGTCCTGTTATGGTGGGTTTATGTGGAAAAAACAGAGAAGGAAAGTAAAACTACTCCACCTGCCCTTGGCACCCTGTAGAGAGTGACTAAAGTCATGGTCCCAGAGCTGTTAAGTCTAGACAGCATTAGCAACCACAAGCTTAGGTCAGGTTTGAGCACATTTATTTACAGCTATGTATTTCTGTTGAATTTGCCAGGGTGCATGTTGTTGTATCGCTGGCTGATAATATGTCTGCCCAATACACCAGACTGAGTTACCTCCTAACTCAACTCGCCCGGTTGCTGCATTGCTCCTGTAATTGAGGGGCTATACGCGTGCATTGGGACTAACGAATGTATCAGACATCACAGGCTCATGGGCAGCCAGCAGTAAGGATGTGCTTGGGCCATGGGCAGCCAGCAGTGAGGATTGTGAACAATGTGCTTGGGCCCCACCCACCCATGCCTTCACACAGCTCTAGGGCAGACCCTCTGCGTACATACTCAGTCCCATCTTTGAAAGTGCTCTCTGGAAGATCAGCATGAGGAAGATGCGTTTGCATCTACACAGCACAGCTGTCCAGAGCACACCCAGGTCTGCAGCTTTCTGCATCCAGCTCCAAGCCTCAGTATGCTGCCACACGAGTCTGTGCTTGGCAAGGGCTGTGAAGGTTGCCATTTCCCAGCAGAGTCGGGTGATGAAATCATGTATGAACAGGCTTTGCTGGGAGTACCATTGCCTCCTTTTAAGGGAAGTCATGCAGTGACAAAGGATACAAGCTGAGAAGAAAGAACAACTGAAGAGCCAGATGTACTGCTAGGCTTTTGTTCCTTTGCTCATGAAGCAAAACAATCCAGGCTGAAAAGCATATGTCTCTGACTGTGGAACACCTGCAGCCATGAGAAAAACAATGACTGTGCAGAGTGTTGTTCTGCACATATGTGAAGGGAGTGTAAAGGGAGAATGCTGAGGTAAAAAGGCAATGTTCATGGACTTCTTTGCTCAGTGCATCTGACAAAGCAGCAGAGCATCCTAAGATGCTCAATTTCACATTGAGAAGAAGACAGCCTTTTTAATTTGGAAAATAGCAGCTCCTGGACTTGTACTACTCCACTTTTGCCGGAAGAGA
This sequence comes from Athene noctua, assembly GCF_965140245.1. NCBI lineage: Eukaryota > Metazoa > Chordata > Aves > Strigiformes > Strigidae > Athene > Athene noctua. Next base: position 66,297,979 of record NC_134039.1, read on the forward strand.
GGTTTGAGGCAGGAATGCTAGCATCTATGCTATGAATTAGGAGGCAATATTTACTTCTTGTAAGGTTTTTGGTCCATGCACCTATGGGTTATGTGCATCAAGAAGTCACATCAGTCACCCAGGGATGTATGTTTCCTTAGTTGCTAGGGTCATCACAATATTCTCTGACCTTTTCCACTTCTTACTTTACAAGGAGTGGTTCTCTGTTGTACTGATGGCCATTGTGGATAACAAAATTCTTTACTGTTATTGTCAACTGCTTGATGAACCTGCCTGTATTGATCTTGCCTTTTAGGTCAGTACACTGCTGCTGCTGCTGGAAGCTCCTGGAGATGGGTGGCCTACCCTTAACCCTTGATGACACTCTTCTCGATGTATTTGCAAATGCAATTATTTGCCAGGAATCTGGATTGTTGCCAGGATCTCTTCAAGTGGTTTTTCGTATGATATTTCTACAATTGTGTTAAAATAGATTTTTAGCCCGTTGAAGTCAAATTAAGCCTGATTACGGCTCCCACACCAGGATCGTACTTGCTTGCTGTAGCCTAAGCAATATTTGTGTGATCAAAGGGGTGAGTGGAAGATGGAAGCAGAAAGCCAACACAGCTACCATTGCCTGCTAAAGATTATTCATCTGCCTCTGAGAACAGGAAATACCAAATTATAAGGAATATTCTGGCAGACCATTTCAGTGCTAAGTGCTTGACTGCTGCTTGTGCTTTTACTGATACATATACGCATGAGCTCCCACAGTCTTCTGCAGGGCTCATCTCTGACCACCCAGGCCCACACGTGTTCATTCCCCTAACCCTCCCTCCTCTTGGCCACTCTCTCCAGCAACGCTGCATATTCATTAGGCCCTCAGTATCCCCCCTCTAGAAATGGAAATAGAAACTTTTTGACAAATGAAGGGATAGTGTATTTGCTTCAGACAAAACAGTATTTTTATATATTGAGAAGATACTATGATCCAGACTAAGAAACTGAATCTGTAGGTTTTTAGCAATGAAGAGTAAGGGAAGAAATGCAGGGAAAAAATGCATAACAAGTGGCATAAAGACAATACATTTTTCAATCTACTAGAAATAAGGAGAAGTAAAGTTTTTATTCACCTCTGAAGTGGTCTAATGGCAATTTAAAAGAACAGCTGAAAGCTAGAAAGCTCTGCAAAGACTATGAATTATTATAAAGGTGAAAAATATTCCATAGCAAGAATTACTTTAAAGTAGTCCAAAGAATTTCAGTGACATGCTTTAGAGAAATTGTAAAATGCAGTCCTTACTCCAGAATTTTAGAGGGTTTCTAAATCGTGTGCTTAACAGTAGACACTTTACTGGCTTAGGAACAGACTGGATCTTTGCAGGGTTGGGGCTGAAGGCCATAGTTCTGCAAATGTTTATGCATGAGTAGAGAGTAAAGACTGAGTCCTAAAATTCACAGTATGCTGTGGGTGAGGAAAAAAATGCTGAGGAAAAGCAGAGGAGAGTGATATTTTTCAACCATAAATTATATGGTATCCTTCAAGACAACTCTTTCATAGAAGTTATGTGTTGAAAAGAAACTTCTGTTTTCATAAGTGAATGGCATTTTAGAACAATTAAAATATGGAAGAGAAAAATGTGCAGCCATTCAACAACTCTACAATGTTATTGAAAGAATATTTTAATTAAAAAACTAGATCATCCCCCTCCTGCCTGCCTGGCTCCCGTCCTGAAAAGCTCTCTCCTTGCTTTCGTGAGCACAAGCAAATCAACACTCTGTTAGCACAAGGTAGCTCTTGTTTGAATTGTGTACCCTGGAGATGCATAATAAGTGCAAAGGAACTGTTCCTATGGGGGTTCAGATTCTAAGAAAGGAGAGAAATTAAAGTGCCCTGCATATGCGGTCTGGATCCCATGAAGGGGGTGGGATAAATTAAAAATAAATCAGTTTTGTGAATTTGAACTTGATACATAAAAGTTGGGCCATAAAACTATAATTTCCTTCACCCAATATTTTTTTATAGCTGAAATTTCCATCTGTGGGGGAGAATTTTTATGGATAGAAGGCTAATGACATTCAGAAAAGATTCTGTTACTTCCAAAGAGGTGCATTCAGAGCAGCATGTATAGGTCCAAGGCAGTATCTGTCACTCCTCAGAATTAGAGGTAGAAGAACATATAATTTTTAAGTCCAGTAAATGAACCAGTAGCGAGAATAAATTTCAGGCCAAGGTGAGATGAAACAGAAAGTACCAAATTGTTTTGGCAAAACCATACAGTAATAAATTTAGTTCATCTGAAACCTTTAATTTTAGCTGAAGTACATTTTTTGTTGGTGTGAGACTGAAATGTCAAATGATTGTCTCAAAGCTTGCTTGTGTGTGTGGTTTGAGTCAGGGGGTGGTGTAAGTAATACCTCGATCATTCATCAAGGACCAGATGTGGCCTTTGGATTAGTCTAAGGGATGTCACCCAAGGAAGCAGGAGTGTATCAAAGGATGCACAACTCCACTCCCTTGCAGTTGTATTGACAAACTCCTTAGATAAGTCTCAAACGGACTGAGTGAAACCAGGCGTTTCTCCTCAAGCACAAGGACCGCTGATCACTGGCTCCATTGTGTAAGCCCAATACTTTGTGGCTCTAACGCCAGATGCCATGCATACCTTGCAAACGACTTTGCAACTTCACCAGTGAGGAGGTGATAAGAATTGATAATTTTTGCTCCAGAAGTCAGATGATTAGCAGCATGAAGTCAACAGATCTGTGGGAACTGAGGCAAAACCAACGGTGGGAAAGGGTGAACACAACCACCTACTCAACTGTTCATGGAAATGAGTTCATGGATACCTGACTCTCTCTAGTATGCAAATCAGCTGATAAAATGAGCTTAAAAGGCAACAGAGAACTTTGCTGTGTGTGCACCCACGGCCAAAGAACTGAAGACTGAGGACCAACGGGACGCTGCTGGGTCCATGGTGTTGACTATTCTTGCACCTCTATTCTGGATGCTTGCTTGGTTTCTGTCTTTTCCTTCCATTCTGTCCTATCTCTACCACTTTTTACTTTTAATAATAAAACCTGTTTTGGGTGTATGGCATTCATTTGTGTCTTAATCTTGCTCTTGGGATCATATTGAAACATCCCCTGACATTGGATTAGAACAGTTGGTAGGAATTATTTAACCCTTTTAAACCTTTACTTGTTTCATATTTATGACACTTCCAGAGGGAGAAAGAAAAGTCTGAAATAAGGATTCAGAACTTCATTTAGAAAATGCTAAATATAGAAACAAAATATACTGAAAAGAAAATATAATTTTATTTTTTTAGAATACTTTTAAATATATATTTTTTTAGATTTTGTATTCACAGGTAAAATAAATTATGTTAAAATGATCTGTAGAAAGAGAAACAATGCACTTCTGATAACTGGATTTAATATTCTAAAATACCGTATATTTATTTGAGGCAGTCAACAAATCCAGGCAGTTATTACAGGAATTTGCCAGACCTTTCAACCTTGAGTGAAATCCTGATCCTTTTGGTGTCCACAGCAAGACACTGATTAACTTCAGGTTTTAACCCTATAACTGCACCTGCACATCTGAGCCAAAACCAGTAATTTATACGTGAGAACTGGGCTGGTGAGAGGAGACAACAATTCAATTAAAGGAACTGATTGTTAGTTAGAGCTGGTTAAGGGGAGGGGAAATTATTTTTTTCATAAATTAGCTTGCTAAATAATGGCAGAAACCCTGCCATTTGTTACCTGACTGGTGATTTCTGTTGTAGATGTATTGTCTTCAATTTATTGACTTCACACATTAAAATCTTTACACAGCAGGCACACAGGATGCAGAGAAATAAATCAAAAAAATGTCAGAGTGGGCAAAAAAGCAGCCACAGGGTTCCACATCCGATATGTAACAGGATGGGCAGGCAACTATGTCCCATCGTGGGACAGTGCACCAAGCTGCTGTCTTATTTATCCCACATCTTGTGGTTCAGGTTCAGCCCCAGCAGTCCTGCTAAGGACTGCCTGGGAATTGCAAGCAAAGCATGAGCCACTCATCACCCAACCCTGATTAACATTAGGATAAATGTGCTCATGCCATTGCTTTGCTCTGCTAGTCTTTTTGTCTGAAGAAGTGTGTTGGATTTGTGTGTGGTGGGGATTTGGTAGTGGAGGAGGGGTTTACACAGGTGGCTCCTGTGAGAAGCTTCCCAAAGCTCCACCACCTCTGGCCAAGGCTGAGCCCATTAGTGATGGTGGCCACACTTATGGGATGATGTATTTAAGGGAATCTGACAGGAGGAGGAGTTGTGAGGGAAATACCTATGCAAACACTGAGGTCAGTTGAAGAGTTGAAGGAGGGGTGGGAGTGCACCACACCGGAGATTCTCCTGCAGCCCATGATGAGGCAAGCTGTCCCCCTGCAGCCCATGATGAGGCAAGCTGTCCCCCTGCAGCCCATGGAGGTCCATGGTGAAGCAGATGCCCACCTGCAGCCCGTGGAGGACCCCAGATAGCTGTGCCTGAAGAAGGCCCACACTCTGAGGGAAGCCCCCACTGTTGTAGTTCAGTGCTGAGAGGACTGCAGCCCATGGCAGGGACCAACGCTGGAGCAGTTTGTGAAGACCTGCAGCACTGTGGGCAAGACTCAAGTTGGAGAAAGTTTGTGGAGAACTGTCTTCTATGAGAAGGACTCCATGCTGGAGCAGAGGAAAGAATGCAAGGAGTCCTCATAAGGAGGAAGGAGTGGCAGAAACAACAGGTGGTGAACTGACTGCAACCCCCATTTTCGGCTCCCTGCACCACTAGGGGAGAGGAGGTAGAGAAATCAGGAACAAAGTTGAGCCTGGGGAGAAGGGATGCATGTGGAAAAGGTGTTTTTAAGATGTGGTTGTATTTCTCGTTGTTCTACTGTGATTGATAAACTAGTGTTGGTGGTGTTCAAATTAAATTGATGTTCTTTTTCTATTCCCTAGTAGAGTCTGTCTTTTGCCCATGACCATAATTAGTGATTCATCCCTCCCTGTCCTTGTCTCAATTCCCAAGCCTTTTGTTTTATTTTTTCCCCTCCTCATCCCTTAGGGGGAAGGAGTGAGCAAGCAGCTGAGTGGTGCTTAGTTGCCCTCTGGGCTTAAACCACAAAAAAAAGTTACCATTGGAATTACTGGATATATTTTGATGGAGGGTCTAACTGATAATAAATTCTAGTGGATTTGTTTTCTTACTTAAACAAGTCCTTGAAATCTTCTTCCTTTGAAGGCAGAAGAAACAGCCAGCCAACAATTACAAGTCTGCTCTTCTACCCTTCAATTGTTCAAAGCTCTCTGATTCACTGCTCTTTTCCCTACTTTATACTGCAAACTATACTTTACAAACAGGTACACCTTTGCCACCAAGCCACTCCCTAATTCCTTTGGTTAGAATCATTCTGTGCCATTTAAGACACCAAGTCCAAGAGGCATGGATATTAATTTGAAAGCAGCCAGCATACAATACTTCCAAAGAGACTGTTGATTGCAGGTGGCATTTAGAATTGCCTCCCGTGTATTCTCTTAAAACAGACCTATTCCTGTCCTAGGGATATCTCCTAGTCCAAACAGTGCAGCCCTGCCTATGGCTCATTACATCAGTGTCGTCTTATAGACTCCAGTTCCCAATAAAACCAGAGGGCATTTAATTACTTCATCCTGAAAGAAAGGTGCTTGTCTCCTAGAGGTGTAGATTGCTTCTAGACTGGGGTGCATTTCTGTAGCTTAATCCCTGCATTTTGTGTTGGCTACTTCAGCCTAGTGTAAACTAGCTGGCCAGCATAGTCCCCAGGTGTAGTTACAAAGGCATGTATTCAGCATGCTTAGCAGATGGGATAAGTCCCCAGACAGTAGCCCTGCACAGAGCCCTTGTGTTCCCTCTGTATCTGTGCCATGGCAAGTCATCTGCTACTGAAGAGCTAGCATGAACATACTGACAGAAACTACAGCCTAAGCAATGATAACTACCCTCAGGCCTGATTCATGCAGTCAATTATACCTTGCAGTTATGTTTGTCAAGCAAGCTTGTCACCCTCTTAAATGGCGTGGTTCTTCTCAGTGTCTAACCACCCCTCTGGTAACTTGCACTGACTGATTCAGCCATTGACTCAATAATTACTGAACAAAAGTCATGACCATCATACATATTAGCGTAGAAATATCTGTCATGGAGTGGTGAGTATGGTGCAGTGCTGAAGACTCGTGTTTTAGTCTGATTCAGCACTCCCACAACCATACAGATCTGGCCCTGACTGCAAATATAAACCAAGCAGAAAGAGCAATGGTGGAGTGTATTGTGAGAAACAGGTTTGACACTGGAGACTGAGCAGGTGCCATTGCAGAAAGAATATATCCCTTTTTGCCCTGCTGTTGTATTCTCATCTTTGGCCATCCTTTCCCCATGTTCAATATTTGCTCTGCTAAAATAATATTTTAATATGTGTCCTTAATAGTGACTCAATTTTCTTTTAAAGGAAGTGTAGTGAGTAAAAGTCCCTGTGGTCAGATTCTTAGCATGAATAAACATTCATAATTATGTTCATTCCACTTTGGGATTGGCAAGTGCCTTCTCAAATACTCAGCAGCTGCTTGAATACTCCATGGCTCAAGGTGATGACCCTGTAGCTCTTAATAGGTTGACACACAAATGATACAGTTCTGACTCTGTTGAAGGTTAGAGTACAAAGCACACTAATTGGTATGCTACAACATCGGATTTTTCAATATTCTTTTTATCTATTTATTAAAAGGTACAGGCTCTCACTATTCTCTATTGCTGAGCTTGTGCTTTACAAAACCGATTTCCTTGCTGTGAAACTGAACATTTTTACTGCTCACTTGTATGAGGAAGCACGAGGGAAGCTGGTGATGTCTCCAGGGTTTTTGTAGCCCTGAACACACTGGAAAATGTCTGCTTCATCCAGTTGATGGTCACACAATAAACAGTCTCTAAACATTTTACTGTGCCTAACATTTTGCTGCCATAGGCAACCACTTAATCTGCCTACTTCGTGGAGCTAGCCCTGAGGGGATGCAATATGTGTTGGAAGGGATAGATTTATACTAAAACATTAGTTTTCAGGACTGGTAGAAAAAATAGCTGTTCATTTGAGATTTCCTGCTATAGTCTCAGCTGTTCCAATAATAGAAGTGTTAAAGATTTCTACAATCAAGGTTCCACATGGATTGCTTCTGTAAGCAGATTTGTTTCCACTTCACAATCAGTACTGTATTTCTGCTTTAGGTTCTACCCTTTTATCATATAAGCATCTTCTGTATAAACCAGACTTGAAAGGTAGCCTTGTGAACCATGAGGAGGCCAAAGTGAAAACCCATGACAGCCAGTTGGAAATGAATTCAGCTCTCATGGTTTGACTCTCCTTTTTGTTTACATTTGTATTAAGTAGCACAGCAGAAGAAGGCACTATGCCCAGGGTAGAGGGGGAACCCCTCTCCTTTGGGAGGCAAAGTAGACACTGAGTCTCCATTTAAACCTCATTATGACATCAATTCATGTGAAAAAAGAAAAATCACAGGTTTGCGGTTCATGCCTGTAATAAGCCCTTTAGAAACGAGCTGCTCTAGCAACGTAATTTAATCCTTGCTACTTCCAGTTTTTTTTATAATTATATATTCCTCTGCCGTAAGAGAACCAGGATTTGTTGTGAATCAGGTCACCCTGTAGCTGTTTCACTTGAATGAAGAACTCACACTGCTTCTTAGAGTCTGTTATGACTCCTCTAATTTAAGACTATTACCTGAAACAGATGTATTTTATTTGGCTTTTTCCATGTTGACAGAGTGTGAAAGCTTGCAAAATGATCTCCAAGTGCCTCTATAGAATAAGACTCATAAGGTTCATTGTGATAAGTGAGAGCAAAGTAACCATAAAACTTCTCAGGCTGTCTGTGCTCCATGTGAGATACTTGGGTCTCAGTGGAGCTGAGCGCCCTGCTCCTCCCACCGAGTGAAAGACGAGGGGCTTGCTAAGACTCTTTTATAAAAGATAGATTTTCCAGGAAAGCCTTGTTCTCCCAGAGGTATACTAAAAGAGCCTTGCATGGTGAGAGCTACTGCATTCCCACATCTTAAAAAGGGGCATGCTGCTTAGAAAAATGAGAGCTTTCAGCTCCACAATGTTTTATATGTGCTATTCATACCCAAATCAATTATTGTTATGATAGCTAATGAGCATGCAGAATGTGCAGGAAAGGTGTTCACTGGCAAAAAACAGCCTCAGTTTCAGGATTTGAAAAGAGCAGGTTTGAGCTCTGGGTAGTGAATACAGTGTTCTCCCCTACTCCCCAGGCTGTGGGCTTGATCTTTAGTTCAAGCTGAGATAAAATCATTACAAATGAATGAGAACAAGTGTGAGTTTGTGTGAATCTGTGTTTTGTTGCATTTGCACTCTGGCTGGTGGTGGGTTTGGCCAGAGTTGCAGCAACTCCAAGGCTAATCTAATTTACACTTGGATTGCCAAAATTTGTTCTGGCAGCTGAAAATAACGACATCTGCCAAGGGTCCAAATGCAGTCCTGTGTACTTTTTCTGATCATGTTGCATGGTATAAGACCATATGCCACATCAACTACTACTACTGGAGGCTAAAGCCGTCACACTTTCCCTTCATCAGCAAGCCTCCATCTTTTACAGTGGATGTAGTAGTCATGAGATGTAGAAGTCTATGTTGGCTTTGTCTCATTCAGAAATGTTTCACATCAATAGAGCATTTTTAATGTTCAGACTTTTCACGCATGTGTCTTCTTATGATCAAATTTAGCATAAATGGACCATTGAGACATGGATAGCCAGGAAATCATCCTCCTGTCTTGAATCTATGAACTCGTGAGTAATATGACCAGTTCTCTAATATGCCAGTAGATGAAGCTGTTTGTATGTATCAACAATACTTCGATGTAAAAAAATAGAAATCCTTTCTTCAAAGAATATTGTTTCTCTTTTACTGAATTCACATTTTTAATTCTCCTCCCAAAGTCTAGGAGTATACTTCTGTCATATGTTGGTGGCTATCTGAGAGCTTGCTTTGGTCATTCTGGAAAGTTAATGCATCTGAGCTCACAAATGCTGCAAACAGGTGTGCTTCAAGCTTTGCATATGTGTTAATACAGTCATTCTTCACCTTCATTGTCTGAGTTTGGAGATCTGCAGAATAAATTAATGTGATAATCTGCAGAATAAACTAATATGATAGAGATCTGTGAAACCATAAGAGGCATGAAGAATCTGTATAGGGACCAATCACCTTCTCTTCCAATACAAGAGCTACGGGTCTTTACATCAAACTAGAAGCAGGCAAACTCCGAATGAACAAACAGAAGTGTTTTTTCACAGTGCCTAGGTAAGCTGTAGAAATCTTTTCCGCATGATTCAAGTGTACTAAAAGCTTACAGAAATTCAAGGGGAGTCTGGTGAAGTTCATTGGGAAAAAAATAAAGGAAATGATTAAACACACAGAAAAACATTAGCTCTGGAAGTCATTGAACCCCTGGTAGCTAGATGCCTGGAGGTTACTTAGGTCAAGTGTCATTTATTTTCTTGTACTCTTCCTTAGGCATCTGCTTTTGGCCACTTTTACAAGCAGGATGTTGGGTTAGATGTGATTTTGGGTTGATCCATTGTGGCTGCTGTTATGTAAGTTATGTTATGTTATGTTATGTTATGTTATGTTATGTTATGTTATGTTATGTTATGTTATGTTATGTTAATGTTATGTGTTATACTACAGAGCCACTATATGTTTGTGAAGTACCCTGCATTCCTGCTAAATCACATGCAATCTTCAAAAGGCCTGCTTCTTCCCACAGACTGTGGGACTAGCCTAAAGTGACAAGCTGGAATTTTTAACTCTTAATTACCCAAAATTAGATGAAGTGAATCCTTCCCTGCATGACATAAACAAGTTGCCTGAGCAAAAAGTGATTCTAGTTAAGGGAGACTTAGCTGAGAAAGAGACTGCTCTCTTGCTGTGTTCATAAATGTCATTTGCACTAATAAAGCTTTACAAGTAGGAACTTTCTCAAGGAATGAGTGCTAAACCACTTTCATTAACTTGGATCAAAACTTATATTTTAAGTTAGCTAACTGTTCATGAGCAGCTTTATATGCTATCCAGTCACCTCTAGACTGCTCTGAGCTTTTGGATTTGGGGCAATATGAGGGATATATAGATATGAATGTTTTTGTCTGTGTCAATATAATATCCATCAGTCAAAGACACTTATCTAGCAATGTGAAATGTTCTGAAGGAACTGCTTGCGTAGCCTTCTTTTATGCATCTATTTAACAGCCTTCAGAATTATAAACCATTTTATATTAAAAGAATAATCCTATATAATATACAGTAAATTAGAAATAAAGTGAGGCTACTAATATAAATCAGAAAAATCCCCTTCACTGTTTTATTTATCTATGGGAATACTTAATAAAAAGTTCACATGACAATGTTCAGGGGAAATATAGTGTTGTCGCATAGATTTATTGTCATAAATATATGATATCTAATGTCAGCTAGGAGCAGAAGAGCACCCTAGATCATCTTAGAAAATGCCTTTTGTGATACATCTGGCTGACCCATTCTTTGCTGGTGATCCTAAGTGACAGAAGAGATAATGCTATTGCTGTTTTCATTAAAGGTGTCATAGTAATGGTTGAATGCTCACATATTAATGAGATTTAGATATTGGTGGAAAGACTCCAAACTTTAGAGACAGCATGAAGTATTATTGTCTAATTAGGACACGTGTCTTCCTACAGTCGTGCAGACTTAAAACTGATGCAGGGCAGATCTGGAGTAGGATAGGATGTATTTCAGTACAGATTTCTTGGCAGTAATTTGCTTTGCAACTGTTCCAGATGGTTTGCAGCTCTTGCTCTAGCGCTTTGAGATTAAGAAAGTGTTAGATTAGCAAAGAGTATTACACATAAAAAGTGTGCTAGAAGCCTGTTATGAATAGAAGCCAGGAAAGACTCAAAAGTTAAGAAATGTCGGATATAAGGTTGTCTTGCATATTTTTACTGCTCTTTCTCTGTGTAATGTGTGCACATTACACAGTCCTTAATTATAGGAACACATTATGTTTTTGTAAAATCCCAATCTCACTCAGTGCTCACTGACTGAGAAGCTATTCAGTATATTGCTTTTATTCTTCAATGTCTGCCCTCTCATTTATTTCACACTACTGAAAATCCCCTCTGGAGTTTCCTGTTGTGCTTATCAATGTGAAATGTAGTGTTTTCTAGACAGTAATAAGTCTGTTTCACTGTATCTGTGCTGAAAGGAGTGATGTTATTCTCCATTTCACAGATGAAAAACTGAGCATAGAGGCTGTATCTGAAATAGCCAGTCCTGAATGCAGGGCGTGCTCTCCAGTTTTGTATCCATGACACTGTATTTCTCTCGAAGAGTACGTGACTTCCTATATGAAATATATCCATTTATTACTTTGAAACAGGAAACATCATAGCCTTTCTAGAAGAATCTGGGTGAGGTTGTTACTGCTCATTCCAGTCATGCGCCATCACTGGCTATGACTATACTAATAAATGGAGCAGAACCAGAATATAAAGTAAAGCATGGGCTTGACTTGGCTTCAAATACCCGATTTTTCAAGGGCAGAGGACTGTTCTCACTAGAGAGGTCATCCTGTGGTGGGGAAGAAGAGAGTTTAGCTCTATGGAAACAAGCTGCACCTTGCCAATGGCTGTTAGGGACAGGCAACAGGCCTGTTTTATTCACTACAGGAGATGGAGACATTTGAAGGGATTCAACTCATCTAACTTAGATGCCTGTAATCTTAAAATGTAACGTAGGTTACTTTTGAGCTAATTGGAAACTTTAAACACATTTGTGACAGGAAACAAGGTAGACAGTAGCCAGACAAGTCTTGAGACCTTGAGACCATTGAATAAAGGTAATGGATATAGTCAGGTACATTTGGGTCAAAAGGTCTATTAGAGAGAATTATTATTCTTTTAAAGAAAATGATATAGTGTTAAGTACTTTTAAAACATTTCCTCTGTATATAGAGTATAAAGAGAAACTCTTCTCAGAGGTTCATGCTGATAGGATGAGAGGCAATTGGAATAGCTTTCTTTCACAGCACACCCTAAGCTGTATCTGCCACATGATGCAGTTCTGACCCTTGCATAAGAGTGCGGTCATGAGGAAAAACTAGGAAGCCCAGGTGTGAGTGTAAGCACTAGGGAAGAGTGCTATAATGCATGCCTGGCCTGGGAGATACCTCTTTCAATGTCTTTCTCATTCCCACCTCCCTTTCCTCATTTCTCCTCATAGTTCCCTTGTCCAGCTAACTCTTGCCCTCCTTCTCTGGATGCTTAATCAGATAAAAAATTAAGTATCTTCTTCCCCTTCCCTGCCACCACATCTCAGCAATAAGATTTTCCATCAATTTTCATTTTCTTTCTCTCATATTGATATTTTTCATGATTTTATTTATCCTATTTGCTCTCCTGCTTCCTAGTTGTTTGTTTGGTTTTTTGTTTGGTTGTTGGTTTGGTTTTTTTTTTTTTTTTTCCCTGTGATCCACACCCTGGACTCCTCCTTATCTCTAACATCTTCTAGGTTGCTCTCATTGTTGAAACTTGGGAAAAAGGTGAATTTTAATGTAAACAGGAGAAGACACAGTTTGTGATTTACCTTACCAAATTACAAACTGTCAATCCAAAACATGGATCACCTTTGGCTAGTTTAACAAAGTATAACAAAGATTTTAGCAGAGGCAAAATAATGTATTTTTCTCCTTTAAGAAACATCTGACGTACTCTTGAAATTTGAAGATGATTTTTTTTTTTTTTTTTTTTGTACTGAAACAGACACTCAGTGGGGAAAGTTTCCAACTCAGCGGTTCAAAATTGGCAAAATTGTAAGTAATTTAGGACATGGTCTTATAATGGGGCATGTCGAGTGACTTTAAATCTAGAGAGATTAACCAGAGAACCCTACCAGGGTTTAATGAGAGCTACCATGCTTTAATGCACTGTTTATGTCACCCTGCAGAAGACCAGAGTCTGTTGAATCCTGTGCATTTATAATATGAGAGGCACTGATGATGAGTGAAAATGGTGTGCCATTCCTCACTCTGATGCACACAGGGAAAAGCAAGGTAAATTGTATGAGCAGATGAAAATGTGCCAGGCAATAACTGGGAACAATATAGCCCATAATCCTGCCACAGTAAGACTGTTAGTTCACATTGTTGGCAGATCTGATTGTTGTCTCTTACTGCCCCTTCCAACCTATGGCAAATTAAAATTGTTCATAAACTCTCCATAACAAAGGCATCTGATTTTTTTTTTTTTTTTTGTCTGGCAGTAAGTTTCAGGAGCCAAGTTTAGTACTTTTCTAATTTACAGGTTAAATTAATGAGAAACAATTTTTCAAGCTCGGAAAAAATTTTCCTCTTGTAGGTGTACTGCATAATTTTCCATCATGAAGCATTTATACTTTCTCATGGAGACACTTGTATTCCTATTGGTAATACAATAAGCTTTGTTTTTAAAATAAGCTTACCAGATGAAAACTGCAGCACCACCAAACATTGCTATTATTCCCCAAATTCCAACTCGAACATGAAACATACATTTAGTTGCTAATCTTCAATATCTTGTTCATAAGCAGAAAGACCTGCTATTTAACTTCCTTACTTCTGGTATCTTTCTGAGAGCTACAATGGAATATTTTAAGACTTCAGGAACATGAAAAATTGATGCCGATTTTTATTTAGCATTTTGCTCAGGTATTATGAGCCATCAAATGGAACAGTCAATTTTATAAATATGAAGACATTGGTTGATATATCACACACTCATTAAATTGCACAACACTTATTGGACAGTAATGCATCTGAGCAAATCAGTAATGTTTTTATACAGCCACTGTAGAAAATGCAGTTTATGTGTAGTGCTTTTGGAGTTAGTTTAATAAAATCAGAATCTTAAAAAAGAAGATAATATTAAGGTATTTACTTCAGAAGGGATTAAAAAAAATCCATCACAAAGTGATCACTCCTGCTATATTTCCTTGGATATTTTTCTAAAATATAAAACTTAATAATGTCTAGACAAATACCATGCTGAAAGTTATATCCTGTTTACTTGTATGAAAAGAGAGGTATGTTCCCCTCTTGAACAGTGTGCAGTTTCTGTGTAATAACTTCATGACAAACCAGTAGTTTATTGAACCTAGGAAAAGAAAGTGGTAGTGTTCTGTTATATGAGAGTGACAGCAATCTGTTTCTCCAAAGTTTGTGTTGCTCCTATGTTTCAATTAGATGATTACTGTATTTTTTTAAATATGGGTCCAAGTGTTCTATAAATGGGCATGTGCATTTTCACAGTTGGATTTATGTGTTCCAAGAGATCCTAGCTCTCTAACATACTGTTTTCATGGTACTAAACACATGAATGTGTTTGCAATAATCATGAATATGCCTTTTAGCATAGTTAAATATGTCTCTTAAGTTACTTGGCCTTAAGGAAAAAAAATTTTATACTTCTATATATTGGTGGTTTATTGATGCATGGATGATTAAAAGTTATCTTATAGTAATATGACAAATTGTCACTTCTTTAACTTACCATCTTTTAATAAATATTTATCTTTCTGAGGCTCGATTTTCATCCTCCCTGAAATACTTACTCTTACTTCAGCTCCTGTACTCAGAGTCCATTGTGACTTTGTACACTTATTAAAGAGCTAAGAAGTTCTGCTGTGGTGGACTTTACATATGTCTGTGGCAAGGCTGTATTCTTTGCTTACCATTTCAGACAGAATGCACCAGATTGCTCCTTCATTAATCACAAATCAGGTTCATACAGCTGGTGTTCTCCCTTCTTGTGTTGGTATATGGAAAGTGACTGTTCATGACCGCATAGCTGCATAAAGAGCCCATTCCCACTTTAGCCTAGTCTGTTCACCATGAAGTACCCTGACCTGAAAGACAAGAACTGTTTTTTTAATTTCTTCCACCTCTAGAAGTTCTTCTTGCAATCTTTTCAAATAATAATGCAACTGTATGATCTACCTATCTAGGATTTAATGATTTTACACATGATTTACTGCAATAACACATCAGTTAATATTAGCACAAAATACTGATCTTATAAAGATAACAGAAATAGAAAAACCACGGCTATGTCTTGGAGATTTAGAAGTTTTTCAAGACAGTACAGAGATTGCATTTGGACAGGCAAATACTGAGGGTGTTGGAAAAGATATCTTTAATGTTGTCTAAAAAATGTCATATTTAAATTCATGGTTACCATTTAAATTGGTAGCTACTGCAATAATGTGGTCAGCAAACACCAACTGGATGTATTAGTTATACCATATTGAGCCACGATACATGTAGGGCTATAACAATGTCCATTACCAAATAAACAACCCTTTACTTAAGTGCGACAGCTTAATAGAGAAGTTTCTCATGCTGCATGGGGTATGCCATATAGACCAAACATACACTGTGTTTGTCAGTTTTCAGTGTGGGTTTTGCATCTGTCTAAAATGGCTATAGCAGATGAGGCCAAAAGATATCTCCCTGTCACTCAGCCTGTGCTGTGGTGTTTGTGTTGTTGGCTCTGCCAAGGAAATGCGAGATACACAGCTCTCCACTGAGTGCTTAGCTCTGCAGTGTTTTAACAAACTGCTTCCATAAAATTCTCTCTCTCCTGCTGGCCTGTGATAAACTCCATGTGTCAGAAGTTTAAAGAGGATAGCTGTGAGTGCATAGGATAAAATAAGGATTTTCCCATGCAAATGAAAATTGCATTTTTTTGCAACCGCAATCAAGTGGAGTGGCAAGACACCTGGTAAACTGCTTTATAGCAGTTTGACCTTAGTAAAAATGTTTCAGTTTGGTTGTGAAAGAATTTAATTGGATATATTGATTAATGTGCAGCCTTCATTATGTGCAATTACTGAGTACTTGCTAGTACCAAAGGATATCTTTCTCAGTGGAGGAAATTTCTTCATTTTTCAAAGCTCAACCAATCACACTGAAAAAGCTCCCTGCTATGTGGAGTTACTTGTGAGGACTGTGCACCTTTGAGGAAGTGATTTAGCTGATTCATCAGAGAGAGTGGATTTCAACAGAGGAAAATTGCTCTAATCCTTCTCTTTTTATTTAACTGTAGAATTTTAGTATGAGACCTGGAGAAACCAAAGGAAAAAAGGACAGAATATTGATAAGTTTCCAGATATGGTAGAAATGAAGACTACAAATCTTTTGACAGAGAAATGTTTACAATGCAAAACGTTGAGAAATGTTTATTTTATATTAACTGCTCAGTGGTACCCATTTTAGAGAAAATTGTTGATGTTTTTACTCTTTTTAATGCCTTCTTGGAATACACTGATATGTAAGTACTGCATCCTAAAGTATGGTTTATTTGTCATCTACAGCTTGATGCACCAGAAAACTAATATAGTGACAACAGGAAGATGATAAAGCATTTTTTGCCAGTTAGAATGTGATAGTTTTCATAATTTATCCACTTTCATTTCCAAACTGTCTTCGCCCACCAAATAGACATTTACACATGATGCAATAGATTTTGAAGTGGTTGGAACATTCTTCACTTAGTGATAAATTTCCTCCTGTTTATGGATTTCTACCACTTGCACAACTTCCAAAAATTTTGTTCTCCTGTAGGATAAAAAGTTTATTTGAGAGTACTAGGAATAGTCTATACTGCTTGAGTTTAGTTTAAAAAAACAGAGGATAATTTTTTTTGCTGCCTATGAAATTGTAGCTGAAATTCTTGGGCTCTTTTTAATTGCATAACATTTATACAATAGTAGAAACAAGAGTCTTAGTCAAGTCAGGGCCTTACTGAGAGAGACACTATTTAAATATTCAGGAAATATTCCTCACATTAGGGAGCTTAAGCACAGATCTACAAAATATTTAGATGCTTAATTTCCATTAGAATCCATAATAGGTGTCAGATTTAGCTCACAAATTAAGACACCTGAATTTGTATGTCTGCATGTACATGTCTTCCTATGAGCTAGGTGCCTCCACCTCACTATAATCATAATCAATGGATGTTAGCTGTATGCCTTGGCTGCCTGAATATGGATATGAAATACCAATTGAGATGATCTAGAGTATCCCAGGTAGACTCCAGGTATCAATCTAGAGGGTCTCAGACCTCCTCTTGTAGGAAACAACATATTGCCAGTGTCTTGGAAAACCCAGGGAATCTCAAACGTGTTCATGATTTTGTTCAGTCAGCTGAACCAAGTCCCTAGTTAGCACAGCCACAGGAATACAGAGACTTACTCAGCTGACCAAATTTTAGTATCTACTTTACATGCCTAAATACAGGCACCCACATACCTTTGTACATTTAGTTCTTTCTATCTGAAAAATACACTTGACAACACTTTTCTTTCAGTTTTATCATCACATGGAAATTTTTTCAGTTCTTATACAAAGTCATTCCTGTTACCAGCAAGTGAGACTAAAACAGTGAACAACTGAGGTTGCCAGAATCCTCAAAACCGTGTCACCTAGAGCAGGTTGCTCAGGGACTTGTTCATTTGGATTTTGAATATCTCCAAGGATGGACAGTCCACAACCTCTCAATCTGTTCCAGTTTTTGACCACCCTCACAGTAAAAAATGTTTTTCTTATGTTTAAGTAGAATTTCCTGTATATCAGCTTGTGTCCATTGCACTGGTCACCACTAAGAGGAGTCCGGCTCCATCCACTTTACTGTCACCCATGAGATTTTTATACACATGGGTAAGATACCTCTGAGCCTTGTTTTCTCTAGGCTGAAAAATCCCAGCTCTCTCAGCCTCTCCTCATGTATCAGATATTTTAATCCCTTAATCATCTTTGTAGCCCTAAGTCACTGTTTGTCCCTTCTCTTTTTTTAAAGGAGCTGTATTGCTTCTTTACACTGCGCAGTTTCAAAACTGATTGTAGTATGAAATTTCCCTTCCAGCATTTGTGAAAGCAAACATTTTCACTTTTAATTATTGCTTGTTTTCCCTGATTTTCACCTCTAACCATAGGTTCCTAGTTGCCAAACTGTCCAAGGATGTTGGAAGTACTCCTGAAATGTCTGCCTGATTTTTCAGTGTTCACAAACCAAATTATTTTGATTTAGACTTTTTTTTTTTCAAACCCCATTGGTGAGATTGGGAATTATTTTTATGCCTCAAACAATCTGCAGAGAAGCTTTTATATGTAATTTTGAACTTTACTTTCCATTCACAGGTGCTCTTTTCTCCCCAGCCCAATTATTACCACCTTTGCCACCAACTAATTTGGTATTTAAATGGAGAAAGACGTAGAAATAAATGCATAATACTTGCTGATGATTGAATGGGAATAAGTGTCATTTGTGTGGGTTCCCTACAAAAACACTTGCAAATAATCCTTTGAGGTATAAAGACATAGCCTCATTAAGTAACAGTCCATCAAGAGTCATTAATAATAAAAGAAATACGTTAAGCTGTCATTGGAAAGGCTTTTGTCAACGTTTTGACCAAATAACATTTAATCAAAGTTAACAGAAAATTTGTACTAGGTAAGTGGAAACCAGTCAGATCCCACCTTCTCCACCAAAGGGTCTTATTCTGTCCGATTGCAGCAGTTATTTAGTTTTAGCTGCTGTGCTTGTGATAGACCTCTAGGATCAAGAAAGCAATGACAAATTCAGTCTGCTATCTACCCAAGGTTTCGAAATCTGTCGTTTCACACTGTTAATGGAAAGGAATTGTCACACAGTCCACAACATCTGAGGAACTATTCCAGGGGGTTGAATGTGCAAAACCAGCTATGTACATCAGGGTTTGGAGAATAACATCATTACATGATATCTATGAAATCATTCAAAAAGCTTAAAACTTGATTTTACAGTTAAGTGTAACTTCACTTTGCAATTAACTCCTTTTTTTTTTTTTTTTTTTAAAAAAACCTGACATGTAAGTAATCTAATCCTATAAATAACACGAGTGAATAACAAAATGTTTCCCCGGTATATATGCAAACAGGATAATTCACAGGGAGTCTAGTTAGCCTGACTAGTATGTAGTCCATGTAGTAATAATGGGAACACTATATCACCTCTGCAATCTCTCCCTCAAGTGATTATACCAGTGCTTTCTCTGGATTCTAATCTATATTCTCAGCATCCCTGTAAATTACAAAGCATCTGTTTTACTGAGACAGGTGTAAATATGTAAGCAATTTTTATAGCACAGGTAGGGAAGAGAAGTGAATAACTTTTTATAAATGGGGAAACTAAAAGGTATATCCTCATTTATTTATTTGTGATTAGCTGTCTTTAATGGGGAAGGATTTGCAAATTTTTTATTTATGTTACTATCTTAATGGACATAAAGGCTTCTACACATGGGGCAAGAGTCTTCTAAAATGCTAATATAAAGGGGCATTAAACTATCCAATATAAAGAAATGTCCAAGAAATGTGAAAGGTGCAAACTGTTCAAGTGATCACTCACTGAGAATAAAAATAACTAATAGATAAAATAAATTATTTAATCTAAAACCGGTCTGCTTCTTCATAAAATATGCCACATGCAGTTTAACCAATGACAGTGGAAAACATAGTTCTATGTGCCAATGTTTAATCATAACTTGTTTTGGAACTTCTCCTGTTTATACTTATACCTATGAGCAATATAATTCCCATGTTTAAAAGTACATGTGTGATTTTTTTATTGGACTTAGATGTGTTACATTTAGTAGAACAGAAAAAGAATGTAAATCTAGAACTGTCTGACTGTGTTTATTTAAGCTAAGCATGAATTCAGTTAAGCTAAGTACATTTTAGCAAGCCTATTTATCACAAATAAATATTAGAATGTTTCTTTCTGAGTGTTTTATTTGTACTTGGCACTACCATATTACAGAAGAAGCTCTATGTACTTGAATTTGCCTGTGGAATATATTACTATTTAGTGTGAATGATCCCCTCCAATCTCATTTTCTTTTTTTTTTCTGAAAGTTCAGTTGGCTTTAGTTATCATGGTGCGACTGCTGCACATGTGTACATGTGACAGCCTTTAGAGTCTTCTCTGAAAAGTTAAAAATTGTACTTTAATTTCAAAATTACTGTTAGAATGAAAATCACAGGACAGAGCTTATTCTACAAAGATTGGCAGCTGTATTATATAGCTAAGCATAGCTTTAAAGCAGTAACTTCACTTGCTCACAGCAGATGGATAATCATTGGTTATCTTGGACTCTGTTTATGTCCTTAGATAATGTGGCTGTCCTATATCAACCCAAACCTAAGTATGTCTCATACATTTTTTCACCTGATCCATGAAGGATTTTGCAGTCTCTATAATTTTAGATTTTGCTTTAAACTGTAGTGCCTGGGTGGGCAACACTGTTATTACTGTAGGTTCAAGTGAGTTCCGGTATGTGAGCTATTAAGACAAAATATTTTGTGTCCTTTATAGCAAAAAAACCTGAAACAAAAACATTAGAGGGAAAAAGAAAATAAAAAACCCCACCCAGAATCTTTAGAAATGTTTATATCTAAAGCTTATTATTATATTATAAATTTAACTTAGTCGCAATTGTATAATTTACTTTCAATCACCTAGTACAGAACAGATGTTTTGTTTCATTATTTAATTAAAGGACCATGTTGTACAGTGCTAATACAAAGATTTTCACCTTCACATAAAATAAAGATGAGGGTAAATTTAATTTCTCTATAAATTGTTTGAGTTTTTCAAAATTTGAGTGCTTTTTTGCTTGTGCCTACATTTTATTTTGCTTTTATTAAAAAAAAAATCAATCAGATTTACACACTGATATTTCATGGACCACCTTTTTATGACATATGAATATCAAGAGCTCATTGGACTATAGTTTAAGAAATGGTACTGTACAGTGGATGTTACAAATTACAGTGGAACCATTAAAGAAAACAAGACTGAAGTCAGAATGATCAGAGAAATAACAGAGCTGATTGTTGTAGAATGCTATTCAGGATCCATAGAGGAAACTCAGCGTCTTAGCAAGGGTTGACACCCTTTGGTTTTTTACTTCAGAAATTCTAGAAAAGAATTTTGTTTAGATATATGATGACATATTGCCCAGTGCTCGAAAGAAGAAAACTGGTAGCTTAAAATAAGAGATAAATGAATAAATGTCCTCTTGTGCTGATGTGAATGATAAAATTTGCTATGGCAGGAAAAACACATAAAACTCTTCACTCAGATGCCAGCAAATAATATACTTTTTAGTTTACTCCAACAACAACTTTATTTTCACTCAATGTAACTAATTTACAGCATCACATTTTTAATCAATCCCCTCCTCCCCATTTTTCAGAAAGGTGCAGAATGGTAGATTCAGAAACTAAAATAATTATTCAGATATTGAATATGTGTTTTTAAGACATGCAGTAATATTAATGATGTCTTACATTTGTCTGGGAGTAAGATGAACTATTTCAAACAAGGTTTTTCATAATTTAGTGTGTTTTAGCCTCCTTGCCATTCTGTTCTTTGCCTGTCGAAGTTGTGAAAAAGCTTAAATTTAGCAATTTTTAATATTAAAGAACAACAGACTTATTTATGCTTTTTTGGATTTCTCCTGAAACAAGAAATGAAAGGAATGAAATGCAGTCTTGTGAGAAAACCTGTTGCTTGATATCTGTGGTTTACCCAACTTTATGAAATAAGAAACACTCATAAAAAGATTTTATTTAAAACAGAAGACTGTCAGCTATCTACTCCAAATTCTGCCCAGATTTTTTTCTGTTTGTTTTGTCAATTATACAGATTTTTCTTCATTTCTATAATACTCTCAGGCTTCAGTTCACTTCTGATGTTGTTTTGGTCCTGGAAACATGCAAGGGAGTTAGTACCTTATAAGAAGCAGAATCGTTTTTTGAATCCTACTTAACTCCTTTTCTCTGTGGAATTTTGTGGAGGATTCTACAAGGCTGCAAGTGAAAATAAAAATAAAAAGACTATACCTAAAGTATTTGCCATTAATTTATTCTTTTGTGACAGGTTGGTGATATTTGTTATATCATAGAGTAGCCTTAAAATAACTTTGAAAATATTTCATTAATTCTTTGGTGGCTGAAGGGAACCATTTTCTCCTTTTTTTTTTTTTTTTTCTCAGTTGGTTGTCATAATAGATTTGACTGAGGAAATTTCATCTCATCATTTCCTGTATGTGTATATTCACCTCTTTTAGAGGAGATGGTTTCCTGGGAATGTCACCTTTCTGCTAAACCAAACTTTGTGCTGTGCATTCTGCTCTGAAATTATACCAATTGAGTTTAAAGTAAGAGAGAATATTTTTTCTGCTAATTTTTATTTGGACATTAGAAAAAAGATAGAGTAGGCGTTACAGAGAATTTCCAGGTGAAACTCACTAAATTGCAGGAACATTTGAGAAATTACTGGGAAACAATGTAATAACAGTGAATTTGCATGTAATGGTACAGCAAAATTACAGCAGTGGAAATTGGGTATAATCTTGTTTAACAATTTTGATAATTTTTACAGGAAAAATATTTCACAACTTTAAAACATATTTTTGTTCTGCTTGAGTTGATGGTCAGTGAAAATTCCTGGAATCTGGAATTAAATTTTCTTTTTTGTGTGTGCCAGAGATCCTGTGGTAACAGTCACCAAATCTCAAAATATGTGAGAATGCATGCATGTTAAAGACTATAATTTGATTCATAGGTGCTCCAAGCTGGGATAAAAATAAATTTTGTAGTGTATATTAATGAATCTGTCCTGAACAATTATCTTAAAATGATGAGGATATAAATTAAATTCTTCTCTACTGTTTTGGAGGAATCTTCCACTCAATTCAACTGTCAAATCAAGTCAAATGTCAGCATAATTGGTTGCAAAGTAGTCCTTAATAAGTCCTTAGTAATCAGTATTTCAGCTGTCAGTCTAATTTAGTGTGACTGCAATGTTCATAATTATAAGAAGTTTTAGAGCTGTAGTTAACAACTGGAGAGGCAGGGGGGCCCACAAAATGCTTCGGTGAGCTGTCAAGAGATCAGAAACATTTTAAAATTTGAATGTGCTTTTAACCACTTTACTGTGTAAAAGGAGTATGTTAAATGTCATCTTTAAAGGCATCTCTGTGATAATAGCATGGACCCAACGAGATGTGAATAATACAATAATTTGCTGCCATTTTACTAAGTGATATGATAATAGCACTGTGCCATTACTTGGAATACTTCTTATTAAGTGCTTGCAGATTAAGTATCAAATGCCCTATTGTTCTACCTAAACAACTTATCCGTCAATTTTCTGATATTTTTATCCAAAAGAAAAAATTTTAAATGTTACCATAGGGTTCCTATAGTAACAGTTTTGAACGGAACACATTCACTGTGCTGATAATGGGAGAAAACAAAACAAAACAAAATTTCCTGAATTAACGTAATAGGCATGAAGTGGTTTGTGTGACCTTGGAATCCCTGATTGTGACTTGCCTCTTATTTTAACGCAGCTCCAATTCAGGGAAATAAAGTATAGCATTTAGTATAATGTTAAAGAAGGTTATAGACGTGATTAATTTACAGGACTCTGTCCCTTTCCTTCCTTCTGGTATTATTTAACACTGTTTAGCAATTGCATGAGAACTGCATGAGATAGATGATTCCAATAAAATATGGAGGTGTAATTGCTTGTATGCATTTCCACAGCACCTAGAACAGAAACATTCCATTAACTGTTGTCATGCTTTGCTGAGATTTTAAATTTTTGCCAAAGCCCACTGGCTATTTTAGAAAGTCCACTCAACACATCTCCTTCAGCACTTGGGAATTGGAGCCTGATGGTTCCCAGGTTCCTGGTAGAATATTTAATAACAAGGTACTCCATAGACCTCTACAGTCTCTAGCACCTTTAGGTTCTGGAAAACAACCCACAACACCTCTAGGGTATAATTAATCTATCCTCTTTAGATGTCTACTTGCAGATGCAGTGGATAGTAACTTAAAAGTACATCTTTTTTCCGTCAACCATGAGTTAGGTGAGATGAGTCCTACACCTACCTGTAGTATTTGTGATGCCTGGACAATATTTTGACTGGTTCAGGTTTGCTCTTTGACTATCTCTAGAGTATATACTGAAAAGATTGCCAGGACCGTATCACAGAAACACAAGGGGACATACCCATAATTGAGATTAGGCTGCCTTTTGCTGGATAGGGTGTTATGTGGTAAAGAGAGATGGTTATCTTTAGAGGAAGACACAGAATGGATAAATTTGGCACCAGGTTTGTGGGGTTTTTTTTGGTTGGGACTTTTTTTGTTTGTTTGTTTTTGGTTTTGTTTTTCTATAAGCAAATTTATCTAACACTATTGAGAAAAGCCTAGAGAGCTCATTCTCTGAGTTTAGATATCTGGTTCATGGCCATAGATTGTGTGATAACTCCTGTATTAGGAAGCTAGTCCTATGTAACTGTATCTAAGTATCCAATTTGCTTCTAGCATTCATACATACACATTCTGTGTTGGTAGTAGATTTTAAACCCAATTAGAATTTCTGAAAAGAAGGTGATAGTAGGGCATAAACATGAAAACTAAAACTCTGAAGAGAAAGATTCAGCTGTAGTGTAAGCAGGATCATACTGTGGCTGCAGCACTGACAGAAGGCAGAAGCTCCAACCCATGAAGTTGGAAGATATGTTTTCAACATTTTCTCCCTATCATTTACAATTTAAAAATCACCTTTAGAAAGAACTTTCCACGGTTAAAAGTGTAGATAGAGGAACTTTGTGTATATTTCAGACACAGAGTAGTCACCAGGCCAAAATAGGCAAATAGTTCAAGTCCATTCCTAGGTTTCAAAAAGGCTTAATGAAGGACTTTAAGACTTGTATTGTGGTGTCAAGAAAGTTAAAAAAAACCCAATCTCCTTACTTGTAATTTTTTATATTAGGTATTTAAAGGGTTTTTTGTTTGTTTTTTTGTTTTGTTTTGTTTTGTTTTGTTTTTAATAGGTAAGTAAAACCCCATGAATTTCTTCTATGACACAGGTTGCAAATAGGAATCATAGTAATGTGAATCAAACTGATGAGAACTGTGGAAGAGTTCTGAAGATAGTGAGATGTCCTGTCAAAGTGGAAGAACTTTCCCTTTAAAATCTTATTCAGCTTCTACAGTTATGATGGTAATTTACAAATGAGAGCATTGGCACCTATGATTGGTAGAAATAAGACCAGAATCTGGCGCATCTCTTCCTTTTAAAAATCTCAGTTTTTCAAAATACCTAGAAATATTTGTTTTAGCCTCTAAATTCTGTTTAGTCCCTCTAACTTCTGTTGAATAGGTTGAAAAATGAAAATCAAATAATTAACTCCACTAACATAATATTTCATAATTAGTAATGTCTGGGGCATCTTTTGATGCTTTCCAACAGTAGGTCATGTTCCTGTTTGAGAGCTGTCAGAGCAATTTTAGCACATATAGAGAGAAGTAATAATTATAGTGCATTACAGAACTCCGTTTGCTCCTAGAAAAAAATCTCACAGATTGTGGAATGCACTTATCTCTATTTAAAAAAATTACTTTCTGTGCTTTACTTAAAAGACTTGACTGCTTTTTTTAGACACTATGGAAAGGGTTTTATTTTAGCTTGTAAAGCCAAATACAAATGATATAGTTTAGAAATTGAATCAGATTTAATTGCTTTTGGTGCCAGATGGTGTAAAGCTGTTTATGTTTTTTTTACAGTAGATTTTTTTTCGAGCTGATAATATTATCATGTGAATCCATTTTTCCCTGATTGTCAGTATCCCTATCTAGGCATTACTTCACAGGAAGTGTGGGGCAGAGACAGCATGGTGAGGGTCTGTCCATGCAAAAAACCAGAGGCTGCTAAGGGTTTTTTCTAACCCTGATTTGTTGAGTTATAGTAACTTAGTCAAAGATGCCTAAATTATACCGCTTAACTTTTTGGAGATGAACCTGCACTGTGTGATTTCCAGCTGTGAATGTGAGATTCTCCTGAGATGGGAAAAGAGGAAAAGGCAACAAGATGGGAAAAATCCTCCATATATGATTTTATATTAATAAGTTTGATGTGTAAATCACAGGAGTTTTTTAAAAAATTAATTTTCTTTTTTTAAAAATAGAAAAAAAGCCTTATTCAAGTGACTATGCTATATAGATACAAAAAGTCAAGAAAACCTTGCTCTTGTAGATTTCTTACTTCCCTCCTGATCTTTTTTTTCAGTTTTAGATTTACTAAGCATTTTGCTTTATTTGAGAACTTGGAAGACAAGGGATTCTTAATATTCTTGAAATTGAACAGTTGACACAATTGTAAATATTTCTGAGAACACTGTTCAACTGAAAGTATTCTCAGTTATATCTCGTAGATACTAGTCTATCATAGTCCTCTTTTACTACATAGGTTGTGTCTCTCAGATATATTTTACTTGCCATGTCTTTGTGATTTGAATAGCTATATTTATGCAAAGTTTTACATGGTCAGAATATGGAGGGATCATTTTTTTCTAAAATCAAAATAATAAGTCATAAAAAGCATGAAAACAAAACTCCAGTCCTCTGTAGTGATTCATACAAGTGAAAGACTGTATTTGCAATAAATCTTACTAAAGCCAAGAATATTTTTATGGTCAGAATATAGCCCACATGATTCTCAGTGTGAGATTGTTTTGCTAGATTTTAAGCTATATAAAATGACAGTGCTGTAGAAACATGAACCTCTTACAATTTACACTGTATAATATTAATATTCATTTTTAAAACATATAAGTCATAATTCTGTTTCATGGATTTTTATTTGGTTTTATTTTATGCCACTGTTAGTAAATTGTTTCTGCAAACAAATATAGTCCATTATATAATTAAGAATGGTATCAGAGATAGGGTATATGAGCTTTTGAGTACTTTATAATTTACAAGTCCTTTCACTTCCATCTAATGTTTTGTAGACATTTCTATTATGCTATTTTGAAGATAATGAGGATGATGCAACAGATTGCTGACTATATAAATGGCTATCAGGTAAAGCAAGGCATAATCAGGTATATTTAGGATTAGGTTTGTTCATTCTCTGTTTTTATGCACTCCATTGCTAGAAAACCTACCAGTACAGAGTTAAGGCTAAGGCAACAGGTCCTTCTTAAGTGCATGGATTTGAAACCACAGAGTTTCTCTCTTCACCCAGAGCCATAGTAGTGCTCCAGCCCTGGCATCCTGCATGAGACATTCTGCTGCTGATGTGGCCTCACCAGCTGGGGCTGCATGGTGGGACTGAAGCCCCAGCACACAGCATGGCACTGCAGGAATACGTAAGCCCATTTGTGGGGGGTTATGAGGAAGGTAGCAGTCACATGTATTTTGAGGTAGACATGTAAGATCTGACCAGTAACAGGGGATAGCCTCAGAAGTGTAGCACCCACTGGAAGGACTGTTCTGGACTCAGGCCTGAAAATCATCACTGCTCTTCTTGATCAAAGGGATGGTAGGATCATGGGTTAGTTCAGGTTTTACAGGTCATCAGGAGGAGTCAGTCTGAGCTTAGACCTGGTTGACTCAGGATCTTATCCAGTGAAGTACTGAAAATCCCCAAGGATGGAGAGAGCCTGCTCAGCCTCTGTGAACATTTCCAAGGCTTAACCATCCTCATGAGGAAAAAAATATCCAGGCTGAATGCTCATGTTTCAATTTACGCACATTTTGTCTCATCTGCCCACGATGTCCCACTGTGAAGATCCTGATCTGTCTTCCTAAAACATCCCTGAGGGTGCTGGTGGGCTGTTATCTGGTCCACTGAAACTGGACATAGAGTGCTCTAGCAGTGGTCTAAGGAGTGCTGAGTAGAGGTGGATAATCCCTTCCATTGATATCCTGGTTCTGCTCCTGTTAATGCAGCCCAGGAGTTTGTTGGCCCTCTTTGCTGCCAGGGCACTGCTAACTAACTCTCAGCCTGCTGTCCACAAGAGGAATTTAAACAGCAAATAAATATACATTCGGTTTCCATTTTCAACTCAATATCCTATTTTTAGCTCTCTTCCATACAAATGTGGTCTTACAAATATGAATTAGAGACAAATGATGTCTGGAAGATGAACAGAGGAAACAACTTCATTTTTACCTCCAAAGTCTGGGTAGTGTCCTTTATATATCTACTTAAATGTCGTCCTTTGAGAATGAAGCTATATGTCACACACTTACCTGTATGTTAATTAATCTGGGGCTTATATTACCCAGCCATTGCTCTTCAACTGCCTTTGTGACAACTTCATGTGCTGGATTCAAGAAGCCATTTATATGAAGAAGAAAATGGTAATAACAAGTAACAAGATTACCCCCATATCCTCAAACCTATTTGGAGCCTGGATCTGGGTACAGCAAGAGAAATATCAGCTGTCATGACAGTGCCCGGCATCACCTTAGATTTGTTGAGTCTAGATATGTAACTAATATTTTATATTTCAGTATAATTCAAAATGGCAGGAGCATTTTCATTTTCTTTGTGCATGTTGTTTTTACAACTGCTAGATGTGACTGCTATGGTTTTCTCATATTTTGTAGAGTTTCATGTGTCTTCTGAGAAAATCAACTGTTTGGTTAAAAAGAGGGCTAGCATATATGTCAGCAAAAACAAGTAGTTTGGAGATGATCCTTTTTGTTTTTCTGAATTACATGGATTGTTTATCACAAGGTTTTAAGACCTCAGAGGTAAAATCAATATTAATTCCCAGCTGAAAACTCGAAGCATCCATTTTGTCAAAGGGTCTAATCTGCCATATCTGACACAACTGCTAGTTTAATAAGAAAGCATCATTAATACCAATGAGGACAGATGATCATCTGACTTTTTAAAAAATCATGTCTTGAATTGATTAATGTTCATATTTTGGAGAAGAATGCTTATGTTGTCATATTCCATGATTTGGACATAATTAAAGCTTTCTTTTTTATATTTGAATCCTGCTGCAAAATGAATTTCAGCTACATCAGCAACGAATAAACATTTTTTCACTCTGTATTTGAAAATCTTTTAGATTCTTGGAAGTGATAGAACTGCATCATATCAAAGGGTACAAGTTTCAGAAATTACTTTTTGCATACTTATGAAACCTCTTGTATCTTAAATTGATGCTATTTGTATTCAGCTCTTTTTTAGCTCTTCTGGGGAAGGGAGAAGTTTATTTGGATATTTTTTTTTTTTTAGGACTTGCAATACAGATTACAAAATCATCCACAAATATTTATATCTTTTTATTTTGTCCTTTCTTTTAGTGTAGATCAGAAATGCAAAAAGATCCTGTTTACTTTTACTTAATGTGTATGCTTCTACACTACTATGAAATTCACTGTTCTTCAAATTTAAATGCAACTTTTATTTACCAAAAAGCCCCACATAATTACGTATATGTAAAGTAACTGTAATAATCAATCACTTTTCAGACTCAAAATTAATAAAAAAGGTATACGCTTTGTGAGGAACCTATGAAGTGTGTGATTCACAGTTCAAAATATCAACTCAAAATGTTTAGAGCAACATATTAATATTTACTGAATTTTAATAAGGTCACTGGTCTGATCTAAAAGAAACAAATTCCTTAGCACACATCAGCATCCTCTCTGAATCCTCCTTAGTATGTAAAAATTTTTTAATGAAAAGACATTTAGGAAATTATTTTCAGGTATAATCATACAAGTCTTTTGTTTCATTACAGCTAAGACATTCTGAACTAAGATGAGCTTTTGTCCTTCATGAATTTTGTTGAACCTGAAGTTCTTTTGTTTAACTAATAGGATATCCTGAACTATTATTTTTAAATACTATCATAACACTGAAAGGTACTGCTTACATTGCTACTTTGCACTTCTGTTTGTCTTCCCAGTGTCAGTGGAGCTGTACCAAGTAGTATAGTTAAATAAAAATCAAGTTAAAACAGCTTTCAAATGGAAATCCTAAATGATGGATTGCTACTCGCATCCTTTCTACACAAATGAGAATGAGAGTCCCAGGGAGTCTATGCAGGCATCCTTTAAGCTTACACTAATGTCCTCACTCCAATGTCTTCCATGGTTCTAATTACATGATACACAAATAGGGTACATATGAGAGCTGCAAAACTCTTGATAGAGGAAAATGATTACTGAGCTTTAGGAAATGTCTCTAATATGAATAAAGTATACAGTGAAAAAAATCAGTCTTACCACTGGAATAGGAAATAAAGTGGTTTTGTGCTGGTTATTCGCATTGAAGAATGGTTTTAAGATCCCTATACTAGGGACATGAAAAGTGTCATACTCTAGGTTTACAATCTGCTTTGCTTATTCTCAGTATAAAATAAAATACCAATTTCAAAAACTGCTTGATATGCCCTGCTGGAAGAAAGAACCATTGCATAGTTTCAGTGGTGTGGAGTAGGCTGTAGAAAACTAAAGAAAGCCAAAATCTAATGTGAGGAACAGACTCGAAATACCTGTTCAATCTTTTGCACTTTAGAGCTACATATTTTTGTCAAGGGATCACAGCCTTTTCTTTACAAACTTCTGAAATGGTTTTGTAGTTGGTAAGATGAATCATTTGGTTCTGGGTTTTTACTTTTTTTTTAAAGTAGAAGAAAAAAATCAATACTGTAATCAATCAGAGAGTCACTGACTGATTCCTCTGTCAGTCCCCTACAACAGCAGTTGATGAGGTCAGATAAGGACATGAAAGACTGTCAATGCTGGATAAACCATTTCTCCTGGGTGGATTAATATGGTATTTGTAGCTGCAAGGAAGGACTGCCATTTCTGAGTGTTTCTTGAAGAGGTTGGGAGGAGGGTCAAATAAAAGTTATTTCAATCAGCCCTATAGTCAAATTATTAGTCTGTTAGGTGACCTTAAATCAGTCAAGATAGAAAAAAACAACAACTAATAAACAAAAAAGCAAACTTAAGTGTGAAATTCTGGCTTCACTGAATTTTGTCATGCCCTCCTTTTTTTTTTTTTTCTGGTAGTCTGTTTCTTATGTGCAGTGTCTATCTGCCAATTATGAATGCAACGTGGCAGCTGTGTCAGTCACATCAGCTGTAGGCTTGTTGCTTCCTATTATGCTATGAAATGTATTTAAAGATTATATATTAAGTAGTAAAGATATCTTTATTATCTTCTGCCTTTGGTAACTTGGATTCTTTCAAATGGTGGTGCTGGTAAAAGGACAGAATCATCTCCCCCATGAGACTGAACCTACTCAGAAGTCAATCTGTCAGACTCTCTCAAAGCAAAAAAAAAAAATCTGGAGTTTGAATGGAAGAAGGTTTTTATAAAACCCTGGCTAGACAGCTACAGCTTTGCATTCCAGCTGACCTTTATTTATAACATTTGTCCATTTATTTATGTGTGACAGCAAGAGACTTACACAACAACAAGCCAAAACCCTGCAGCCATATGTGCTCTGTGGAGCTGAAAGATTCCTGATGCCCCAGCTGAGCTGGGCATTCGGAGAGGGAGGTTATCACAGGGCTGCTATCCTTCAGATCTGTGGTCATTACTGAGTAACTAGTTCAGTGAAACCTCCACTGCACTCATGCATTTTCTAGATCATTGGCATCAAGGGATTAGCTGGTTGGATATGATTTTATCCTCAGCTGTCTTGCTTAGTGAAACAGGATGTAAAAGTAGTAGATCACCTTTCACTCTAAGAGCAGGTATCACAGTCCTGGTTATGTGCAATTGGTGTCTATAAACCCTTATGTGTCTTTCTTATTGGTGAGTTTAAAACTTGTGTTTAGGGCTTGACAGAAAACCAGTGGGTTTAGGAACTTGGGTTTCTGAGCCATCATATTTAAGGTGCAAGGATAAAAAAGAAGCAACAAAGTGAGTATGTAAAGCTGTAATTTAAAACTGGTGCATTTCCTTCTCTCTCCATAGAGAGACCTGAGGAAATTATATCCTTAGGCAGCTGAAGTCTGGTGATATGAAAACCATTGTGGTGCCCAAGGTGGGGATTTCTGTCTTCTGTTAGGGACATCTAAAAAAGTGGAGGCAAGTCATTAAGCTCCTTTTACAGTCAATGAAATAAACACATAAAAAGAGTGATCTATCTTATGTTACAACATCTTTTCCTAAATTAAGACAGATGAGTCACCCTCTGGAAGTGAATGTTTCATTGATTAAAGAAATATGTCCCACTCTTGAGTCTGACTTTACCTAAAAATCTTGGCTTCAACTAATTGTAGTTAAATGTCTGATACCTCCATTATCCAAGCACTTCTGAAGCATTATAGTTAGGTATTATGTACTTGTGCCTGTATATATGTCAGCTTGATCTAGACAGCTATGTACCACTTACGAGAATCCAAAAATCAAGGGAAACTGCACATAAATCTCCTGATGTTCCAAAGAAGCACCACTGATGGCCAAGGGGGTATGTCCATCTCCATTTCTGTAGAAAATCCTACTCAGTTGAGTGCCTTATTACTAGGCCTGTCTCCTCCAAAGCTGGCTGTACCTCAGATTTATCTCTTGGATGCATTTAGATACAAGTGAAGATCACCAAGTGAAGATCACGCAAAAATCACCAAAGTTTATATGGGAAGCAAACTGAGAATCCAGAACATCTGAGACCCCATGTCACATCTCACCCTGAAACTGTTCTTTGTCCTTGCCTGTCACTCACAGGGACAAAACAGATGTTCAGAATGGTATTTCTTTTTTATTAAGAGCTGTATTAAAATACCACTCCAAAGATTCTGCACAGCATTCTTAACTAAGTGTAGGGGGGGAAACACACCCTTCTTTGTTAGCTAGAATGAGAAGTACTTTCGAGTAGGTGACAAATTGCATGAGCTGATCTAAGTAGCTCAGCAATGAGGAAGTGCTTGCTACAATAAGAGAATCTGATTATAAATCAGGAGAGTGTTTTCTGCCTGTCCCTCTTGCTACTATAATTTTGCTGCTGTCAGCCTTTCCTTCAAGAACTAAGCTTTGAGCTGCCCTAGAGAAAAGGGTTATGCCAATACTAATGAGAAGGGTAGGACTGTTTGGGACTAACTGGGGAATAATTCCTTTTTGTTTTGTTAGCTTGTGAAATAATGGCAATAAAGATAATGCTAATGAGGTACAAATCTTCCAAGCATTAGTCCTATTTGACCTTGGCTAATGAAGAGCAGACAAATCCTGTTAAAAACAGATATGAAGATTGCTGTGAGATAGTGATCACCCAGTAGGTTAGCCTGAGTTATCACACACCAGAATGCAAATAAAATGTGTGAGACAGGCTGGATATGAAATATAAACGTATTTTTTTAAGGTTAGTTATATCTCATGCAATATCAGAGACAGAAAACAAAAGCGCTCAGACCAACCCAGCTACATATAACTGTAAAGTGCAAAATCCCACTGTTAAGTGTTATACAACATTCATTTCTTTTCTTCAGGATTCATGAACCATTTGTGACTAAATTCATTTCAGCTATCGAGACACTTAAGTGAGAAGAGTAGGGAGAAGGTAATAGAGTACTACTAGTACTAGAATCATAATACCAGAGTGGGAGGAACCTCAAGGATTATCTGGTCCAACCTTTCTTGGCAAAAACATGGTGTAGACAAGATGGCCCAGCACCCTGTGCAGCTGAATCTTAAAAGTGTCCAGTGTTGGGGACTCCACCACTTCCGTGGGGAGATTATTCCAAAGGCTGTTTGTTATAATTGTGAAAAATTTTCCTCTTGTGTCCAGACAGAATCTCCCCAGGAGTAACTTGTACCCATTACCCCTCATCTTTTCTGTGTGACTCCTTGTAAAAAGGGAGTCTCCATCCTCTTTGTAGCCACCCTTTAAATACTGGAACATGGTGGTAAGGTCTCCCCTAAGCCTTCTCTTCTCAAGGCTGAACGAACCATATTCTCTCAGCCTCTCCTTATATGACAGGCTTCCCAGTCCTTTGGTCAACTTTGTGGCCCTTCTTTTTACTCTCTCCAGCTTGTCCACATCTTTTTGGTATAGTGGGGATGAAAACTGAACACAATATTCCAGGTGTAACCTGACAAGTGCTGTGTAGACTGCAATAACGACTTCTTTATTTCTCCTGTTGATGCCCTTGTTGATACAACCCATCATACTCCTGTCTTTCTTTGCCACCGCAGCACACTGTTCACTCACATTGAGCTTGTTGTCCACCAGCACTCCCAGATCCCTTTCCACAGAGCTGCTCCTCAGCCAGGTAGATCCCAGACTGTGCTGCACTCACTCCTGGTTTATGTTTTCCCAGGTGCAAGACCTTACACCTATCCTTGTTGAACTTCATAAGGTTCTTGTTAGTCCACTCCTCCAGCCTATCCAGGTCTTCCTGCAGGGTGGCTCTCCCTTCCAAAGTGTCCGCTTCCCCATTCAGTTTGGTATTGTCAGCAAACTTCACCAGGGTACACTTGATCCCACCATCCATATCACTTATGAAGGTATTGAACCGCCTTCAGCCCAATATTGATCCCTGGGCAACCCCACTTATAACAGGTTGCCACTTTGGAAAAGAGCTGTTTACCACCACCCTCTGGGTGTGTCCTGTCAGTCAGTTCCCACCATACAGACCACTTGTCTAGTGGTCTTAACGCATCAGTTTCTTGAGGAGGAGGCTGTGGGAAACGGTTTTGAAACCTTGGAGGAATCCAGGTAGACAATGTCCACCTCTCGTCCCACAGCAACTGAACAGGTTACTTTGTATAGAAGGCAATCAAGTTTGTTGAGTGTAATTTGCCCTTTGTGAATCCGTGCTGGCTTTTTCCAATCACAAGAGTCATCAAAAGCATAAAAAATTTCATTTTTCTGTATTGTGATTTTTGGGCTATCTTGCTTTTCTTATCATTTTGGTTAGGGATGTAAGAATGAGTGCAAGGAGCCATCAGTGAGCTTTGCCTGTGTGCTCCATGTTTCTTAGGTAGGATGCAGAGATTATGTCTCTAAAATGTCTCTTTGGAGATCACTCTTAGATAGTTTCAGTTCAGCTCCTTACCAATGAGTGTGTAAATATTTCTGAACTTGGGCTGATTGATTCTGGCTATTTAAAAAGACAGGCCAAAAAGTTCATGTTTAGACATATATTAGCTTTTTGTTTGTCTTCTGTGTAGAAATCCTTTATACTATTTGAAGAAATAGAGAGGATGGATAATCCCTTGCCATGTGTCCTGAAATTAGAGTTTCTGATTAAGCCTGACATGATATATGATTGTCACTGAAGTGAGAGATGGGAGCAGCAAAGTGGGCTGAACAAATTTCCCTATACTTTGTGGATTTTACTGTAAGCACATGTGTTTTTAACATACATGGTTAGGATTTTTTCGAACAGTTGTTAAAAGAAAGCATCTCTGAACTGTAGATCTCTACCTTTAAATCCATGGGGAAACCATATTAACTAAATATTTAAATAAGTTTAGTTCCAGGTGAAATACAGGCTTTAGCCTGTGCTCAGAACATACTTAAATTTTGCTTCTTTTCTCAGCAGAAAAAATTATCTAAGTAAAAGGGCAATTGTGATCAAAGAAAATTAGAAATCAAATGCAAGGAGAGCTAACTAATAAGTATGTCTTGGTCAAAACTTTTTTACTTTGAAGTCTTACTATGAAAACTTTACTATGAGCTTTTAGCTCATTTTCTCTTACTGTGAAGGCTTGCTATATCACAATTTAATAATATGAAATTGTAGAATAAGGAAGAAAGAAATGCCAATTGACTTACATTCTCTATCAAGGGTGCTGGTTTGAAGACAGCCTTCTATCCTATTTTTCCCTTAGTAATTTTAGCTTCCACTAAATCAGAAATTTCCTTATGCATATTCTTTATATCAGTGATTAATTTCACAAAAGGATGTACTACAAAAGGATTTTAATCCTTTGTATACGGATCATCACATACGTTAGTGTTAAAAAACAGAATTAAGGAAGTGAAGAGAATCTTCCAATTATTGCTTAATCATAACACAATTTGAAGAATGAATCTTGTGAGAGGAAATATTTTAAATCAATGTGACACTTGAAAATTGCTTTAAGTTACATCATGCATTTTGAAATTCTTCTTGAGGCACAACAGATGAAAAGAAATACTACATTAAAAAAATTCATGGAGCGTGTTGTTTCATTAAATATTTACCAGCCATTCAAACTTTAGTGGATTTACTCTGCAACTGAACAAGAGACCTTAGGGGTTACATCTGTAAATCTTTGTGCTGGTACCTACCAAAAGTGATTAAACCCAAGGCAAGCTTTTATCATAGTTGTAAGTTATTTAATAGATGAATTTATAGTGCAAATATTGTCCTGTATTTTTTAATGGTTGAAATAATAAAACTAGTTATATTAGATAAAAATTAATAACCAAATGCTTCAGCTCAACAGAAATTATGTATGCACTGTATTTACATCATAACAAAAATATGATTACATGTATGTAATCTGTCACTGGCTCTTCAGGGTCACCCACTCCTGCTTGGAAAAGGAAGAAGAAGAAAGAATGCAACAAAGGAGAAAATTGTTTTCTCAAGGGACAATTTTTCAGATGGGGTTATCCTGAGCTGTCAAATGTCTTAAATTTTTGGTTTAGAATGTACTTTTCAGTTGTAATCAAAGATACCACATTTGTTTGATTTAAAAGATCCTTGCGCCTGATTTTTTTTTTTTTTTTTCATATCTAGAAGCTTCAAGGACTAAAATAGCCTTCCAGATCAACAGCAAATGGCATTTGGGCTGGAAATGCTCTTCACATATACTATTAGTCATATTATTGCATACATTATAAATGCACACAGACACACACTTGTGTGATCATGAGACTGTGCTGTTAGGAGCTATGTAATTTGATGAAGTGCAGAAAATCAGCTGGACCATATTAGGATCTAGCTCGGGATTTTTCCATATGTCTGTCAGTTGCAGGAATGCTGCTTTTATTTTAATAGGTGTTTTTTAATATATGATCTGTTCTTGTCTTCATTTAACAAGATATTGTTTGGTCTCAAACTCTGGAAGTCATATGCCATGGAAAATCACAACGCTTTACTCACAAACCATAATAAAAGTCCCATAGTAGGCCATAACATACTCTATTCTGTCAGTTTTCTGTCTTCCATCACTTCTGCCTTCTCCCTCTATCGCTAGACACATTAATATAAAACACTTTAATGTGGAGTACCATATAAATATTTAAGATGATCTCTAGTTATATAAGTGTTTCTTGTTTCAATTGTTGGAGATTTGTTTGATATTGACTTGAGGTAGCTGTTCTTTATTGAAAAAGAACTTTATTTTTCATGAAACCTGACATGATGAGGAGTGAACAGAATTAACCAGAAAATAACTTGTTTTCTTTGTGAAACGTTTAGAGGTTTATAAATTGCTTAGATACTTTTCTTCAGCCTTTTCCAGTGATACGGAGTTTCAGCCAAAGTAATTTTGGAGATGAAATGGTCTATTTTTCTGAAAAAGTTTAATTGGGAACATTTAGGACAACTTTAGAAACAATTTCATTTAAAAATAAGTGGGAAGTTAGTGCTGCTTTTGGAGAAATACAATGCTGGGATAATGAGAGAGTACTCAATTCTGCCATGGGGAAAAGTGCAGTCATTACACCAGCACTACTAGCTTTGTGGTGTTGAAGAAACATATTCCTGGAAGTGCCCGATGCAGATGTGTGTAGCACCGTTATTAGCCATGCAAAAAGATCAGATTAAAAATTATCAATAGATGGAGGGGAGAGCAGGAGTGCCTGATGTAACAGTAATGAAGTTTGGGGAACAAAAATGCACAGCAGGTATTAGAGTTCTTCCTTAATCCCTCTTATCCCTTTTAATGTGAGACAGGCAGGGAACTGCATGTCTTAATGATTTTATAGTGAAAAAACAGGTAGCTTTTGAATGACTTGTCTAAAGGCTGGCTTGCCTTTAGTATCACATCCACATGCAGAAATTATTTTGGTCCAGATCTGATTCTTTATGTACTCCACAACATGGGCAGTGGCTCCTGTCTCAAGGACAGACATGGGGAACGTGTAATTCACTATTCTGGTGTCTGTTCTGAAACACCCACAAGCCTTTCAGCTCTTCAGATAAAGCTGAAGGATCAGATGCACTGAGTACTACATAGGTTTTTTGAGCCTGTAGCTCCAGGTGGTTTGTCCAGTAGGGATGCTACTCTGCTCACAGGTACTGTCATTGGGATTCTTCTGTCCCTAACTTGTCTTTCAAAAATTAGACATGCTGTCACCAGCTCAAGTTTATAGTTAAAAGAGAACAACTCACCCAATTTTTACATGGGGTGATTCATCTCAGCTTAAGACATGTATCTAAAATATATGGACTGATTTACCTTTTGGACACACTTTTTTTTTTTTTTAATAATGAGAGTCTGGGGAAACAAACCCAGATCTAAGCATCCTACATTTTGTCATCTGAATTGTGTCAAAGGATTCACATCCTTTAGTGGGAACAGCTGGTATCTGTCTTTGGCTCTTGTCTGCAGTGTGCACTATGACATATCTATTGTCTGGTAAGCAAGAAAAACAGTGGACTCAACCAGTTAACAGAGAGGAGCTTCCTTGACTGCCCTTCATTACAAGGTCTGATACAGTATGTATCTGGTGAGCTTTAGCCCTGTTTAGTCTTGTCCCACCTTCAGTCAAAAGTGATTATGACTGAAATTCCATTGAGGTTCAGAAGTGCAGAGCTGCAGAGGCAGAGCAGTACATGGGTATGATGTCTTCCAGCAAAACCTCATGCTCCAGGAAATATTTCCACATTACTGTGAAAGGATGTCTTTTTTCTTAATAAAGGGCAGTAAAGATGGCAGTATGTTGCAGGCAGCAGCGGTGCCTTTAGTGTCCACAATACATCTCCTGTTATTATCATCAGCATTCAGCCATTTGACCCTAGCTGAGTCCCTGCTGGGTGATGCCTGTGGCTCCGTGGCTTTCTGATTGCCAGCCCTGGGTCAGGCAACAAGAGCTCCGGTGGGCTGAACAGTGCTTAGGAGAAGTGCAATTATCATAACGGTATTTGTAAATTTTTGTTTCACAGCTACTCTAGAAGGCTGTCCATGGAAATGCAAATGTTGTAATAACAGTCCTGTCCAAGCAGATGAAAATGTTTGACAAATTAGGTGAAGTACAGGCTAGTCTTCATCAGTTTACTTACATAAGACGACACAG
The DNA here is from genome assembly GCF_965140245.1 of Athene noctua. Taxonomy (NCBI): domain Eukaryota; kingdom Metazoa; phylum Chordata; class Aves; order Strigiformes; family Strigidae; genus Athene; species Athene noctua. The sequence continues at coordinate 66,337,188 of NC_134039.1, forward strand.
GGATTTTTACTTTTCCTTCTCATTTCGACTCATTTTTTGGCATGTACTCTGTGATTTTATTTTGATAGTCTGCTTAAAATTTCTAGTTGACTTTTTACTCTTGGTTCACATTAGTCTTCTGAATTGTATTGTGCAAGCTGTGGTGACAGGGACTTTCTTTTGGGACAGGTTTGGAACTGTAATCACATTTTCACCTCATCACGTCTTCATATTCTCACTTTTGCAGTGTGCTGGCCTCTGGCAGTTGATTCATCATGCGTCCCTAAGCACAAACATGGACTGGGACATAGAAAGCAATAATAGAGTAGAATAAATCATATTACAGCCTCATGTCTGGGGGGAAAAGATCAGAGAAGGCATGTCAGCTGTGAATGTAAATGTATTGTATGGCTTCTGGTTTGTCAGCTCAATGGTGTAGTTGTGAATTTATGGAGTCTAGGTTTTGAAAAATGCAATGCTAGCTGCTTTGGTCAGAATCAATACCAGCCAACAGAATGAACCAGATTTAACTGGTCAAATACTCGGGCAAATCTTTTAATGTCTGAACTTAGAGAAATACTGTGTATGTTGCTCACACTAAACCAATACTTACTGATCTAAACTGAAATATTAAGTGTGTGTCTGTTGCACAGGCACATGTTTAATATTTTAATAGCTAGTACAGACAAGAATATGCTATTAAAAATTGAATTAAGACAAGAAATGAGTGGGTTGTTCTACTAGAGTTATTTATTTAAGCATTCATATGTTTGGGGTTTTTTTTAACACAATTAGGTGCCTAATTGCGTGAGAAGACCTACTGGTTTTCCATGTGTGAACAACTGTGATTTATTGAAGAATACACTTGCTCTGGTAATTTGTGATACATCTGGAAATCTCATATGAAAAATTGTATTTCCAAATTATTCTTTAAAAAAAAATTCCTTCTTTTGAAAATTTCCATCCCTCAATATAAATGTGTCATATATGGGATTTACTACTAGACATAATATAATTGTAGATAGTATGGTTAACAATCTGTTATCCACGTATCTAATGTTGTATCTGTCTGATATGGCATGAATAAATTCAATGCAGTCTTTACATGTAATATTTTTTCTTAAAAAAGAAAATTCATACTGTCTTTCACTACCAAAATACATACAAAAAGCTGCAAGATTTTCTTTTTTTTAAAATCTATATACTTATAGATATTATCATAGATGCACATTTGCTTTGCTTTGGAAGTATAAAAAGTATTCATGTATTTCATGAAGGTTTGACACCATACTACAATACTTAAATTTTAAAGAACACAGGCTACAAAAAAAAAAAAAGTTAATATTGTTTCTTGAGATGACAATGTTTTCTGTTCAAGTAAATGAGCCAGGAGAGATTGGCCGGGAGAAGGGGCAGCAGAACTGACATCCTGGACTTCCAAAGAGCTGACTTTGTCGTGTTTGGACAAATGCTTGACAGGATCCCTTGTGAGACGATCCTGAAGGGTATAGGGGTCCAGAAAAGCTGGGCACTCTTTAAGAAGGAAGTGTTAATGCCTCAGGAGCAGGCAGTCCCCAGGTGCTGCAAGAGAAGCTGGCGATAGAGAAGACCACTGTGGCTAAGCACAGAGTTTTTCCTGCAACTCAGGGAGAACAGGAGAGTTTACAGCTTTTGGAAGAAGGGGCTAGTGACTCACAGTGATTACAAAGATGCTGTGAGACTATGCAGGGTGGAAACCAGGACGTCTAAAGCCCAGCTGGAAATGAATCTGGCTTCAGCAATCAAGGACAACAAAAAATGTTTTTATAAGTATGTGAGCAGAAAAAGAAAGACCAGAGAGAGAATCCATCCCCTGCTAGATGCAGGAGGAAACATGGCAACAAGTGATGAGGAAAAGGCTGAGGTGCTTAATGCCTTCTTTGGTTCAGTCTTTAATAACAAGACCAGTTGTACTGAGGGAATCCAGCCTCCTCAGCCACAAGACAGAGACTGGGAGAACAACCCCGCTACAATCCAGGAGGAGACAGTCAGTGACCTACTGCATCACACAGACACACACAAGTCTATGGGACCGGATGGGATACACCCGAGGGTGCTGAAGGAGCTGGCTGGGGTGCTCGCCAAGCCACTTTCCATCATTTTCCAGCAGTCCTGGCTGACTGGGGAGGTCCAGACAGGTTGGAAATTGGCCAATGAGATGCCTCTGTATAAGAAGGGTCGGAAGGATGATCTGGGAAATTACAGGCCTGTCAGCTTGACTTTGGTGCTCGGGAAGCTGATGGAGCAGCTCATCCTGAGTACCATCACACAACACATGTGGGACAACCAGATGCTCAGGCCCAGTCAGCATGGGTTTATGAAAGGCAGCTCCTGCCTGACAAACCTGATCTCCTTCTATGACAAGGTGACCTGCTTATTGGATGAGGGAAAGGCTGTGGATGTTGTCTACCTTTGACTTTATTAAGGCCTTTGACACCGTTGCCCACAGCATTCTCCTGGCAAAACTGGATGCTCATGGCTTGGATGGGCACACGCTTTGCTGGGTAAAAAACTGTCTGGATGGCCGGGCCCAAAGAGTTGTGGTGAACGGAGTTAAATCCAGTTGGCGGCCGGTCACGAGTGGTGTCCCCCAGGGCTCGGTTTTGGGGCCACTCCTGTTTAACATCTTTATTGATGATCTAGACGAGGGGATCAAGTGCACCCTCAGTCAGTTTACAGATGACACCAAGCTGGGTGGGAGTGTTGATCTGCTCGAGGGTAGGGAGGCTCTGCAGAGAGACCTGGACAGGCTGGAGCCATGGGCTGAGGCCAACTGGGGGAGTTTCCATAAGGCCAAATGCCGGGGGCTGCCCTTGGGCCACAACAACCCCCAGCAGCGCTACAGGCTTGGGGAGGAGTGGCTGGAGAGCTGCCAGTCAGAGAGGGACCTGGGGGTGTTGATTGACAGCCGGCTGAACAGGAGCCAGCAGTGTGCCCAGGTGGCCAAGAAGGCCAATGGCATCCTGGCTTGTGTCAGCAATAGCGTGGCCAGCAGGGACAGGGAAGGGATCTGACCCCTGTACTCGGCACTGGTGAGGCCGCCCCTCGATTCCTGTGTTCAGTGTTGGGCCCCTCACTACAAAAAGGACATTGAATGACTCGAGCGTGTCCAGAGAAGGGCAACGAAGCTGGTGCAGGGTCTGGAGCACAGGTCGTACGAGGAGCGGCTGAGGGAACTGGGGGTGTTTAGTCTGGAGAAGAGGAGGCTGAGGGGAGACCTCATCGCCCTCTACAGCTACCTGAAAGGAGGGTGCAGAGAGCTGGGGATGAGTCTCTTTAGCCAAGTAAGAAACAATAGGACAAGAGGGAATGGCCTCAAGTTGCACCAGGGAAGGTTTAGACTGGATATTAGGAAGCATTTCTTTACAGAACAGGTTGTTAGGCGTTGGAATGGGCTGCCCAGGGCAGTGGTGGAGTCCTTATCCCTGGAGGTGTTTAAGAGTCGGGTTGACATAGTGCTGAGGGATATGGTGTAGTTGGGAACTGTCAGTGTTAGGTTAATGGTTGGACTGAATGATCTTCAAGGTCTTTTCCAACCTAGATGATTCTGTGATTCTGTAAATAAACATAACTAAAGGCTAGAATTATTCAGAATTGAGAGTAGCCCTGTTAGGAATAATTCTCCCCTTTTTTCAACTGTACGTTTGTTGCATTTTTTTAGCGAATGATTTCTTCACTAATTTGAGTGTCCAAAAGTCCTTATGTAGCAAATGGAGAATAACAACTGTGAACATAATATGCTAACAAGACATACAAGAAAAACATGGGCATACTGGAGATTCCAGTGAAAGGTCACAACATTGATTAATTTGGAGCCTCTGGCACAGGAAGAGGGGCTGAGAGCTGGGGTTTTTCAGCCTGGAGAAAACAAGTCTCAGAAGGATCTTATCAATGTGTATCAGTACCTGATGCTGGACAGTGAAGACAGAAGTTTTCAGTGGTGTCCAGTGACAGGCCCAGAGGCAGGGGACATGAACAGCAACAGAGGAGGCTCAGGCTCCATCTGGACACCAGGAAACAATTTTTAACTCTGAGGGTGACAGAACACTGGCGTAGGCTGCCCAGAGAGGTTGTGGAGTCTCCATCCTTGGAGATTTTCAAAAGCATCTAGACACAGTCCTGAGCAACTGGCTCTGGCTGATTCTGCTCTGAGCAGGGGACTGGTCTTGATTTACAGAGGTCCTTGCCAACCTCAGATCTATTCTGATCTTGTGATTTGTCCAGCTTTTCCATTTTTCATTTTCTCCCAAGTGTGCTTGCATAACACTCTTGATTTCTCTATCCTTCCTTTCTTATGTCTTTACATGATTGCTTGCAGTATGTAGATGAATTTAAGTTTTTGGGGGGCATAATACATAGGTCTAGGATCTTCTGATGTCTCTTTCGGTCACTCTGCAATGTAAAAGAGAATGGTGCTTTTTGTCTTCTAGGTGCTTTTTATAATTTGTTAATCTGTGTTGTCTTTGCACCTCAAAATGGATTTGATGTTATTTTTGCCAAACAAAGCTGATGTGGAGCAGAGGCCAGAAGCTACAGGGTAGGGTCTTATATAACATCTTTGATTTTGGGAAATCTAAAAGAAGTGATTTGCGTTTCCTGAGTGGAACACAAATCCTGTTTATCCTCTTACCCTTGAAAATATTTATATTTTGCTTTGGAAGAATTAACAATTTGTATTGTTCCAGTGTTTTGGCATACTGACTCTGAAAATGTCATATATGGATTTTGATAATCATTACAAATAATTCACCTGTTTCTGCTCTGAGCACCAACTGTGTCATGTTTTAGAAACAAAAATCTCTGACAAATAACTTGGTATTATAGATAGATCCAAACCTAAACACCCAACCAGGTTAAAAACAAACTTCATGATATACCAGAGTCTTTATCAAAGTTTTTTTGAATTTTAATAAGACAGCAGTTGGCAATGTCACTTTCTGCTTATACTTCAAACACAGATGATCCTGACTGTGCTTCTTCCCTCCTTCACACCAGAAATTATGTTAGCCATTCCTTTGGTTTGTTTTTACCTTTTAGAATTTCTATATTTTTTCTAAATATTTTCTTCTTATAGTTTGGGATGAAGGTTTTTTTGTGATTCAGATTTTTTAAAAAATTATTTTCAGAATATAATTGTTTATTTGAATAAGAAATTCTGACATTTATGGTCTCTGTATGTAAATTCTTTGTGACAAAATAAAGAAATGTAGAGAGAAAAGGTAATGAACAAAACCACTTCATGCCCTCTTTCCCAAGAGATGCAAAAGCTTACAAAAAAGAAGAGGAGGGACCACTGGGTACAAGCTTTCCTCTGACTCTCCTAAGTAACTGTTCTTGTCTATGGTCAGAAGGCTGCGGAGGTAAACTCTTCTAAAACTCCTGGGATTGGAGATATAGGAAATGAAATGTAAAGCTGTGACAAAAGTCTTTCATTCAGAAAATGAAAATTTAGTGGAGTTAAATAGTACTTACAGAGGGTACATAAGTAGGTATCAGAGTATTCAGTTTTAATAAACATGTGCTGGAAATACGTGTATTTGCATCACCTCCCTTAGAATCCACATGATGTGGATAATGGTCGATCTAATTTCTCCTCATCTCAGTCCCTGTGGCATCTCTCTAAATTCCCTGTGCTGCCTTTCACAGCAGTGAAAATTGTTGTCACTACTCACCCACATAGTTGTGGGGAGTAGTGACAACAGTGAGGTCCAGGAGGTTACCAGCCTCACATTTCTAGCAGGAACAATCAAGCTTCTCCAAGGGATGGGTCAGGACATCTGCTCTGAAGTTAGCTTTGTTTGAACTAGGTACTCATAGTGGGATCCCTAATGTCAGACATCATAAAGGTCACCCAGAGCAACCAAGGATCCATTCATGTAGCATCAGAGAATGTGCCATTCTGGTTAAAGAGTAACAATACTCTCAAAGGTACAAAAAATTAAGGAACCTGTAATGTCAACAATGTAGGAAAAGGGATACAGCAAGAAAGAATTCTTCAGTGGGGAGTCTTTGGGATGGAAGGGATGACTAAACTGGCAGGAGATAGCAGGGAAGCTACATTGGAACTTCCTTTGTTATGTTGCTGGGAGGAAGAAGAAGGATGCCAGGCCTGAGGAATGCATCTAGGTTAGCTGTGCAAAGTTTGTATGAGCCTCCATTTTCTTCAGGATCCTTTCCTTACTTTGTTTGTGTCTTATCTGTAAAGCAAAATGTTCTTTAAAGCAAGTGTGCTTCAGGTTTCAGACTGGAACTTGTGTAATGTTCATGTTACAATATACAGCATCTTACTGTGAGATTCACAGAATCACAGAATTAACTAGGTTGGAAAGGACCTTGAAGATCATTTAGTCCAACCGTTAACCTAACACTGACAGTTCCCAACTACACCATATCGTTAAGCGCTAGATTTAGTCTTAGACCTTTCAATATTTGTTTAAATTTTGCAATAAGCTTCTTTTCTTCTTTTGCAATATTGACTGATTCGTCTGTTTGAAAACATTAACTCGGAAACGAAATGCCCTCTCTACGATTCACAATCTGTATGCAAAAAGAGCATGAATGGAAGTTATAAATACCCATTTGGTTTCCTGGATGATGAAATGTTCCTTCAGGCTCTGCTGGTTTAATCAATAGATGAAATAGATTACATTTGTTTATAGTGGTCATAGCCTGACTAATGCATTGAGTTCAGTTGCAAGGAAGGATATATATTGAGAAAAAGAAGAACACAGCAATACGTAGAGAAGAAAGAGTTAATCCACCCACACTAAAAACGTAACAGTGTGATTTTGAAAGAGAGCGCTTTGAAATTGCCATGCAAATTTTCTGTGTTACTTAATGTGTAACAAAAAATGACTTAGTCATGTTTTAAGTAGTAATAAATAAAATATGTTCATACTAATGGCTTGCTTAAGTATTGAAAATATTGTTTTAAAGGGTTTGCTCTCCATTCCCAAATTTCTTAGACATGGCTATATACAGAAACATATTGTTTATCATCTGCTGATGAAGCATGATGGGTTTTCTGATTTACATGCCAAATGATTATCCAAAAACCTGCATTATTTGTGGTTGCTCCAGTTATGGAGATAAATTAATAATCGAGTAATTTCAGTTTTGGGAAAGAGAGCCAAAACATTTTATCTCAGTCTAGTTCAGGTGCCTTTGAAACTGATGTTTTCATTAGGATTCAAGCCAATAATGTTTCCTTTTTCAACCAGTCCATCAGTCCAGAACTGGTTTGGTTAGGCATGCTGCTCAGGCTTCAGCCAAGGAGAGGTTCCTCATCCCTGCTGGGAAATAGGCAACATTTCTCACCAACGGAGAATCAAAGCCTCTTTGAAGCTTCCTGAGGTTGGCATACAGTCTTGTGGTAGCTGAAGGAAAACAGTATAATGCTGCATTTGGAGTAAGAATTGCTCCACAGCTCTGGGAAACAGGATTAAAAACTTAGACCTTTTTGTCTTTCCCCTCCACTAGATCCACCCTGAATATACATGTGAACAGACAAACATTAATGCATGCACGCACTCAGATTCCGGCAGTGAGGCTAAACCACATGAGATTGCAGGGGGCTATGGGAGTAAGGAGAAGGCTTGGCTTTGTGTTAGCAGTTAGATATGATTGACCACTCCAGGAGAATAGGAATCAAAACCCTCCTCTTGTTAAAAGCACTAAAAACTCACTGTAAATACCTCCAAATATCTCTGACCTCTTTGCTAATGCTTGCAGAACTGTGATGAAGAGTAAAAATAGCACAAAATTGTTGGCTTTTGCTGGAGATTTTGCCATGAATGTGGTGAGATAGAGACTGGGGCAGGGAGATCCCCTGGGATGCAGTCAGGCTTAGAGCTGAAGAGATCCCTCTGCAAATGTCAATCCACTTTTCTGAACTGTAAACCACAATATTCTGGGAGGATGGGAGTGTTCAACAAAGTCTTCAAAGCAATGCTTGGAACTTGGTTCAGTTCCAGTTTGAGCTAAAACATGGCTTTGAATGGGATGATAAGACTGAGTCTACTTCATATCCTCATTCTGTTTCTCCAAAGAATATGCAAATTTCATTTTAAATGAAAAGGGGAAAAAAGAGCCCAGGCCTCTGCTCACAGTTTAAGTCTCTTCTGTTATTATTCTATGACAGCATTTATTTCTCAAAGTTTTTTCTCAGGGTTCAATGTTACTAACCTATGCCTGGTGCTTCTTTGCAGAATGTTTTTCTTTATTTATTTCTTTTAGTAAAATTATTCCAAAGCCACCAGCACATTAAAAAAAACAACCAAAATCCAGTGGAAAGCCTTGTCTCCTCATGGTCTTTTTTTTTTTTTTTTTTTTTTTTTTTTTTTTTCTGAGAAACAAAATACCTCAGTTGAAAGTGTCGATTTTCTCATAAACCAAACTTTTATTTTACAGTCATGACAACGTTAGGTTAGAATATTATATACATAATCTTCATTCCAGCTCTCTCAAATTCATCACATTCTTAGAGTTATACACTCTAAAGAGGTGTCACAGGTGTCCGTATATTTGACTTTGTGTATGAGACTCATGGGATATGAGTAAAATTTGGAGTTCCTGCTCTTTGAGAAAGGAGAAATTCCTCCACTCCCTCCCCATGTGGAAATGCTTATACTTTTTTAATGGAATAATTCTGTTTGACATTAAACTGTAGTGCTATGGGAATAGTTCAGGCCTCCTGTGAGCTGGAGCTACAGTCTCCATCTCCTGTGGTGCTTCCATGCAGTCTGTGCAGGGAGAACAGTACAACACTGCACTATGTGTGTTTTCATGAGCCTCACTGGTGAGAAAGAATGGGGACCTGATGTGTGTGAATACAAAGAGATTTCATGGTACCATAACCAGTTTAATATTGCATTGAAGTGAAATGGTTCAGTTCAGTTAAACTAATGAACAGGCTTTTGTACATGTTCCAATAGAATATTAGAATACTCTAATTTTTCTTAAGAACTTTGCAAAATTATTTTTATTATAAGAATAATTACTATGAAAAGGCTAATATTCTTATGTCTGATTTAAAAGCCAAATTCTGAACCAGTCACAGCATAATTCATAGTCAGTGAGGCATACAAACAAAGATGGGTTCTTGCTTTTTGGGAACTTCTAAGGATACCACTATTGCAAATTAGATCTTGTGAGTTGAGTGAAGGTCAGGTTAAACAGTTAGGGTAGCTACAAAATTTAAGAGGACATATGGATAAACTGAGACAAAAGTATAGAAAAAGGATCAGAGAACTATGCTGGAAAACTAAAATAGCTAATCTGTTAACAGGCATCTTGGTCAATTTATGACATCTATTATTGTTGAGGATGCTTTATGAGCTTTTATTTTAGATAGCAAGTTCCATTTTGGGTATTTGGTTGGTTCCTGTGCTTCTATACTGACATATAATATAAAGAAATTAAAGGAGAAATTTTTGCCTCTTTCACACTGATGGAAAGAAAAGATAATTAAAGCTTGGTAATTATTCATTGATATGGAATAATGAAATATGGCTATAACTTAAATACCTTATGAAAAGGGAGATTATTCCCCCCGGCTCTATAATTTTACTTTGGTTTTAGGGGTAGAGAACTTGAACAGTTGATAAGACTGACCAGAGAGACATCTCCACAAGCAACGCAAAGGAAATACTCAGAGAAAAAAAAAAAACAAACAGCTGCAACAAGGAAGGGGAGATGAGGAACTTCTTTTGGTGGTAATGTGGAACCAGAACAAAACATAACAGTTTCTTTAATGCTATTACTTACTTTTAGGGCAGTCTGAGGAAAAAGAAATCATACTCCGTGCTTTCTGGCTTCTTTCCTAGTCCAAGTGCAACTCAAGAGAGCTGGTCCAACTTTGAAACTTGGTAAAATCTCTTAGATATCTTTTACCAGAGCACCACACACATGAGCTTTCCTCTTTCAATTTACCACCAGGGCGGTAAGTTTCTCTGTATTAGTGATTCTGCAAGAACTTGGGTATGTCTGTTTTTTTCAAGCATTTGAGTGCAATACCACAACAAATAGTAAGTAAAAGTAAAGGAGTACTGCAACAAGGACCTCCCCAGTAGGGTGCTCCTTATGCAGTTTGCATAATTCTCCGAGATTGCTGAGGGGAATGAACAGGGCAGTGGTTTCTCAGCCCTTTTTGAATAAAACTTTGTCTTCCAGTTTACGAAATAGGGGCCCTGCTGGTGCAATCAGCACGTGCTCAAGAACTAATCCTAGCCCTCTGAACAGCCTGGGAGGGCAAGCAGTAGAAATCTCAGGGTAAGCAGACACAGCACAGATCAGACTGATTTCAGGATGGGTTCCTGTAAATAGTACCGGGACCCTGCATGTACGTTTGTGTGCTTGCAAAGCTGAAACAGATTAAAATCATTTCAGTTCAACTAACCACCTTCTAATTTATAGTACACTTAGAGTTCCATGAACACACCTCAGTGCTATATGAGAGCTCAGGCTTTCCTCTGGGAGGAGAGAGAACATCAGGAAAACGTAATATTAAGAAGCGAAACTTCTAGTGGGAAATGAAGATCTGGTTGCAGTAACAGAGAGCATGTTGACTGTCATCATTTTAACCTTCTTCTCTGCCACCTTTCTTCTCACATCCTTTCATGTAGATCTTTTCCAGTCTCCTCAGCTACGTCTCTTGCAATTTTGCTTTTAATTTACTAAATTACAGCTGTTCCTACTCAACAACATCCTTTCCCCATGGCTCTCTTTTTTTGGTTCTTCACACCTGTTGCCACAATATCTTCCTTTGGGGGGTCTTCTCATAATATGAAAAGTTTCTGAATTCCTATGGTATGAAAATTTCTCCTTCTGTTCTCCTGTGAAACCCAACTCCTTCTCAGAGCATTTTTATTACTTTGATCCTCTAACTGACAGTACACATTCCCATCCAGAACTGCTCATGTACTATACTTTCCTGATTAAATTACAAGCTCATTAGAATTGACAGGTTATTTGGTTATGCATTATCTAAAATTCCACATGTATCTAATATTTGATTTGAATTTCACTCTCATTTTCCCATCACAATTTGGCTAGCTGTGCCTTCTCTATCCGATTTGCTAATAACTGTTATTGCCACAATATAGAATTACCAGAACAAAAGCACCTTTTTGTAGAGACAGATGTGATGTTTTGGAGGAATTACCGTCTATCTGTAAGACCTCAGATGAACCTTCTCCTTTCACAGGGGGAAACCTGAACTGTTCTAATCCTTACAAGTCAATTATCATCTAAACTGCTCATTTCCTGCTGCAATTCAAGATTCATAAAATCTGAATGGGATATGCATTTTTAATGTTATGGCAGGAACCATAAATATTGTTGGCCTTGTTTGCCAGAATCATAATATAATAATGACTATAAAGCTGCAGGAAGGAAAAATGTCCAAGATGCACTGATTCAGTTTCACAACCCAATAATTCTGACAACCTTTTCAAATGATTAAATAGGCTTGGAGAAATCCAGGCCCTGAAGTATCATCTCCATTTGTGAAGCCCTAAATGTTTTCTTCTTTTTTTTTTTTTTTTTTTCTTTCTTCTTTTAAATAATGCAGGAGCAGGTGCTGGCATTTCAGTTCAACTAATTAGCTTCTAATTTACTGTAAACATCTTAGAATTCCATGAACACATCTCAGTGGTATCTGAGAGGAGACAATCTACTGGTTCAATAAATTTTTCTTGAAATAAAGACCACTGAGAATTGACTACATGAAATGTATGGCCTTACTTAATATATCTGATTTTTTTTAGAATACAGTGAAAAGCATGATAACAGTTCCAGGCTTTCCCTGATATTATCATTATCTGTGTAAATACATACTTTGTGGGAACTTCATATTAATTACACCATTGTTTTAATTTAAAAAGCTATGCAATATTGTCTTATATTTCAATGCACTACGTTCTTCCAGACGTTAACTGTGTTTGTAGTGATATTGCCACTTCAATGGAATCTTCAACGATGCTTTGCAGTATTTTTACATGCACATGATTTGTGTACCTAATTTGGTGATCAAAATGTAGAAGTATTGCAGTATTTCTTATATTTCTAGGTTATTGCCTTTATAAAGTGGTTGCATTGACAGTGAGGAAATTTAACTGTAACCATTTATTAAAATAAACCAGGAAATTTCTCTAAATAGGTCAGTTTTTGAACTGTTTATGAACATGGTAAATATTTTTTTAAACATTTAAATTTAATTAATTAATTATTTAATTAATTTTATTAATTATTTAAATTTAAATAAATATTTTCAAACTTTAATCTTGATTTTTTTTCAAGCGAACTAAAATGGAAACAATACTGACTTGAATTATCATATTAATATTTTTTAGTCACATATTAATTATAGTAAAATATTTTAAAACAGTCCAGTCTACTTCTGTTTTTTTTTTGTTAATTACCTTTAAATTAAGATTAGAGACACTTTAAAGATACAGAAGGGTACTAAAAGATGCACACTTTTTTCTTCTGAGTTCATCTTTGAAAACCAAAGACAGTTCTCTTAGTATAGATGGTAGGATTTACATCTCACCATTTGGTTGGAGCCCTAATTTACCTCTCACATGTTAGCAGATCCCTTAGGAATACACAGGAGTAGCCTTGCTGAACCAGCACTGGTGACACTGAAATCCCACTCTCAGTACTGCTACACTTACAGACCTATAGATACCAGTCCCAGCATATGCACATTCCCTTTCTCAGACGTTTATCAGCATCATTTGTGTTGGTACAACTTTTGTGGCATCATGCAATGAACTGAACAAGGAACTGGCTGAGGCTAAAAACTTTCTTTCAGTCGCAGTGTTATTTTTGACCAAGGGTTGTTCACTGATATTTCTCATGTTCTGGAACCACAAACAAATTTCTCAGGGCACAGAAGAGGGTGATGATGAGGCAGGAGTGAGTTGCTTAAAGCTTCAAGTGTCACCAGAAGAAGTATATTTATAACTGTACTTTCAGAAACAAGAAAAGTAGATACACAGAGTCCTGCTGAAAACTTGGCAGGGCCTATTAATACTGGAGTATACTAGGATTTAGGTTAACTTTTGCTTTTTGAACTTCAAAGATACTAAGTTTTCATTGTATTTGAGGAATTCACTCTTTTAAGAATTTTTCTGATCTGCAATTTCCTTAACTTTTCATGGAATATTATATGGGAAAAAGTGATTGTTGATGTAAGTGTCTGTTTAGAGTCTGTTTTTATCTACACATAAATGTTTCATCATTTGGATTTTCAATTAGTATAGGAAATCTTAAAAGTACTTAGCATAGATTGTGTGAGTAGCTAAAAAGTTGATACCAGCTGGAAATAAAAAATAAATAGAAAACTCTGGGGCAAATAGTGCTAATTCCTATGTTTTTATACAGGTTCTTTCATCTCTGCTGTTATTTGATACCTAACTTCTTTAAATAAACTGGATTTTAATAGGTAGGGGAAGATTATCATTACAGTAACGTGTGTTGAGAAAAATAACCAGCTGAGGGGTTAGGATCTGTTTGGAAGAGGGCTGAGAAAAAAACATTTAAAATACATTTATGTGCAGGAAAAAAGTGTTAACTGAAACTAGCATTGATATACATAGGAGGAAAACAAATCGGGATATTATGTGATGGCTACTTTTAAATTACAAGGCTTGACAGACAAACTGGTAAAATCCTCAAGTTGCATCCATTGAGTTTCCAGTAAACCTGGAACAGGTGCTGCTATGTAGTGCAGGGCCCACATCCTTGTGCCAGCAAAGGAAGCTTTAGCCCTTCGGCTGAAAAAATTTTTCTTATGGGATAGCTTGCATCCTTGTTTCAAGATTTTCTTGGCAGATCATCCCCTGGCCTATACCCTAATATAAATTAGTTTAACTGTATTTTGCTAAGTTTAATTGTATTAAACTAAGAGTGATGTGTTTTCTCCGTGCATATTCCAGGGTAAAGGAGGAGCCTCTTATCCTACTTCACAATGCCTAAACTTTCTCTCTTCTGGTAACTGTTAAAAGAACCAGAAAACAACATGCCCTCTCACACCTCACCCTCCTCCCCAGTTTGACTATGTAGATGCAACTGTTTATGAGAGAAGAATAGCTTTTTTTCCCTACAGTGATAATATTTTAGAGATTTTCTTTTCAATATCCTGCCAAATTCCATGAACAGTTTCCAAACTGAACTGAACTGTCATCTAAATAGCCTCAGGAAAGTTATCTTCATACGGAAAGATGCAAGCGTTTGGTTTCAAGAGGAAAGAGGATTTTGTTTCCATGCATAAAGGACCAGACCAGGGGGTCAGAAGTTCCAGCTTTTCTTCCTAGTATTAGCATGGATGGTAGGAAATAATATTTTTGTACAAATCTGAGTCAGAGCAGGTGCCACAATTAGTCTGTGTAATGTTGAACAAGTTGCTGAACAATGTTCAGCTTTCTGTCTGTGAACCTGGGACAAATAACCCCCCTTTTAGGGTTAATAACAGGCTACTCAGTAGCACATATAGAACTACTTTTAGTTCTCATAAGGAGGATTATATTGACATCAAATGCTATTGGGATTCTCCTAATGACACTTTTGTAAACTCATACAAAATTTTCTTCATTTTATAGACAGGAAATGGAGGATTCTAGAGTGTGATATACAAGTTATATCATAGAATAATAGAACGGTTTGGGTTGGAAGATTTTAAAGATCACCTAGTTCCAACCCCCCTGCCATGGGCAGGGACACCTTTCACTAGGTCAAGTTGTTCAAAGCCCCATCCAGCCTGGCCTTGAACACTGCCAGGGAGGGGGCAGCCACAACTTCTCTGGGCAACCTGTGCCAGTGTCTCACCACCCTCACAGCAAAGATTTTCTTCTTTATACCTACTCTGAATATAACTTCTTTCAGTTTAAAACGTTTATCCTTCATCCTATCACTAAATTTCCTGATAAAGAGTCCCTGCCCATCTTTGCTGTAGCCCCCTTTAAGAACTAGAGGAACAGTATAAGATATCCCTGGAGCCTTCTCTTCTCCAGGCTGAACAACCCCAACTCTCTCAGCCTGTCCTCACAGGGGATGTGCTCCAGCCCCTGATCATCTCCATGACCTCCTCTGGACTTGCTCAAGCAGGTCCATGTCTTTCTTATGCTGGGGGCACCAGAGCTGAATGCAGTATGAGAGTAGAATAGAGGGGCAGATTCCCCTCCCGTGACCTGCTGGCCACACTTCTCTTGATGCAGCCCAGGATACGGTTGGCTTTCTGCGCTGCAAGTGCACATTGCTGGGTCATATTCCGTTTTCCATCCACTAATACCCCAAAGTTCTTCTCCGTGGGTCTTCTTACAATCCACTCATCTCCCAGCCTGTATTTGTGCTTGGAATTGCCCCAGATGTGCAGGACCTTGCTCTTGGCCTGGTTGAATTTCATGAGGTTTCACAGGCCCCCACCTCTCAAGCCTGTCAAGGTGCCTCTGGATGGCACATCCTTCCCTCCAGTGTGTCAACTGCACCACACAGCTTGGTGTTGTCAGCAAACTTGCAGAGGGTGCACTCAATCCCACTGTCTATGTCACCAGTGAAGATGTTGAACAGCACTGGTCTCAGTGCTGACCTCTGAGGAACGTCACTCATCACTGGTCTCTACTTGGACACCGAGCTGCTGACCACAACCCTTTGAGTCTGACAATCCAGCCAGTTCCTTATCCACTGAGTCATCCATCCAATCCATGTATCTCCAATTTAGAGACAAGAGCGTTGTGTGGGACAGTGTCAAATGCTTTGCACAAATCCAAGTAGATGACCTTAAGTTGTTCTTCCCTTAGCCACCAGTGCTGTAACCCTGTTGTAGAAGGCCACCAAATTTGTCAGGCACGATTTGCCCTTAGTGAAGTCATGTTGGCTGTCCCCAATCACCTCCTCATTTTCCATGTGCTATAGCATAGTTTCCTGGAGGATCAGCTCCATGATCTTGCTGGGTATAGTGGTGAGACTGACTGGCCTGTAGCTCCCCAGGACTTGCTTTTCTCCCTTTTTGAAAATGGGGGTTATGTTTCCCTTCTTCCAGTCAGTATGAACTTCACTGGACTGCCATGACTTCTCAAATATGATGGATCGTGGCTTAGCCACTTCATCCACCACTTCCCTCGGGAACCATGGCTGCATCTCAGCAGGTCCCATGGACTTGGGTACCTTCATGTTACTTAGATGGTCTCGAACCTGATCTTCTCCTACAGTGGGAGGTTTTACACTGTCCCAGTCCTTGTCTTTGCCTTCTGCAGCTTGGGTGGTGTGGCTGGAGCCCTTTCTGGTGAAGACTGAGGCAAAAAAGTCATTGAGTACCTCAGCCTTCTCCATGTCCCGGGTAACCATGTCTCCTGTTTCCTTCTGGAGAGGGCCCACATATTCCTGAGTCTTCCCTTTATCGCCGACGTGCTTATAGAAGCTTTTCATGTTGCCCTTGATGTCTTTGGCCTTCAGTCGGCCAGACTTAATTCTATCAGGGTTTTGGCCTACCTAACCTGATTTCTGGTTGCTTGGACAGTTTCTCTGTATTCCTCCCAGGCTATCTGTCTATCTCTGTAGACTTCCTTTTTGTGTTTGAGCTTGTCCAGGAGCTCCTTGTTCATCCATGCAGGCCTCCTAGTGTTCTTACCTGACTTTCTCTTTGTGAACATCACTCCTGTGCTTGGAGGAGGTGATCCCTGAATATTAACCAGCTTTCTTGGGCAATTCTTCCCTCCAGGGCTTTATCCCATGCTACTCTGCCAAGCAGATCCCTGAAGAGGCCAAAGTCTGCTCTCCTGAAGTCCAGGGTAGTGAGCTTGTGGTGTACCCTCCTCACTGCCCAACGCATCTTGAACTCCACCATTTCATGGCCACTGCAGCCAAGGCTGCCCTTGAGCTTCACACTTCCCACCAGTCCCTCCTTGTTGGTGAGAACAAGGTCTTGCACAGAACCTCTTCTTGTTGGCTCCTCTATCACTTGGAGAAGGAAGTTATCATCAATGCATTCCAGGAACCTCTTGGTTTGCTTATGCCCTGCTGTGTTGTCCCTCCAAAAGATACTAGGGTGATTGAAGTCCCCCATGAGGACCAGGGCTTGTGAACATGAGACTGCTCCTAACTGTCTATAGAGGGCCTCATCCACTTGATCTTCCTGTTCGGCTGGTCTGTAGCAGATCTCCACTATAACATCTCCTGTTCTTGCCTTCCCTTTACTCCTGACCCATAAGCTCTTGGTCAACTCCTCATGCTTTCCCAGGCAGAGCTTCATGGACTCCAGGGGGTCCTTGACATAGAGGGTGACACCCCCTCCTTCACATCTTTATGGAGAAAATAGGAGGGCCTGAGATTAGGCAAATCATTTATTATATGCACCTCAGTAAAGCAACACTGGATATAGAGGGTACCTGGGTCTTTGCAGCACTGAGATCTAACATAGCCATTTAGCAGAATGCTGATGGATTTGGTGCCTGACACTTAACTTTTGTAACTGTCTACAGTATTTTTTGTCTGGTGCTGGTTGTCATTCTCTCCACACAACTAGCTTTTGGCTATGTGTACCTCTGTTATTAAGTCCTCAAGTTATAACTTGATGGCAATGGACAGAACAATTCCTTAGCAGAAAATTTTTAGCAAGTGCACAAGTGACTGCTCAGTGAAGCATTGTAATTAAAGAAGTGATGGAATACTAAATTACTTCAGTCTGTCAAGGTGGTAAGGCAAATATCAGTGCAGAGTAGTAATCTGAGCAGTAAACTCATAAAATACCCATTCTTTGTTCTGACATGGACCATTTAAATCTCTTTTTCTTCTAATTCAATAGCTGGAGAGAATACCATAAATAATTAGGGTAAACATAAAAATGTTTCTTTAATATAAAACTATTGGAGCCTTTTAAAGAAAGCAGCAATTGATAGTTGTTCATAAAGTACTCAGTACTTCATTCCTAATGATGATGATTACTGGCAGTGGGATACAATGTTAACCCTAACACATTGGTTTTCCTGCCGTGAATGTGGGAGGCATGTGTGTTCAAATATTGAAGATTTTTATTACACTGGGATCAGTGGATTTTGTTCTTTTTGTTCTTTTTTTTTGTTTGTTTTGTTGGGTTTTTTTAGGTTCAGTTGTGTTATTTTCCTAAAAGTATCCAGATATATGCTATTTCATTCATCATTCACAAAGCTATAACTTTATTACTTTTCTTTATAATGATGTGGGTTTTTTTATATCAGGGCACATTAGAGGAATAAATTAAATCTTTTAGGCTTAGTTTTCATGTAATTTTTTTCACTGTCCATATGAATTTCTGATATGTTCAATACAGCAGAAGTTAATGAGCACAGAGTGGCTAAAGTGGTTGGATCATAATCTCTGCTATTCATAAGTATGGCCATGTACTGAAGATTTTAATCTCTTTTTAAATTTATGGTGAGTGTTGAGGAGAAAAGAGGAAATGGCACTTCTCCCTCAGGACATCCATTTGGTGTTCCATATGTTTCTGTATATTTTGAACTTTTGGGCACTGCATTTTTATCTTTTAATACTCTCTAAAGGTAAAGCTTTTAGCACTTTTTCTGTATTATTAAGGAGTCTGGTATCCTCTTGGGTGACATGTAGGTTTGAAAACAGACACGATTATTTAATGAACTGATGAACTCTTGGCTCCTCTTGATTTTTTGAAAGCTCCTGGGATTGTGGAAAGGTTTCATCTGTCCCAAATTTTGATGTCTAAAAATTACTCATCTGATTCATATCCTAAGGTACCCACACAGTAAAACCTACAGACCCCTCCAAAAGTTGAGTCACTGGATATGAAGACTAGAGGAGGAATTAGCCTGTTCAGGTGCCTGTAAATGTCCACAAGGAGAGACAGGCAGTTTTCAAGCAAGATTCATCTCTCTTAAACATCTAAAATAGATCAAATGAATCCACATTAGGAGAAGAGAACTGTGACCTAGCACAAGAAAAAAAAATACCATTTCTCGGTATTGACTGTCTGGGGGCTTAGACGATTATCTTAGATTAGAAATTTATCTTTGAGATACATTAAATGGATTAATACTTGCAACAAAGACTGGCTTTAGAAAAACAGCTCTGTATAATGTGTTAACTGGTTGGCACAAAAAAATATGAATCCATAGAATTAAAAAGGACTCTGTGAATTTACAACAGTTCCAACTGTTTCATTTGCCATAAATCAATGCAAGTTCACAGAACTGAAAATGACCATGCTGGTTTATAACTGCTGAGAGGTTGACACAGTAAGTGTATTGCAAATTTTGCTTAAACCATTTAAGAAAAGCTTAGAATATGCCTGCTGTGCCATCTAACCAACCATCCTTGAATGTAATTATCTGAATTTTGAGCTGTATATCCAACATAATCAAATAATCCTTGCAATATGCAAATGTATACTGATTTATGTAATTTTACATTAAGGTATAAAATACCCCATAGATGGATACTCAGATTCAGGAGTTCTGGAATTAATACAGGTTTCTACTTTCTGTTATTGAAACCCACAGGATTCTGCACTTTGGTCTTTGTGTAGCTGGTAAAGGAAACATGAGCCACACGTTTAGCAAAGACTTCCGCTAACCTGTGACACTAACCTATATCCCTTCCTCCATAGTATTATTTCCTCTTTTTCCCCACAACTTTTTCTGTAATGGATGTGGGTGAGGCTGTCTGCCTCTAGTGAAGATGCTGTCTTCCAATAAAAGGCAACTGGAAAAATAGGCAGCATATTACTGTCATTACAGTTCAGGCTCCCTAATTTCTTTCTGGTATTTTCTGGAGAGACATTCACAAGCACCATTTGGTAAATTCAACACGTGCAGGCATACTGGTCTTACTATATGTGCACAGACCACCTGTGTGGTGTGTACTCAGTATGTCTGAGACCTTGGTCTCCCTGGCTATCCTGTAAAGTTTGTGTGCACATGAACATTATTCTGAGATTCCTGGGAGTCTGGAAGCACATTCAGACTCACTGCTCTGACTGTGATGCCCCATTTTTCTAGAAGGCCCAAGCCTCAGATGCAAGTGTACATTTGCTGCATTATACGGCAATTCTCTACTGCTTGGTAATGCCAGGGAAACCTTAGCAAATTCAGTAAAAGCCTTCCTTCTGGATATCTGTGTTATAAAAATCGCCCCCAATATCTTCCTTTTCCTTTCAGTTTTTGGCTGACAACTGCTTCTCACCTTACTATAATTATCTTTTATCATGCTCCATTCATTTGAAAGCCATCTAAAGTTTTGATTAGGATGCACTGAAGCTACTCTTCCCTTGATCAGGATAATTAAACCAAAGAATATTAAACCTGTAATCTGATTGTAGAGTGCCTGCATTTTTATTTTGTTTGAAGAACAGAACATAGTGATATTTGGTCTGGAAACAAGTTTTCTGGGACTGCCTCTGATGCACTGACAGTTACAGCATCTCTACTAAAGACAACTCTACCATGGAGCAGGAGAACCAACATGAGGAGCTTTAGGCAAAGCTTATTGTTAGATGTCTCTGTTATGCTCCATTACGATCTGTGTCATGCCAGACCCGCTTTCTTTCATTCTGTAACATAATAAACTTGTCTTTAGTCTGCATTTTAAATAACAGAGACTGACTATATCCTGTTTTTTCTCTTTGAAATGTGGATAAATTCATTTATACAAAGACAAGTGTTCACTTTTGTTGCTTTGAAAGTGTGTGGGACTCAATTCAGCTTACATTAAATTGAATAAAGGACGTTCAAACATGAGCACAACTGATGCCTTAATATATTGGGATACAAGATGTTTGCCTACTTTATTCCAGGTGACATCGTTCATGGCAAAACTGCTGTGCTTTGGGCTATATTAAAGTGTTTTTTTTGTTTTTGTTTTTTTTTTTTTTGTTTTTTTTTTTTTTTGTGTTAGCAGAAATCGTGTCTGTATATTAAAGAACTTTTTTTTTTTTTCATAATGTATATCTTGAAACATACTGTGCAGTGTTCAGTGTGTACAGCACACACATATGTGCCAAACAGTGAAAGCTTCGCAGTGTATGCACAAAAATTCCATATACTAATTTTTAGTAGGATAAATCTTTTCACTATTATATAATGTTTATATATTATTCCATATGTTTAAAAATATTTTAATGTACAAAATGGTAATGAATAATTCAGCTTCCTAGTTGTAAAATGATAAGTTTTATTTATATTTAAAATGTAGGAATTCTTTAATTTAAAGGACAGATTATTTAGGCAATTTGTATTTTCTTCTGCTGCTGTCCTTACTAATCAAACTTGATATGATATGTTTGTTAATAACATTTTTTGTTTGAATCTATTCAAATATAAAATTGTTCACTCAGACCAGTTTCATGTAATTTAGCAACCTGGATTATGTTCAGTCCTATAAAATCTCCCAGACAGCCCCATAAAAATATAATACATCATCTACAGGGTGAACACCTCTGCTATTACACTATTGACAGCAAAATGTGATTACATACTTTTCACTGCAGTGGTGTTAATTATGACCTACGAGAGATACATTTTCTCTCAACACACTGTGAAGCCTGATAAAATATCATTAATATGGTCAATGGTCTGACTGCTATCTAGATAGATACCCAGACATATATGCTGCTTGAGTGGTGAAAAAGTTAAATTAAATCTTTATGTAGTATATAACAATATCCAGTAATTCTGCAGGATAAAATATGGCCAATGGTGTAGGACCTGTGCTGCCTCTTGACACATCAATAAACTTTGTCCTTTATAGATTATCCATAGTGAATATATCTTTACTTTTAAAAAGATGAAGGACCCCAGTTATGAAGCAGCCCTTTCCCCACCCTATCACTGTTGTCCTCACTATGCAAGCACAGAGTTTAATTGCTTTGTCTACATGAAGAGAAAAAAAATCTGCTACAGAGAGGGTAAACCTGATCAGCAGTAACTGTTCTCTACTACCTTCTATTCTTCAGGGAAAGAACTCACGGATGCTATGAATAATCTACCTTGATTTTCCTAAACAGAGACGAAGTCACCCTTACTATCGAATGCAGATTTACACCGAGCGCATAGCACTAGCACCTGCTAAATGCACCTCGTGCTGCACAGGAACTCTCCCACAGACAAGTCCCAAGCATATAAAATCTAAATATATCTAAATATCGATATATGACATTGTGTAAACATCCTATAACTACCTGGGTCTTTTAGAATTCAGATTTTACTTTTTTTTTTTTTTTTTAATGGAAGAAGCTGCTCAGTACAATATTCTCAAACATTGCATGACTTAGGAGAGAAATTATTACCTTTTTTTTTTTTTTTCCATTCTCTGTATTATTTGCTTTATAATTAAACTTTTTTTTCTGCAACTGAGTACAACTTATGCCTTGAAGCTTTTCAGAGTGGTAGCTTACTAATTCAAACAGTAAAATATTTTAAGATTTGGAAGGGATTCAAACTGTACTAATTTGCAAACATAATCTTTTATATATTTTTGAGCTTTTAGAACCTGAATTGTAATACTATAGAGAACTTAAATATAGTAGGTTCTCTGAATACAGAGAAGGGGCTGAGTGAAAGACATTGTTTTCACTTTAAAAAAGGATCCAAAGTCATCAGTTAGATACGTTTTCTTCATGAAGAAAAATTGAATATACATTGAGTTGTCCATTTCAAGCACAAATTCTAACTAGAAATCTGTAGCCCTGGGATCAGTGTTTGTGTAGAATGTTTCCATCTAGAAACTCCGCTTTTGAGGTAAGTTTTTTGTGAGAAATGTGCAGTTTTTCCCAGGTAAGAATCATTATGCTGATCACCATCCATAAGCCCATACTTGTAAAGACAGTAGGCAGGACAACAGAGTTGGCTCTGCATATATTTATTGGAAAATCTGTTCTGACAGCAGCTGAGAAGGTAGGGTTTCTAGGAGAATTGTGTACCCCTAAGGTTGTGGGTAGTGAGAAAGTGAAGTCCTGTTATTCCCATTCATGGAAGGATCTGTTCTCTGTGTTTATCCCTTCTGAAGAAGCTTTTCTTTTGGGTCTTGTACTGTGAGAGCTGATACATTAACTTGACCCTGTCCCTAAGAAAGTTGTCATCTATCCCATTGCTCTGAATTGTCTGAACTGTGACTTCGATACAGTGCAGTCAGGGAGAATATAGCTTCATTATATTCAGATACATTGCCAAGCAAACATCCAAGCTAACGCTTAATTTTTTTTTATTTTTTTTTTTTTTTTGTGAAAAAGCATCCCTTTTTTGAGGCTATTAGGTAACTGTGTCATGAGATACAAACCCTTTGTTTTCATACGCAGTTTTAGCATATAAAGCAATTTGTGTATAATTTCATCCCACTGCATGCTAGGTTACAGATTCTAAATTCCATTTACAGATTTCATTTTCCAATCCCCACCTTTTTCTTTTAATCTTGTTCAGTGTTTTTAAGCTGTTATTGCAAATCAGGCTTTTAAAAACATAAATTATCAGGCACAATTGCTTTCAACCACATTATCAGCAAATGGCTAGAGTGCAATCAAACTAAGTGCTTCTTCCTGTTGTCTTTTACACACACAAGCACCCCACAGATGAAATTACACTCGAATGCACTCGGCTAAAGCAGCTGATGAAACATTTTTTTCTGGTTTTCCTGTGTGGCAAGTGAAGGGAAGATCACATCCCTGCACAGCAGTACCAGCACTTCTCTTATGCCATTGTCTTACCTTTGCACAATCAGGTTGTCAGTCCCACTCAAGGGACTGAACACCGCTTTAGAGTGGTCATGTTTCCCTCCCATGGCAAGCTGCTGTGCTCTCCCCGTTTCACTCTCTCTATTCAGGGGTTCTTTCATTAGGAAAAGAAGTCAGGCACCCCAGTGCCCTTAGCCATGTCTTTTCTTAAGAGTGGGCACAAATCATAGGACCTGGGATCTGTCTGAGCACAATACTGTGGTGGTGCCTGCAGGACACTTCCAGGCAATGTTGAGAGTTGGTAAATGTTGTTGAGCTGGGAATCTCATTTTCTATGCAGTATCATTGCTACAATAGGCTGCTATGTTGTAGGAATCTGGAAAAAGTATGAAAGAAACAAAGTAGTTCTCACCTTGTCTGTGAGAAATTGGCATCTGACACAATTCTTCAATTCTGACAGAATACTTATGCTAGTATTTCAAGAATGGGCTGGTTTGATTCACTGAGATGGGAGCAGTAAAATTCCTATGGGTATTAGTTCATTCTGTTTCACTGGACACTGATGATTACAATTAGGTTTGTATCAGGCAAATGGTTTACAACCATTTGTAATGATCTCAGCTGAGTATTTTTCTCGATGATGGTGCTGATCTGATCCCTAGGGAAGTCTGTAGTCAAAGGGACCGGGATATGATGGCTACATGCACAGAGTTACTTAAGCATGTCCTATTAAATATTGCAATGCTTAGCCCCCAACATGTCCAGGTCCCTTTTTCTTTAAATCCACAGTAGATATTCATGTTTCTCATACAACACATCCTTCTTGTTCATTCTTGGTGAAATTTAGCTAAATCCGGGGTAAATTTTTCTTGCGACGTCATCTGTTACCGATTTAGTTTCTCTACTCTCTGTAAAGATTTCACACAATGACATATCCACCAAAGCTCATGACTATCAGTGAGGGTGACCTGGATCCTTTTCTTTGAATCTGCAGCCATCTTTTCCTGCAGAAATTTTGCCATCTTTGGTCTTCTGTCCTGATCCATGGGGTGTCTCCTCTTCTAGTACCTCTTTGTTGCTTTTCAAACACTTCTCTGTCTTTCCTTCTTTTATTCTTTTATATTTCTTCTAAAACTCATAGATGAAATGATGTTTATTGTCTGGCCTACCTTCTCTGCTTGCCATCCTAACCCCATTCAGTCTAAATCTTCAAATGTCTTCTAGTTCCTCATTTGTTTTCAGGTACTTCCTTCTGCCTTCCTCCATGAATGTATCCCCCTTTAGCCTTTCTCATGTTTGAGATTGTTTGACACTTGACCCCAGTTGCTTCTCCAGGTACTGCTTAATATTTCTTACAATTTCATGTCTAAGATAATGTGTGACATCTAAATTTTTAGGTGCATGGAGGTGTCAGGAACTGAGAGGCAAGAGGTGGTATTTAGAACTGATGTTTGCAATCTGGCTGTACATCCTTTGTGCTAATGTATCTTGTGTGGAAATGACAATTCAAGGTACATCTGAGGTGTTTCTCAATCAGAATAAACTTGTTTCCTTTGTTTTCCTGGGGATAATTTCATTTACTGATGCAATAAACAAAGGTTGCTTACTGATACAGTAAGCAAAATGGTATAACAATTCAGCGCTTTTAAATACAAATTCATAAAGCTTGCAAGGACAAAATTTTCCCTAATTGTTCCAAAATGTTTCCTGCCTTACTTCATTTGCCAATGTAGCAGCTCTTTGGTTTTGTTTCCCTCACACTCCCTGATACCTAGACTGTTATTCTTCTAACAGATGACTAATTTAATTTCACAGGGTCAATAGAATTATTTTTCTGTTTTCAATTCACAGGTAGGTTTACAGCACCTAAGTTGTGTTTGCTGAAATGTATCCAGTTTCCCAAATAAACAGTTCTAAAAAAGGAGTAACCACTGTGGAACAAATCCTCAACAGATATATACTGTCATTGTTTCATTGAATTGAAATCAGTCTGAAGGAATCTAAATTCATGACTTTATTTCTATCCTTTAGTTAGCAACGCATATGACTGGGCTTGCCAGATGCTGTGCAAGGGAGATAACTGTGTAATATTCAAAATTTTGAGTCCCACGTTGATACCCAGCCACAAGCCAAAGCTTTGCATCTGTTCAATGGCCTAATAGAAATTCAGGCTGCACTGCCAAAAATGACTCAAAAAAGTTAAGCTCTATCCATTTTTACCAAGGAACTAAAAATGAATATGTCCTGATTTTGCTTGAGCTGGTATACTCTGCACAAATTTCAGGCAACATTTCCTTTCAGAAAGCAGTTATTTGAAGGCATCCATATTATGGAAGCATGCAGAAAACACGGCTTTACACTGTTTTAAACTTCGCCCATGGAAAGAGCGCATCTGTACTAATGAGTCTGTGTGAGCTGGTGCAACAAAATATCACAGAAAAGTATGTAGCTTCTTCCTGATAACATGGCCTGGGTAAGAAGAGTGAATGTAAACACTGTACGTGTGTGTGAGGAGCACCCCAAACTGCTTGTTCCGAGAAGGGCTTTGCCCCAAAACTAATAATGCCAAAAGGAAATGAACAAATAAAAGATTTACTTAAGCTGACCATTACTAGAATTAAACAGTATCCAGGGGACTAGCAATGAAACTCTGAGAGAAGGAGTCAGCTTGAGAAGCAACATAGGAGAAACATGAAGGTCTGTAACAGGGGAGAGACCCCGGGAAGCAGGGGGTGGGCGGGTGCTGCCTCCCTCCCCAAGGGCACCCCGGGCACTGCCCCCGTGCCAGGGCCCTTCACCCTCACTGCTGGAGCTGCCTCTCTGGGGGGTGGTGGGGCGTTTGTCTCTGTTTTATTGCTGATACTTATCCTGAATGTATAGTTCTCTGATCGATGGTTAATTACATCATTATTAAATCAATAAACCGCTTCCATCCTGATTTCATTTAAACTAAGTTAAGTTGTTTTTCCCCCATGACAAAGTACCAAGTTATCCTATAGTAAAAATACAACAGCATCCATAATGCTGGAAAAACTGATCATTATAGCTATAAGTTTGGATTTGCTGCGTTTGTATGTCAGCAACTGGATATCAGATCTGTTTGAAACACTTCTAGCAAGTCCATCTCTGTGATCATACAAGTGTGGCTCAGTGAAAAACCACAGCTAGCTTTCTGTTCTCTTCCCCACCACCAAAGGCCATGAAAGACATTCTGGTTTTTCCTGAGCAAACCTGACCATGGAATATGTGCCAAAAAAAGACATTTAGTCTGACATTGCAATGGAGATGCAAAATGTAGAAGAAGGAAAGGCAACAATGCTGAGTGATGCTGGGGTGCCCACATATTTATAGCTGTGAAATGTGCTGGCTTGACAAAGGCACAAAGGCAGCCAAGTGTACTCTAATGAAATTACAATGTTGGCAGCTGTGTCCAGGGACAATAGGTGCCAGTAAAAGTTTCTCATGTGGAAATCATGGCTCTAGCATTTCGATATTTGCTTTAATTCTTTTTCTGATCATCCTCATTTTTCTACTGTCTTATCCAACTACCATGTATTTTTTAAACTCTCTAGCAGAAAAGGAGACTACATTTCAATGCTGTGTCTCTTAAAAAGTACACCAACAAATACTGATGCTATGTGCACTATGTTGATTCTGTGCATCAGCAATTAAAAACCACAATTAGCAATTAAAAAGATGCTGCAAGAGAACTGTCCTGAAGTAAAAATGCTCACATTCCTCTTTAGATACTATTTTGTCTGAACGCTGTTTGACATATATTATGCATTTTGTGACTCAGTTTTGGTGGATTTTTTTTTTTTTTGGTGAAAATTTACATTTGTTCTTAATTCAGAGAGTAAAAGAGCCATCATATCTGTGGACATCAAAACATGTTAGACATTATTCTCTTCATAGAACAAGAAGCAGACTATCAGGATTGTATTAATTTTCTGTTCTCCCCTAGAGTTGTAAACATGTCCTATTCTTCTGCTTGTGCCACTCGCATCTTTTCTTCCTTTAAACTGCACCGTATCAAGCTTTAATTTCTTTCTTGTTTCTTTCAGAATAATTTGCTTGCTTTCTTTTTCTTTTTCATTTTCTTCTACTATTAATTCTGTCTCCTCAACTTATTGTCCCAGGTGTGGAGACTTATAAAATCATTTCATAAATGCATTATATGGTCTCTGGGGGCTCTATGCCCAATCTGTGAGCCATGCCATAAATACAGCACCTGGTTAAAATGGTGAATCTCCTTGTAACTCTAAACTGAAGATGCCAAAAGTTTATATCAACTCCAAAAACAATATGATAAATGAAATGGAGAAAAAAATAGGTCAAAGCTTGTTAAATAGAACAGTTTTGTATTTGGTGCACGAATTCCCTAAACTGCAGATTGGTGGAAGCTGAGATACTAACATGAAATATACAATTGAATGCCTGCCTGTTTCACAGACTCCCTCTTAAACATCAACTACTGTTTATTTTTGAACAGAGATACTAGGCTAACAATGTTTGGCTTGTTATGGTACGGCTATTCTTCAATAATCCTATGTAGATGTTTATGACGACAGATTTTAAAAGTGAATTAGTGCTCACCCATGGACTAAGTAGAGCCTGGTCTCATTCATTCACTGTCAGGGTCTACTCAGATTTTCAAGTCTTTCTTAAATGTAGAACTACTCTGGGGGAGAGGAATGTGTAGGGGCAAGAAAACTAACATAATTCTTTAGCACTAACACATGCCATTAAATATGCATTTGCATCTGTCTTATTATATTTTGCATGGTGAATATGCATATGACTGGAATTCAGAGTTGGCTGGTGCAGTCATCAATGGTTTCAGTATTAGTAGGGTACTGACATGAGAACAAAAATAGCATTGCTTCTCATTTCCACTTGAATGTTCTTCATTACTTGTATTTCCATTTTGGTCCTTTGCCTCTCTAATGCCAGATGCTGGATAGACATACAAATGTGCTAGCGCATGTTTTGATTTTATCTAAGTCTTAATAAGGCCCAGGATGGGCTTTGAAGACCTTGGAATATCAGCTGTCTTCTTCATGTTGTCAGGCTGAGAAATCATCCCTAACTGGAGTCCCATCAAGAATGACATCTCTTAACACAATTATGATGGGTTTCTTTCTTCTTTTGCCTCATGTTGGCTGGTCTTTTCTGGAATGCAGCCCAATTTATCACAGATGTGTTTTCTCCTCCTATTGATTCAGTTTGTTTGGTTAGTGTTTTTTGTTTGTTTTTTTTTTTTTTTTTTTTAAAGAAGTAGCCCTATCTCAGGCATAGTCAACTTAAACATAGGAAGGTCCCAGAAATGTAATGTAAAATATAGTCAGACTCAAGAATAGTAACCAGTGTGAATTAATACCCTTTGTTAAAATGCACATGGAGTCAAATAAGGCTTATGCTAAAACACTGACATTATTTAACCTATGTTGTATCCAAAACTTCAGTGTCTTTTGTCCTTAAGAGTTTAAGCTAAATAGATGGAGATGATATGAATATTGGTTTTCAAAGTTCATGAACTTTTATTCTTTTACTTGGCTACAATAGAGGTTATTTTCCTGAAAGTAATCAGTTTTGTCTATATTTACAGCTGTCAGAGACCAGAATCTGGCTCTAACTTCTTACAAGAGCAATTGAGTTAAAAGTGGGTTTTGTTCCAGAAGCAGCTGCTGAAAGGGCAGTGGAGCTTTTGAGGACAGAAAGAGATAGAAAAAAATCCAAATTGTCAGGAAAAAAGAAATTAGTAAAATTCTGGTAAATAGTAAATGGACTGGCTCTCACTGGGACATCCATTTCAAAGCATTTTGATCCAAAGTCCATGGCCAGTTAAGTTAGTTGACTAACTGAAAGGAAAAAGTTACTGGTTGCAAACTGTCTTTTCTTTATGAAATAACTTATCTGTGGAAAGTGTACATTATATGTTCCCACCATGAACTAAGAGTCCATTACCTCTCCCTCTCTCTCACATGCAAAATCTCTGTTGTGCATTTCACACTGGTTAACAGAAAGAGTTCACTGGAAGAATTAGTTTTTTCAAATCTCTCAGAAGTTAATTTCTGCAGAATCCAACAGATTAAATGAATCAGAGCTGAAAGCTAGCACTCAGCAGTAATGTCAAAGCCCAGGTCTTACTGGCAGGAAAGGCTAACGCTGTAAGCTCACAATCTGAATTGGCTTTTTTCAACTAAGAGCAAATCTCTGGCAGACGCTCACTGCAGCTGTAGTTTTATTGACAGTAATGATATTTCTGTTTTCAAATGACAGAAAATATGTTTGGTACTTTCAGATTTGTTTCCCTTTGGGTCAGAGGTCTTTTCACACCTTTCATAAATGATGGAAAAAATACAAATTAACTTGTCTAAAAACTTAGATCTACAGATTATATTCAATGTTTGAATAACAAGTTTATTCTTACCAGAAGTTGCTACTGCAATATTCTACACAAACATATTCTGTTTATGGGTAAAATAATTCTGTACTTCTCATTATCTGTTTCATATTTACAGAACTGTAAATTATCTGATTATAACAATAAAGCGTAGCTCCTATGGTATTTAGTTGTTGTGCCTAATAGTGTGACATTTTCAGTGAAACAATATAAATATTCCCAGCTGATACAACATAATATTGGATGTCCAAATGTCAACATAAACATGTAAATTCCTTTAAAGGGGAAAAATAAATGACTATCATCTCACTTTAGAGACTGGGGTTTGAAGCATAGGTAAATTAAATGATTTAATCTCATGGGACAGGAGTTAACCAAGATCCTGTAGTTTAGAGTCTACTGTTTGAAAGGAGGATGGTAAGTCCAGAATGATCTCAAAAACTTTTAAAGTGCACTGATATTACTTTGCAGGTGTTTGTCTAACCTGACCAGAGTCCTTCTATGGTAGAGAGTCTGACCACCGTCTCAGGCTGTTCCATTATCTTTGCTGTTGGAAGTTTCTTATAATGTCTTTGTTGCAGTCTAAGTCAATTATTTCTTTTCTATTTTTCTATGTGTATTGAAAACTTTTCTCATGTTTGAGAGACAGCTTACTTAGCTGAAGACAGTTATCACATCTCCTCTCTGTTTTGTAGGAGCTTGTTCCAAAGAGGATTTCATGAAGTGAGAAACACAGATACCAAAGAAGAAAACTGTTATTAAAAGATAAACATATGTTAAAGATGAAAATGTCAAAATATTAAAAAGATAAAATATTTTAAAAATATCTCTTCAATCACAATGTTCTGTAGTGACAGTGAAAATTATCTAAAGTATTTATAGGTACTAATACTACACAAAAATGCTAAAGATCTAGACCTTTCAGGCAGCTGAATTTAAAAGACAATCCCCAATTCTTTGCGGTTGCAAAGAGTTTGAATACTTATGACATTCATCATTGTAAATGAGAAGTAATATTTTAAAAGAAAGTATAAAGTGACAGATTTCTATAGGAGATCATGAATTTAGGCTCAGTTGCATTATTTGAGGAAAACATTCCTGCTTTGGCTAAATAAAGAATAGAATGTGGTCCACAGGTCATTCATAGTCTTATTTTAGTGATCATTAAAATAATAAGTTTATTTAGTTGATTGTTAATGTAATATTTTAACCCACAACACATAAATATTATTATGATAGACATTTGGAATGTTGAGGTGTGATTTACATGAATCCCATATAAGCATAATTCTAGTTTATACTGGGGAAGGTGAAAGAAAAAAACGAGTTCTTATTATCATCTTATCATACAATGTGCTGAAAGGATTTATTTGCACAAATAATTTCCAAACATTTATAAAGGCATGATAAACTGATATAATAAAATCAGAAATTTTCAGTTTTAAGGTCATAACACCAGCACAACAAGAACAAGTATCTTTGTAATTAAAAACACAGCCAACTTGAACTTAGTGTTTCATCTTCTCCAGCTTAATCTGGAGTAGAAATGAAGTCAAATGGAGCTCTTTTGCTCTAATTTACAAAAATAAGACAAAGTTATGATTCTGAACTTCTAGTTGTCTATTGTAGTTGTCCGTTGGTGCTGAAATGCTCAATTTCCCAGCCTATGCTGGTTTATGCCCAGTGCAATCTGACACTGAGAATTACTAGAAGGATTCCTTCGATTAGAGTCCCTTAGGTCACAGATTGTTTTTCTGCAGCACAGCACAACTATTTCTTCTATTCAACTTCAACCTTTTTTCACAGCAGGTTGTATGGAAGGAACAAAACCACACAAGTTGCAAAGAATAAGCTGACATTTTACCTCTCTGATCTTTGCAATCACATTGTGACTGAGTGGAAAAAAAAAGGCTGAAGAAACGATAGAATTTACTGTCAAGAATACTGCTCCATTTGAAACAATAGGAATTATTTTCCTTTACCATTAGATGGCATACATACAGTATAAAATACATGATTAAACACAATTCCAGTATACTAGGTGAAAGGTTAAGTAGTACTTCTGTAGTATAATAGATGCACACTAAAGTCCTCTAATAATACTTGTTTCCACTCAAAGCTGTAATGTCTAAAGAATTTCAGACTCTCTACCTTGAATACTGCTAGATAACAGACCAGATAAGTCTGTGCTGCTAAAAGTAGCTCAGTGGCTGTTAACACTGCAACACTGCTGTGTATTCAGCTCCTGCATCCCTCTTACCCATTTTCTCTGTTCAGCAAGGATTTACCTTTATTTTAAGTTCTGTAAGAGACTCACAGTATTCCTCATACCTTTCTAGTGGGTGTGTGAGAAAAGGAATCACAAAAAATAAATTTCTGTATTGGTAGTCTACAATGAATTAGTTAAGTGAAAATCTAAGTATTTTACTTAAAAAAAAAAAAAAAGCCTGATTTTTTTTTTTTTCCTGCTAAAATGGAGCAGTTCCTAATTTATAAGTACTCTAAGACAATCTGTCATACCATGGCAGTTATTGTGGCAAGGTGATCTGCTGAGCTTGAGGAAGATACTGCTCTAAACTGGGTAAGGACTTTACATATATTTGATGGTGATCACATCATAAGACTGCCATGGAGTTAGGAAACATTCCTCCTGGCGGGCTCAGAAAGGAGGGGATTCTGTTCAAAGCTGCAGTGGAGATAAGGACATGCTGCTTGGTAGTGGCAGGGCTTGGTAGCATCATCCATCTTGCTCTGAAAGCCTGTGTGCTAGGTATATTTGACTGGCATGCTGATCAGCTGTGCTTGGTACATGGGTCTGAGAAATGAAGGAAACTCAGTGTTGTGCATCAAATGTATGAATCTCTTGGTAAGAAGTAGGAAAGGAGAGGAGGTTAATGCAGACCTACAAAATTCTTTCTTAAATATATGGAGATACAATTTAAGTCAGGAGGAGAACTAGTTCAGACTGAAACTTAGAAGTGACAACTTGTTCAGAAAAAAAGCATTGAATTTGTGGAGGATCTGTGAGCATAATAAGAGAACTTTTGGGCTCATATGTCCAGAGGCTTAGATGTAGATGATAAAAATATATATATTCTTTTTCATGATATTCTCTCCTGCTTAGTTGGTGGTCAGATCATCCTGACTCATCAGATAGAGTCTTAGTAGCAGATGTCTGATAACATAAAATGTCATGATTGTTTAAAGTTGTCTCTAAACTAAACTGTTTCTTCCCTTATTTGTGCTGGAAAGGAATTTGTTGAAAGTTAAGGCAGTATCTCAGCAGAGTCCTGTAGAGATGCATTCAGCAAACCAAATTACTTACTGATGCTACAGGGAACGACTACTGTGACATATTGCATAGTGTCAAGTTTTAGTGCAGCTTTGTTTAGTCTGAAGAAGCTCTTTCAATTTAGAGTACCACAGATCTGAGAAATAAAAATTTTCTGTAATAATATAACTATGATACAGTGAAACACATTCTAGACAGGAGAATAGGCTAAAGTAGTCTGGAATTAAAATATAGATGTGTTAAGGATAAATCCAGGCCAGATGGACCAAAATTTCTTGTTGATTGTTTTGAAGAGTAATTTTTTCAAGCCACCCATCATTTTGCTTGATTTCTGTCACCTAGACAGGGGTGTTATTACACACAAACTTGCATGCATTTCTGAGGTCTAGCACCTGAATTTCTATATTCCAACATGAAAAAGAGGTAAGTGCAGCAGATGTTAAACTTGTTAAGTAATGGAATCAAGGAAATGCCTCTAAGTGTGGGACTGCTGGAAAACAGAGATTATGGAGGGCTTGAATGAATAAGAAAACCAGAAATATTTTTAAATTTTTTATAGGTCTTGTTTCAGGGAAAAAACTGTTCAATTCATGTAGTTTAAATGAAATCAGTATTGAAGCAGTTTATTGATTTATTAAGGACATGTAATTAGCCAGTAAACAATGAATAGTGTTGAATAGAGAGGCAGGTCTGTCCAGGCATAAATTGAGATGCTAGAGGCAGTTTGGGCCAGTGTCAATCCAAGTTCTGACTGCTGCTTTTTCTGGTAAAAGGTCTTTCCACCCTGCATTACAAATGTCCAGGCTTTTACACTTCTTTGATGTGGAATCCTCCTGTTATGCAGGTCTAGTTGTAATTCTCTGGTTGCTGTTCAACCTGCTTGATGGGCATCTTCCTCATTAACATGATCAGTCTGGAGGTGGACATCTTTGTCATTAACGTGATCAGTCTGGAAGCAAATGCCCTTCCAGACAGTTCTGAGCATTTGAGCCCCTTGTATTGAGTATACTCCATGTCTTAACAAGTGCTGATATCCAGGTCATTTGCTGAAGGTCAGCTCTGCAATCACCCACTACAAAGTTTCTAGCTAGTATGGTGTCTTTTAACTAAATATTATGATTGGTGCTCCTTTCAGAGTTACCTGGGGCTTCTTGTAGACGCATGTGGTATTTGTTTCTCTTCAGGACATAGGAAGGTCTTGTCAGTCTTGTCAATCTTGATTAAAAGCTGGGAGTCAAACATTCATAGTATATTTTTAAAAAATACATAGACAAGGATGTTATTACTTACATAATTGCATATGTTTATATTAAACCAAGTGGAAACTGGAATTTCCATTTCCTAGGAAAAAAAGAAATATATATTTTTCCAAGTTGAGAGGAAAAGTTTGTAAATATGCTTTCTTTTTGTTGTCCTCCTTTCAGAACTGTAGAGAGAATGACTGCTTTTTGGGAAAGGGTGTAGAGAAGAGGAAAAGTTTATTTATTTGCACTTACCATCTCCCAGCTTGGCAGCAGAGTGCCTTAGGGCTTGAGGGCCTAACATACGAGGAGCTGAACAGTCCTTGCTCTCTTGAAAGACCTTGGTAGCCTGTGTTGTGGAAGAATACTGAATACTTAGTTACAGTAGCACACCTGGTAAACTGCTAGAAACCTGGAGAGTTTTGGAGCCCCTCCAGTGTGCCAGTAACATTTTGTGTCATAAATTAACTTTGTGATGCAGGAGGAAAATGTCAGTGGTCATTAGTTCTCTTATTTGACTGAGCTTGAATCATAGTCCTTACTATGTTCATCCCACTCCAGTTATAAATTGTGTTTTCTTGGAGGGGGTGGAGACACTGAAATAAAATGGGAGCTTTACATTTGTGTCTCATTACTTCATGAAAAGACAGACAAAATAGATTCTGGGCTAATATCTGGTCATAGCTGAGCACATAAAAGCACAGAGACTTCGGAAGATGAATGTGAATGGGCCATGGGTCTTCACAGGGAAGTGAAGTGAGCAGTACAAGTAAGCTTTGCATCCCTGAAGCTGTTTCATCAGACAGTAAAATAATGTGAGATTTGAATGCTATTGTTCAGAAAATAATGGACATGGCTAGTCCCGCCCCTGCAGGATGGGAACTCCACTCCAGCATCATTCTGTCCAACCTTCTGTAATTTTCTGAACTACAGCAAGCTGGACATCTCCAACACATGGCTGAACGGTCTCCTCTCTGAAGCATTTTGGAGTCACTATGTCTGTTATGTGTTATGACTAAACTCCTGTGGTTCCTCCTGCTTTGCGCTATGAGCCTCCCCACTTAGCATGCTCGAGTGAGGTACACCTACCCTGCAGGTAGGCAGCCTTCCTCTCTGTGCTTCCCAGACATATCCTTTTTTTTATCTAAATGTGCTATATGTGCAAAGAAACCATCAAAATCCAAATACAATTTGTATGCCTTCTGTTGCAGTAAAGGTGTCTTTTTCTGAAGCACCACTACCTTTTAACTTTGAATACCAGACAGCAGAAACCAAGCAGAAAGAGACCTGAACAGCAACTGAAGGGGAAACATTGCAAAAATAGAGCTTTGGGGACCTGACACCAGTGTTTCTGGGGAGAGGCTGTTCAGGAGAGCACTATCTCAGTCAAGTGTTTTTATGGTACTGTAGCATACTTAAGAGGATTTGCTACCTTTTAGTTGAGATGAAAATCTAATTCCTCTGGAAACTTTCTGGAGTACATAAAATGTTTAATCTGTCCAAATTCCAACACAGTAAATTACATTCTCTCTAAGCAGGTTCCCTGTACAGTTATCTACCTTTCAGTTGCCTACTGGCTCTTTCCTTTCTTCCCTAAATTTGTTTTTGGTACTGCTGAATGCTCTTCAGCTTTGTGTTTCATTTCTACAGTAAATGAAACAGCACATCAGGATGAATTGTTCTCTAAAAATATAAGAATATATACTATTTCCATTATTCATCTTTCACTTTTTCTTTTAAACAAAATACAATCATCATGATACATAATATTCATTTGACATAGTTTGTAGTCAGGTTCTGGTGTGTGAATGCCACTAGTTAGAAGCATTCAATTTCCTAATTTTCTGTGTTTCCTTAATTTTCTTTTCTTTCCCCCCACCTTCTGGTGAACTACTAGCCTCAGTTAACTTTGCCAGTCACAAAAACTTGTAATTGAAATGAATGCCTAATGGAGTGGCTTATTGAAGCTGTACTGGTTCAGCTAAGATAGGGTTAAGTTTCCCCAGCAGTGGGGAGGGAGCCCCAGCCAGGTTATTCGATGCCATGCTGAGGTCAGGTCTGGGCACCCAAGTGCTGGAAGAGTTTTGGGACAGGTCGGTTCCCTCACTGCTGTATCTGTGCGGTATATCTCTAGTTCTGTTCATGGTTATTACTGTTATTGTTGTTGTTACACTGTTGTATTAAATTTCCCCTTATCTCAACCCCTGGGTTTGTATCTCACTCCCTGCTCCATCCGGTCCGAGGGTGGGGGACGGGCAGCAACAACGTGGTCTCGGGTCCCGGCAGGGCCTAAACCATCACAGAAGTGAACCCATTTATTTTTACATCATCTCTTCCTGGAAGACTCACTTGTTTTTATAAATTACACTGACTAAAATACACTCTTTTCTGCTTCAGAGATAATCCACATACTTTGGTTTTGTGGTACTGAACAGTGTTGATAGATCTTCTGGGTAGCTGCTCAAGAAAATATAATAGATGAGGAGATCCTCCTTTTTGTATCAAATTCATGACATCAGGACCAATTCTCCCCTTGCAAAGCTGGCAGAAAAATAAGCACTTTCAACCCATCTTATATTATCCATTTTTAATAGAAAATACATCTGTTTCAAACTGACTTCACTTTACTGAAATGTGTTTTTTTCTACTTGTAGGAAAAAAGAGAAGGAAACATAATACTTATTCATGGTTGATACGACCTTACTTTGATCACTGCAATTACAGAAACAGACAAAAGAATTCTGAGATGGTCTGATGTTAATGTGGGCTGCTTTAACGCCTCCTGGTAATTAGAATTCAAGTGATCCATGTTTCTGGTATCCTTTATATCCTTAAATATCCTGGCTGTGGTCTTAGCATTCCTAGTGCATGTTCTCCCTGGGAGAATAAGAATATGGAAAACCACTGCAATTTACAGTAATCAGGGACAGATTAATGTTGAATCAATCAGGAAAGGACTTTTTCTTTGGAATATGAAAATGTTTTATTTGACTATTGGTTTAAAGCTGAAAAGGACCATTTTATTATTACACTTGAGCTGGTCTTCCCACTACTGCACCCAACAGCTTAGACAAGACAGCCACACTTCTACTGCTTTAAGCAAGACTATACTGTCTCATGAAGCATGTGAAGAGTAAGAGACTGAGATCCCTTCAGTGTAAAGGAATTGGTTAACAGAGATGCCTGGGCTGTCCCAGCAGTTATTCTGAGATTCCTATTATGTGCCTCATGGGGAATATTCATGAGGAACAGATAGAGCAGATAGTCCTGGAACCCATTTCCAGGCACATTAAGGACAAGAAAATCATCAGGAGCAGTCATCATGGCTTCACCAAGGGGAAGTCCTGCTTTACAAACTTGATAAACTTCTGTAAAGAAATGATTGGCTTGGTAGATGAGGGGAAAGCAGTGGATATTGTCTTGCTGGTCTTGAGTAAGGCCTTTGACACTGTCTCCCATAAGATCATCAGAGAGAAGCTGCTGCTGTACAGACTACATGAGCAGTCAGGGAGGTGGGTTGAAAACTGGCTGAATGGCTGGGCCCAGAGGGTGGTGATCAATTTGCAGTGTCTGGTTTGAGGCCAGTAACTAGTGGTGTACTCCAGAGGTCAACACTGGTACAGTCTTGTTTAGCATCTTCATTAATGGTCTGGATGATGGGACAGAATGTACCCTCAGCAAGTTTGCTGATGACACAAAACTGGGACAAGTGGCTGATACACCAGAGGATCGTGCTTCCG
The DNA here is from genome assembly GCF_965140245.1 of Athene noctua. NCBI lineage: Eukaryota > Metazoa > Chordata > Aves > Strigiformes > Strigidae > Athene > Athene noctua. Next base: position 66,375,556 of record NC_134039.1, read on the forward strand.
TCCAAAAGGACTTTGACAGGCTGGAGAAATGGGCTGTCCAGAATCTCATAAGGTTCAACAAGGAGAAGTGTAAAGTCCTGCACATGGGGACGAAAAACCAGTGCATGCTCAGGGCCACTCAGCTGGGAAACAGCTTGGCAGAAAAGAACCTAGGTGTCCTGGTGGACACTAAGTTGAGCATGAGCCAGTAATGTGCCCATGTGGCAAAGAGGACTAACAATATCTTGGGCTGCATTAGGAAGAGTACTGCCTGCAGGATGAGGGAGGTGATCCTTCCCCTCTACTATGCACTGGTGAGACCACACTTGGAGTACTGTGCCTAGTTCTGGGCTCTCCAGTATGAGAGACATGGGCATACTGGAGAGAATCCAGTGAAGGACCATGATGATAAAGGGACTGGAGTGTCTCTCCTGTGCAGACAGGCTGAGAGAGTTGGGACTGTTCAACATGGAGAACAGAAGGCTCAGGGAGGATCTTAATGTACATAAAAACCCGAAGGGAAGATGCAAAGAGGACGTAGCCAGGCTCTTTTCAGTGGTGTTCAGTGACAGGCCAACAGGCAATAGGCACAAATTGAAACAAGAGAGTTCATCTGAACAGCAGGAAACACTTGTTCAGTGTGAGGGCTACCAAGCACTGTTAGAGGTTTCCTGGAGAGCTTGTGGAGTCTCCTTCCTTGAAGATATTAAAAAGCTATCTGGATGTGGTCCTGGACAACTGGCTCTAGGTGGTCTTGCTTGAGCAGAGGGGTTGAACCAGATGACCTCCAGAGGTCCCTGCCGACTTCAACCATTCTGTGATTCTGTGATTTTGTTATTCTGTGAATTGAAGCTATGCAGCTTTCATTATTGCAATGATCTGGTGGCTAGAGACAGACCTTGGTGTTGAGGTAGCATGTGTCTTTCTCTTCTTTTCTTGAACTGCAAAAAGAAGAAATAAGAATCAGTCAAGTTCAAACAACTAGAGACAATCAAGAGAAGTGCAAACATAGTCCAGAAAGACATATTAGAATCTGGGTTAGAGTCTTTTTCTTGTTGAAAGCACCATCTCTGATGAAGTTCTCCAAAGTGTGGGGATGCCTTCACTTTCTCTGCCTCTCTGATACAGTGTCTGACTGTCTTTATAGGTGAGATTTTCCAGGTTGAATTTTTTCAGCTCCAACTTTCTTATTTTCATTTTATCTTGTTTTGTCTTTGTCATTGCGGCTTAGGAATCCCTCCTTTTGCCACAGAAATGGTTTTTAATTCCCATGTAAAATATCTCTCTAGAGTAATATTCACTTTCAACCTTTTATTTTCTAGGAACACCTGAAATCCTCCCTCAGAGAGCTTGCTTTTCAGTAGTTGGCTCTTTATGCATGAATATCTCTTCTCTGAACTCTCTCCAGCTGACTGAAATGAGGATTCAAGGCTGAGCATGAGAAATTTCTACCATTCCATAATTTCACTTTCCATATCTTTAAGAGTGTCAATAGTTGTTTGTTTGGTTTTCTTCTTTCTTATCAGAACAGTGCTCTGAAAGTTCATGTTGAAGTTAAAAATAAGTTTTGACATTTATGAATTGAAAATTTAAATTACTTTTTTCCTTTGAATTTATTTTAACAGCTGTTCTTGAAATACTCTCACTTCCTATGGGATGAAAATCCTGTTTACTTTTTTTGAGGCCATTATTCTATTAGATGGGTGCCAGTATCTCTCCCTATAAAAATTAAATCTCTTCTCTGTTTTTGTTATCTTCACTAATTCAAACATAGAAAAAGAAAAATCTTGTGACATTAATGAAAAAATATTCACTGAGTTGAAAAAAAAAGAGGAAGGTAGAGATTGTGACAGATGGGAAGGGAAATTATCTGTTTGTGCTTTTGTTAGGAAAATGTGGATTTTCCATTAAAAACGTGGGTACACTACAGTCTGCATCACACCAGAGTTACCAGAGGGTGAGGTGAAGTGCTGACCTTGCTGCCAGCCGCACACATTTTCAATAGCTGAGAACAAAGGAGAGCAGTGAGTGCCTCCTGAGCCGAATGCTAAGAAATGAGATGATGAGAAATGATACCCTGTATGTAGGTTTACCAGAACAATCTTTAGCTTAACACATATTGTGCTCTTACTGAATATTTGAGGTGTGATCCTCCTCTGATATTGACCAGTCTTGCTGGTAGAGCAGAGAGCTGAATGCACCACACAGTACAGTGTGCATGCAAACAAAGGAATGGAGTGGTGAGAAATATTGTGGCCTTGACACATCTCCACCTCTTTGAAGGACTATCCAGAGGGCCTGTAGTGGGCCCTGGCATTGTTGAGCACAAGTGTGTGCTGGCTAGAAGAACCTCCTGGATTCTTTCTTGTTTAAGCACTGAGACAAATATCAGAAACACACAAACCCTAAAGGAGCAATATATTAGCACAAGCAAATTATAAAAAAGCAGGAAATGTGTCATGTTCCAGTGGCTCAAGCAGGAACTGGCAGTGGAGCTTCTTGAGTTCTATTTTTGACCTAAGTATCTAGCTTTATGACCCTGTATGTTCCTTAAATTTGTTGTGCTTGTATTATGTAATATATGGTCATACCTGACCTCAGAAGTTTGCTTCAGAGATTAATTTGTTTTTCAAGATAATTTGGTGATTCTCAGGGGAAAAAACATTATAAATGAGTCATTCTTAACCTATTCCACATCCAAGATAATTTATTTTCTCATGACATTTCTGCTAAAAATCCTTTGTCTTTGAGTTTACAGTGTACTGAGGGATGCAAGAATTTTAAATCTTAGCAGTTCTGAGGTGCTGTAGGTGGCTTAGGGCAAAAACAAAATGAGAAGTATAAGCAATATGAGACCATTATGATCACTGCTTTCATTATGCATCAATTTAAGTGATTATTATAATGGGTACAGTATTAGGAAGGAAGCCAGAATTGCCATAAGGAAGAAAAAAATCTTTACAATTTATAAAAGCTTCAGGTTTGAGGTTTCTTTTTCTTTGCCTTTGTTGTGAAAAAATGGAGCAATCTCTCTCTGGAGAGAAAGAAAAATGCTAAATATTCAGTTTGCTCTCTTATGGTTCTGGCAGAAAACAACAAACCCCCTAAACCTAAAATCCAAGACCCAGCTAGTGGGGTGAGGAGTGGTGAGGCACAGCTAGCAGGAAAGGCTTTCAGGTTAGGTAAGGAAAGGTCTAGCTAGTGGGACCAGGACTGGAAATGGAGGTTCATGAGAAACAGGAGTGACAGTTGAAGAAAGGCTCACTGCTAGATAGATCAATGGCCACTTAAATCAGATCTTGCTACCCAGCATGAGTTACTAATTGTGGTGGATATGCCACTTCTTCAGAACGGGAAGAGCAACCAGCCAGTGTAAGTGTTTGTATCCTGTGAAAGCCAACGATTTCAAAGTAATATAGCTACACTTTGGGAATCAGCTGTTGTATTCTGCCCTGTTATGTGTGATGTTTTCTTTCCTTCCTTTATTAAAACTATGGTTTTTAAAAACATTAATTTTAAAAATTCATGTTTGCCTTAGGAAAAACTGCCTCACAGAGCATCAGAAAGTTTAATGTACTTTTTCCCAGGATTCTGGACCTAGTCGAGTTATGTTAGTAGTGATGCTTTTCAATGTTAACTCAGCCTTTGATGCTGTTAATTGGGTTAGTGCAGAAGGACTTCAGCATTTAAGGTCTACTGTTGTACAGGTAAGAAAAACAGATGATTGACAGAGAAATTAAAATATTCAGTTTTTCAAACCTTTGAAACTACAAGTTGTGACTAGAAATTTGATATAATTTCAAGAAGTGGGTAACAATGCATGTGAAAATACAGATTAAAAAATTAGAGAATATTTAAATATGAATTATATCTAAACTACTGACATTCACTTTAAGTATGAGTGGAATTAGGTGGCATAATTTCTGCATTAGTGATGACCTTTGACAACTTTTAGAGAACAGATTGCTGAAGAAAAGAATAAAAATAATCTGTTTCAAAGCAGAAGACAAGTTTAGCTTTTAAGAAAGCAACCTACCACTGACCAAAAAAGTACCAAAAAAAAAAAAAAAGGTATGATCTGTCTGTGAACATTTAAAGAGTCATATGGTAATAAAAAGTCAAAACTGGTCAATCAAGCAGTCTTATTTACTCTGTGTCTGATTAATCAGTCCAGCAGGTAGAGGAAAATAAGGGATGAGATTTATTTGGCTTGAGAAGAACTGCTGACATGATTCTGCACATGCAAATTAGGAAGACATGGTTAGGTGAAATTAGTGTAGAGTAGATAAACAGCTGTTTGAAAAAACCTGTGCAACTATTGTTAGCTCTTTGCCAAAAATAAGAAGAGAAATCAGATGAGGACTTGGATGGATCTATTACCAGTTGATATTTTACTTGATCATGATGGTAATATGGATAATAGAAAATATGCTTTAAAATACTGATATTAAGTTAAATGTAGTTACAATAATCTGAGGGAGGAGGAGAGAGACACAATTTCAAAAAGTTCTTGATAAATTGGATAAGAGGCTTGTAATCAATAGGATGAAACTCAGTAAAGAGCAGTGAAGAATAATTCATCTGTAGGAGAAACAAAATGTAGAAATACAAAATGGGCAGTAACTGGCTAACGAGCTGTGCTGCCAAAACAATCTGAGCCTTGAGATCTGAGCTCACAGGTGCAAGTTAATGCGGCGTTCTTTCAAAAAAGGCAAATACCTTGCTGGGATGCATCAGTAAGACTGTTATGCCTCACCCAGCAGGCAATTTTGCTGCTAAACAAGTGCTGTCTCAGCTGACACCCCAGGTCTGGGCACCAGAGAGGAGGGCAACAAGAACAGAAGAAAAATGACATTTGAAGAAAGGATAACTAGTGAGAACAAGGTAGGGGGGAGGAAGGTAGGGTGACAGACAAAAAAATACCCAAAAAACTTCAGAGGTGGCCAAGGACTTTGAATATGAGGGTTAATAATTAGTTAACTAATCACTAACTTAATTCTCTTTCACATTCATTGGAATAGGAAAAGAAAGAAATCTGCTTAGTTTTCAACACCAGAGGTAAAAGAGAGAAGAAAGCATGTAACAGCAGGAGCTGTGAGACAAGAGGAGAAACTGCCTAGGGAAATGACAGACTTCTTTAGGGCCGGTCACCCATGAGCAAGGGTCTAAGGTGATGTGACCCAGCTGGAATCTGTCTGGATCAGTCCCATCAGTTCCAGGCTAGGAACCATGGTTAGGGAGAAAAGGGGGCTATGATTATGCTGGGTATAGGAAACAACTGTTAGGGAAGCACAAAAACCAAGTGTCACCCACAGCCAGGCACCTGACAAAACAGGTTTGATCACCCACACCCAAAAAAGCTGTATGGTCTGTTCAAGGTACAGTTGCCTTAGGGCAACATAAAAGGGATGTAAAGCTCCTTTTTGCCTGATATTGCAGTGTTCGCTATGTCATTCACGCACTTTGCAGGGAGATCCTGGGTGTGGTCCCTGCTAGAGAATCTAGTTTCATCATTAATCCTAACCAGAGATTTTCCTTTTTTTTTTTTTTTTTTTTTTTTTTTTAACGGAAGGTGTGCAAATCAAATTGGTATGCCAGGATCTTTCCCTGCCTCCTGGCCAGTAAGGCTGGAATTCCTCCCTCTGTCTGGGAAAAGTGGGAAACCTGGCTGGCTGCCAGACAGCATATTAGTGCTGCTGAGACGCTGTCAGCAGCAGTCTTGATGGTAAATATTCATGAGTCAAAATGTGCCAATATTCACGTTTGGAGAATTACATATTCAATGTTATTGTCTATACCACTTTGTAAAGGTCATCCTGGCACCTAAAGTCAACTGAAATGACTGATCTACTATAAAAGAACACCTTACTCTTAGAAAGTGTGAAACCTGTGCATTTCTGAGTAGTCTATGTGGACCACTTGTAAACACTTCTGTTTCCATTATCAGGTGACAGTCCCAACATAGAGAGTAGCTTTAATTTAGCAAGAACAGCTGTTGGTCCTGCCCAGATTTCCTTGATTCTTGCTATGCTATTTGTCTTTGAAAGTACAAAAACACTACATCTAGAATCTCATAATTTCATCCACTTGTACAATAGGATTTTATCTGCAGTGCGACACAGCCAAGCTGATGGCTTTGCAGTTTTTGAATATCGAACACATTTTATTAAAGAAAAACCCCAAACCACTCTACTTAGCTTTACTTCATGAACTGCTTATTTTGGGATAGGGCAGGGAAATCCCATATTAATTTTCAGCAACAGGAAGGTATTGCTGTGGGTCAATTTCTGTCAGATCCAAGGAAATGATTTTTTCAACTGCAAGAATTCAGTGCTGCAATGTCATAAGAGCATGTAGTTATTATTCTGAATGCTATGCAGACTGTAACATAAGACAGAAAAAAGTGCTCACGAGGAACATATTGAATTATAATAAATCTGTCTCGTCTGGAGACAATGATGAGCTGGCACATTTTGTCAAGTGGCAGTCACATAGGATGCTGTGCACTGCATACATATTACTGCATTAGCAATAGGCAGCGAGAGGACGGCACCAACAGGGGAACTGCTCAGACAGATAGGTTGATCATTTGTATTCCAGAGCTCAGCAAGTGCTCAATTCACTGATCCAAACCAAACATGTTGAAGTCAAGGCTTGTTTCTATAACATGTTTGATATACAGCTGAGCAGTAACTGAATCAAAACAGCATCTCACTATTGCTGTCTGGTGCCGTACTGGGTGGTGAAAGCAAGTGAAGCTTTTCCTGGCACTAGGGGTATGTTGTATGCAAATGAACCATCTCAGTGGTAAATCTTTAATGTGGCAGACAGAACATTAATTGCATAGCTCCCCAGGATCATGTTGTATGCCCAGTTTCCTCAAGTTAAATTATTCCAACGATTCTTCTCTTGATGGAGAATTCCAGACGTTGCAGTCCTCCTGTGTGCCATAAATTAACTCTTCTGCCGTTTGTCTTCAAGTCCTGCCTAACTCCTGGGGCAAATGCCATTCATATTCACAATGTGTATCTGAGACAACCCAGTGTGTTAACTACAATCCATATTAATATTCTGAAATACAATCTAATCAATAATGTGATACAATAATATGTCTACAGTTACAGCATCTTTTTGTAGGGTACCAATTCATCTGAAGAAAATAAAAAAGCTGCTCATTCAAATCTTTAAACAAGTAAATACCTAAAGTGCTCTTCTCCTACATATTATAAAACCAGTTCCTGGCACGTAACAGTGAGGAAGAATCAGCCCTTTGCCCTCTGAGTCCATACTATATTGAGGCCATATGAACACACAGATGCATCCAGATGTGCACACACATGTACTCACATGCTTTGCCCTGGCAGCTTACACTGCAACAGCTTTGCCTTTTATTGGCTACCCATAGCGTAGCACAACTTTAGCTTGTGCTATGAGCAGCATACAGCAATTTACCAGAGTCAGAGGTTAACAGCATGGCAATGGGGTCCTTTATTTTCTCTGAACATTTTCACCTCTTCTAAATCTACCCCCATTTCCATATACAGATGAAGATCTATCAGAAAGAAATTCTTTAAGTTTCTCAAATTTCCATGTATGTGTAAGAAACAGTCCTTTTTATTTTTCCAGGGAGCATTCTAATGTAGTCCTTTCACTGGAATAAAGATGCACTATTTTAGACAGATTAGTCCCATTTGCAAAATGAAAAATAAAGCTCAGTCCTTTCCAAAAAGAAAAAAGCTCAGCATCTCCTAAAATAGATTTTGTTTGAAAGAGTAGTCTAATCCACCTTGGCCTTGCTCTTGTGGTTCCTTATTGCAGTATACTTTTATCCTATTTTCACTTTAAGAGAATTGCCCATCTTGTAAATACAGCATATCTCTGGTAAAGTGAAAAAGAAAAGCAGACAATAAAAGGGTCATTTTTGTTAAAAAGGTGGAGGGAAAAAAAATGTGGGCGAAAGATGGGGAAAGAAGAAGATTTTATAGAAAATATTGCTTATTTTCCAAACGGATTATTTTGGTGCTTCAGTGAATTCCTTCTTGCACCCCGTTGGCACTATCTATGAGAATCAGGCAGGAGGTGCAAGACTGTCCATAGTAACCAGTAAACAAACAAGCCATGTATTTCTGCCAAGAATGACTGGTAGAAGGAGGTGCCCTCTGTGACCAGATGCATTGATAATACAACCAACAGTTGAAACAGAAGAGGTGAAAAACACTTATTTTACTGGTTTATTTAAGAATTTACATAAACAAAATAGCTAGAATACCATAAAAGGAAAATATTATGGAGCCGTGCAAGACTAAATTAAAATGTTTTTAATAAGAAACTATTCCCTGAACCCATGGTTGTAGGTTGAGCACAGTATAAAGAAGAAAATACATCCAGTAAATGTTCTTGTCAGCTTGACTTAGTTAATCTAGACATTTGGAAACACTGAAGTGCCTTTAGGTATGCAGTGACCTGTCTGTTGGATTTGGGCTTGCAACATAGAACACAAGTTCAGTCTGTGGCTAACTTTAACTTTTACAATAAAAGTAAGCAACAAACAGCACTTTTTTTCAATGCTACCTGACTGTGATTTGTCTGATACTCAGCTCCAGCAGGTTTTAATTTGTCCCGATCACATAATAGAGAACGTCTGGTAGTTTGGACATATAAAGCTCCTTACGGGAGCAGGATGCTGCAGCATGTAAGCCACACTTTCTTTGGAACTGTTAATCTTACATCCATTACAGACAATGTATGCCCTGCAGTACTAAAACTTTTCCAGACTCTTTTCTCTTCCAGTGGAAATTATTCTAAGGTATATTAAGATTGTGATTAATTTTTTCCTCTGCCTAGTTTATGTGTTTCTGTAAGTCCAATTCATATACTTGTGCTGTTGGGCAGGGGAAATCTCTGAAATGGCCTCTGAAGTGATGGTTTGGAGGCACGAGTGTTTAGATGTCAGCTAATTCCTACTGCCGCCCATACTCTTATTCCTAAGAGGAACAGTGAGGGAATTGTAATAACTTTTAAAGTCACTTATTTGTCCCCTGGGGTTCCCTTGTGGAGGTGCTGCTACTTGGCCCTTCTTATACAGTGCTGTGCCTAAAGGCATTTGTTATAAAAAATGACATAATGTGTGTAAGACTGCAGCCATTTTTAAAACTGCACAATATCAGCTTGAAGAGGTTTCTTTATAGCACGGTTAGTAGTTGATTATGTAAACGGAACAAAGTCCTTTTTCTGTTACATGAGTGTGTAATCTCTAAATATTTACGATCCAAACAACTTGAAAATGTTGGCTTTTTTCCACTTTTAAAGGTTATACACCCAAGTAATCCCCACAAATACCAAACTGCAATAACATGTATTTAAACTTCAAATGTCTCTGGCAAAATGTTCTGGTTTTAATCATGTCCTGGAAAATGTAAATGTAGTTTCAGAGGTAACAAATGTTTTATGGCAGGCTAGATTCTGCCTCCTTTACTCCTACAAATTGGGGCTTGGAAAAAATTATTCAGTTAGACGATTAAAGAGCTTCATAAGTGAATAACAGTGGTAGGATCAGTTCCCCTGTTAGCAAAGAGTGTTTCTATGGCTCTAGATATTCCTCTGCTTGGAGACAAGAGCTATTATTTCATTACAGTGCTCTAACAAATGGCAGAGAGACATTTCAGGGTCTATAAAACCTCCAAATGCAGCAGTGATACTTATGTCAGACATTCCTGTACCTCAGACTTCATGTGACATAAAATAGACATTACTGGTTGGAAAATTTGACAATCCCCACTAGTATCTGATCAAGCTGCTGAAATTACATGATTTGACCCTGGGTACTTATTTGTACTGCAGTCATTGATGTGTCTGATTTGTAAAAGATCATATATTCTGATCCCAAATCTCTGTTTCTCTGATTAGCTGTACAGGGGGAAAAGGATGATGGGGAGATGGGAAGGAACTGCATCAACATGAATTATTTCCTGTTGCCTCTGTAGATACCCTCAGTTCTTCTACATCTGTTTGAGCTGTGCATAGTTTTTATTTACCAGTCTGGTGGTAAATATAAAAATGAAATAACAGGTAACTACTTGGAACTCACTCAATGGTTTGTGGACAGTTTCTTTCCCCCTGCCAATTCACCTCTTTTCCCTGAAATCAAGATTAGAGGGGATAAGAAATGAGAACAGAAGGCACTGAAAACTCCACAAAACTGAATTCTTACTCTTTCACATGGATGTAGAGGGAGCTGATGAATGATCAAAATATTTGCTCTTGAAACTTATAGAATTAAAAGCCTGTCTCATGTGCCTTTGATATACATTGTTCTGCTTATTGAAAGTGGCTGGTTCTATTCTTTTCACTGAACAACATCACTGGTTATTGGATAGATGTAGAAGAAAATCAGATCTTTAAGAAATAGAATATAAGGCATTCTAAATTATAGGCCCTCCTTCATAATTATATTTTTCTTTAAGCTCTGTTTTTAAGGCTTGGGTGTAAATACACTGTTTTGATAACCAAATATGAATAGGAGTACATATATGTGAAGTATATATTAGGATAAACCAAGTCAAAGCATTCTTCTATCTCAGAGCAGGAGTTCATTTCAGAATTTTAGAAAGTGGCCAGAATAATATTAATCACCACTGCTTTTTTTATTATTATTTTTGAAAAACAAATCTGATGGTCCAGTCCTCCATAAAAGACTGGTCATAAATGTGAAATATTAACTCGGTTTATTAGAAGATGGTTGAAGAAATAGTTATCTTGTTAATATATTTCAGAAACTGATTATGGGTTTCTAAAGCACAGGAAAATGTCAAGCATGGTTTCTGATACAGAAAAACACACAGCAGTCTCAAAAATGTGCATGTATTATATAGGATATTAATTTTTAAAACTAGTAGTGAAATATGTTTGGACTTACTCTAGTCTGACAATATTTTGCATCAGGAAAGTTTATGAAGACAGCCTAAATCTTGACAGTTTATATATCCTATTTGTTTGCTTTAGATGAGGAAAAAAACTCTATGTAAGGCCATCAGAAACTATTTGCAGATAATCGCTAATGACTTGATGATCTCTGTAGACTGAGACTCTACGTATGTTACTTTTTTGTCACGTTGTCAGTCACCTTGATCAACAGATTTGAAAAATAAGAAAATTGCCCAGCTTTGAGATTACAGTGATCAACCTAAATTTTTGTAAGATGATCTGTGTGAAAGTGGTATATTGAGCTTGAACATTATGTAAAAAAATTAGCGAAAACAGAAAAAGAAAAAAACCCAATATTTGCAAAAAAGGTCCCCTATTTTACTGAGCCCTGTTAGCACTTCATTACAAACTGACTTAGTGGAATTTTAGTCAAACTCTTTGCCTGTAACACCTCTCCCATATAGTCCAAATCAAGATTAAGTCTTGACAGCAGGATCAGACCTGTTTCCAGTCATAATTCTGCTGGGAAACGTGACACCTTCAAGGCAAATGTTTCTATCTATGTTGTCCCAACTTGGGACAAAGCACGGATTGCTCAACTGATTCCTTAGTTTCAGTGGATAATGTATGCTAAAGGTTCAAGGAAATCTAGAGAGGATAATGGATCCTTTGTCCTGCTGTAGCTGTGCATGTTTTGCAAATAGTTCCTTAATTCTGACAGATTTTCTCTTGATATCTTGTTTGTATGTTTTTAACATTGGCTTTACTAGTGGACTTTTAAATCAGTAGTGGATAATATTCTACTGAAATTGAATGTTCTGGAATTTTCAAGCTATGGCATGCCACTTGAAAAAGGATTTATTTTTGTTAATTCTTCCAAGTGCATAAATACTTTTAATGACTAATACTTCCCTCTACTAGACTACTGACTTAGCAACACTGTTCTCCACTGACCATTTTTTCTGTATTTTGAACAGTAAGATTTTTATTTTCATGTCCTCCTGCCACCCCAATGGAAAATATTTTCAGGGCCAAAACCTTTTTTGACCTATCTCTTGCAAAACACAGAATTACTCGTGGACTCTGTGCAAATCAGCATTTGTGTTCTGCCACTTTCCACAAAATTTGCCCTGATTAGTCATGCTTACCAACAGAACTTGCCAACTGCCTTCATGATGCATATAAAATACAAATATATATACACATATGTATGTATATACAGAAATTAATAGCCTGTGGGAAATTTTCTGAACTGCTAAACAGTCATATCTCTCATTGCTTCAAAAGAAAAACCATTCAGGCCAGACAATATATATATATATATTTTTTTTTTTTAATTTTTTTTTACATTACTCAGTCAATTCCCTAAATCAATAAGTAATCCTATGATAAGCACTGGCCACATGCTTATCATTTGCCATTTGTTAATTTTTACATTCTGTTGAATTTTTTACCTTACCACCTTATAGATACCCACTACTTGATAGGGCTTTTTAATGCACATATAATGTATTACCACTGCCCATGTTTGAGGTTTAATGTCATTTTGAGTTGAAGGAGCTGACCCAGGGACTCTCACTCAATAATATTTTGCTTGTACAAAGAACATCTCTGTCATTGACACAGGCAACAATGCTGTGCTAGTTGTGTTCAGATGTGTATGCATTGTTATATTCAAAGTGTCTTTTCTCAGACAGAACTCATAGTTCCTGTGTATTTTATTTTGAAGAACAAAGAAATTGTTAAACTTTTAAATGGTTATATTCACTTCGGTGTTTGCGGATCTGCTGTTTGTGTTCATTAATTGAACTGTGCTTGCCCATTAAACATAACCCACAAAATATGCTCTAACCCACAAAATATGCTCCCACCCTAATTAAATTAGGTGGTGACACACTCTTTGTTTTTGACAGTAAAAGCTGACTCAGTTGACATTGTTCAATTCATATTAGAGTACACTTGGCTTCCAATACTACTAGAATTCTGCTTATTTTTGCGTACAATGCAAATTTCTCATAACTATAGTTTCAAGTGAACACAAATAATTTTTTTAGTATTATTTTTAGGGAAGAAACACATTTTTTTCATGGCATATTTCTTAGTTCATTAAATTATGTGAGTGCCTCTATAACCTAGTAGGAAAAAATATGTAAAATAACTAAAGTTTCAGGTCAGAGTTCAAACTAGAAATATTTTTTTTTTTTTTTTTAAATGAGGCTAGACAGTTATCAAACAGGAGCTTTATCCCCTGAGCCAGAGGATAAGGATCAGGGAGGCAAAGATTTAAATCTAGGCCACAATTTTGTAAAGTTTGCCACAGTTACAAGGTAAATGCAGGAATCAGTGCCTGAAAGCAATAATGACATTAGGCTGAACGACCATTGTGATCCCTTCTGACCTCACTTACCTATCTGTGAAAAAGAAAATTACTCTGATTTTCTTGTGGCCATTTGGTCTATCACATACTGTGCATTAGTCTGAGGCAAATAAAACAACAGGAAGGCAAATTAGAAGCCAATATTTGGACCATAAAAATGCAACAGATGTTAAAATATTAATATCCAGTTTATATGCCTGCATGCGCAACATATGCCAAACCTTCAAGGATCCAGACACTTGAACTTGTAGTGATTGAACACAGAAATTTATAGAAATAAAGCTCAAAGTCCCTTTAAATAATTGAATAAAAGGAACCAAGCTCCCAAACTAAATCTGGTGCTTGATCCTCTCTTCACCCTGCTGTGAACAAAATGTTTTGTTGCCCTGACACATATAGCAATGGTGGTCTGGAGATATCCACACTCTTTTGAAGTCCCTGAAGAAATTTTGCCTTTCCATTTCCTTCTATGCTACTAAAGAATCATGCCTATATTGCTACTTGATCCAGTATATTGCTCTGCCATCCTATGTTTGTTAGTGGGCAGAGAAGAACCACCACAATTCATCCTTCTGATGTATAGAATTACTAGTTTTAAGCAGGGATATATACCTCCCTTTTGGTCAGGCACATACAAGTACTGAGATTGGCACTGTCATTAAAATGCCATAGGAATGCTCTAGTCACGGTTCAAAACACAGTTTGATCTGGCATTTGCAAGATCACATGAAACAAGACATAGGCTGAATTTAAAGAATCTATCACACGTGTCGTCTACACACATGATGCGGTATGACTATTCTCATGTGCACAGCTTTGAGAATTGAGTAAATGCCACAAAAGATTTTAATACTGCCCTAACTTAAATTTTTAATTCAGTGATCAAAATTAGAAGTTATGTCTCAAAGACAGGATCTGTAAACTTATTATGAGAACTGAAATATTACAAAAGACAAAAACATCCTGAGCTCTTTCCATAGGCTGAACAGCATCTCTGCAGCGTCTCTGCTTGCAAAGATGAGTACCTGATGTGAGCAATATTTTCTTTATTCTGGACAACATATATTAACAATTGTAAGAGTCCCGAGACAGTCATACTAATGAGGAATGCAGGTGTAATTTTCAGGTAGATAACCATCCCTTTCATCTCCCTGCCTTATTCATACTCTTCTTCCACATCTGGCCCTGGAACAGCTAGATGTGAAACATTGCATTAAGTAGCATAATTGACTTGTCTCCTCTTACTGAACTCTGAAGCTACAATTTTCCTTGGCAGCTACACCTGAGGGCTGCCAGCATCTCAGCTTTCAGAACCGAAAAGGGACAGCCTGCCCTCTATAGAAGTATCACTGGTCTAGACAGTCTCTTTGCAGAAAGTGGTGTGTTACATGCTACCGAAAAAGTGAATAAAATTCTTCAAAATTCCACACATCTAACACACATTGGTTAGTGACTGGTCACAAAAGTAGTCACAGCCAACTTGCTATTGCAATTGCATCCTCTGCAACAAGGAACAAGTAAGCAAAGTTGTGTTATTTTTTAATTTTGTCACTCTCCCTTCCCCAAGCTTCCAGACAACACTGGAATACAAAATAGCTGGTGGATTTTTCTTTCCAAGGTGGCTAGATGGTCCTTTTACCAAACAGTTGAGAAATGGCTTCTAGTGTACTTAACACTATTCCTATCAAACCTATTTGCTGGTAAGACGTACACCCATTTCAAAAAGCATTTTGATGTATTCACCTTCCTTAATTTGAACCCTCTGAAGTATTAAAGATAATTATTAGTTTGCAAAGACACCTTGGAAACTGAGGCTAATAATGTCGGGTGAACAAGAGAAAAAAACCTTAAGAAAACCATCTTCTTCAGAGAAGTAAGTAGAGAATTAGAATGGGAAGAAGAGACAAGACTTAAATACAATAAAAAAATGGCAAGGATTTATGCTTTAAACACATAATTGGCTGTGTTGCACTGTGAATTTTAATTGCTTACCTTAGGCACGTTCAGCTGTTGGCCTACCTTTTTTTTTTATGAATTTGGTCTTTGTTACTTAACAATTGCATTTTTACTGTCTCCTTCTTTGTTTCTTGGCACTGCTATTGACCGAACCTGTTCACCCATACCTGTTATCTTAAATAATTTATTTAGGAATAAGATCTCATCAGATATTTGTACAACATCTAGCACAGTAGTGTTCGTTAAAGGACATAATACAACTTATGAATAAATATAGATGCTATTAATGACTTTAGTCATGTCCAGGGATGAAGTGAGGGTCAATATAAAATCTTATTTCCACTTGAATTTCTCATTTTAAAAATGTCATCTACACTGATAACACTAAGATTTCATGCTAAACTTTAAATTTGCAGCTGAAACTATTCCTATTAAAGCTCATATTGGCCTTAAGTTCATGGGTTTTGTAAAGAAAAGGGATTTTTAAACTATGCTTTAATCTTTCAGTGGTGGCTTCGGCATCTGAGACCATCCTTGTTGTCAAGAGGTGTAATTAAAAAGAAGGGGAATAGTTGTGAAAAGGGGAATTAACCGTCCTTGCTTTTTGATGAAGAAAGCAAAGATCCTGAATCTGATGTGTCATAGTTAGTAGTAATTTTAATTAGAAGCAGGATTGTTTCCATGAGTTAAATTGTCAGCATGATGCAGAAGTCATTTGGCGATAGAGGGTTTTTTTTGTTTCTTTTTGTCTTTTAAGCTGAACTTGTTCAGGAAAGGCAACCCTTTGGAATTTTCATTTTCTGAATATGATGACAAAGCATAATTAAAAATATGGAAAAATACATAAAGACAACCCCACCCATGCATACATACACATCTGTGCACACACACACTCTTTGGATGTTTGGTTTCATACAAGGAATGGGGGTTGTGTGGAGGGTGACTTTTATTCAGGTGCTAATAACCCAGGAATGTCAAGGAGGCCTTAGCCCCCTAAACACTGTCCATTTCTCACTGTAGCAGTTTCACGCTAGTAACACATACTGTGTCTGCAATGCAGCATTGCAGAACTCTCAGCTCTCCAGAAGCAATAACGCCTACCTAACTGCACTTGGAGTGGAGCTTTCTCTCAGCTTCGGCCCCATACTACAGCTTGGTTGGCATTGTGTGATGCCTCACCACCTGCTTTCTGCCAAGTGGTGTGGCCCTCTTTTTATATAGAAAGCTGTATTTTTCACCTCTTTGAGAAGTGGTGACTCTGCTTCCTCCATCTTCTTGTTAACTGTGACATTTTTCAGGACAGTAGAGGCTGCAGAGTACCAAGGGACTTGATTGTAAGAGGCAAGTGGTCAAAGTGACCACTAAGACTTTGATGTTGGGTGTCTTAATTTGTTCATGCTCTAACAAAGGAATGTATCCCACTTTTTCAAAAAGCTATTTTGACCAGTCATACCTAAAAGAGGACTACTACTTTCCAAGAGTACCTTTATTCCTCTGTCTTCTTCCTGACTTTGTCTCTTCAGTACAGACTGAAAACAATCACCTTAACTACACAAAGTTGTGCTGGCTTTATGAATCCATTAGAGTGGCCAGAGCATATCATTATACATGGAAACCCATCTATAATCCCTTCAACTCCATTAGTAATCTTTCCACTAACATGACTAGATTCCACTCAAAATATCTTTGTACATCAGGCCTTTATAAATATTCATGCATAAAACTCCAACCCACTGTCAGACATTACTAGTTAATTTTATGAACAACAGCAGTCTGTTACACTTAGCTTATCTCAGAACTGAAGAGTGAGAGATGACTCTCTGTTTCATAGAATCATTTAGGTTGGAAAAGACCTTTAAGGTCAAATGCAACTGCAAACCTACACTGCCAAGTCCACCACCAAACTATATCCTTAAGCACGACATCATACCTCCAGGGATGGTGACTCAAGCACCTCCCTGGGGAACCTGTTCCAATGCTTGACAACCCTTTCAGTGGAGAAATTTTTCCTAGTATCCAATCTAAACCTCCCCTGGTGCAACTTGAGGCCATTTCCTCTCATCCGATCACTTGTTACTTGGGAAAAGAGGCTGACACCCACCTCCTTTCAGGTAGCTGTAGAGGGCGATGAGGTCTCCCCTCAGCCTCCTCTTCTCCAGACTAAACACCCCCAGTTCCCTCAGCCGCTCCTCGTACGACCTGTGCTCCAGACCCTGCACCACCTTCGTTGCCCTTCTCTGGACACGCTCGAGTCATTCAATGTCCCTTTTGTAGTGAGGGGCCCAAAACTGAACACAGGAATCGAGGGGCAGCCGCACCAGTGCCGAGTACAGGGGTAAGATCCTTTCCCTGTCCCTGCTGGCCACGCTATTGCTGACACAAGCCAGGATGCCATTGGCCTTCTTGGCCACCTGGGCACACTGCTGGCTCCTGTGCAGCCGGCTGTCAATCAACACCCCCAGGTCCCTCTCTGACTGGCAGCTCTCCAGCCACTCCTCCCCAGGCCTGTAGTGCTGCTGGGGGTTGTTGTGGCCCAAGGGCAGCCCCCGGCATTTGGCCTTATGGAAACTCCCCCAGTTGGCCTCAGCCCCTGGCTCCAGCCTGTCCAGGTCTCTCTGCAGAGCCTCCCTACCCTCGAGCAGTTCAACACTCCCGCCCAATTTGGTGTCAGCTGCGAACTGACTGAGGGTGCACTCGATCCCCTCGTCCAGATCATCAGTAAAGATGTTAAACAGGAGTGGCCCCAAAACCGAGCCCTGGGGGACACCACTCGTGACCGGCCGCCAACCAGATTTAACTCCGTTCACCACAACTCTTTGGGCCCGGCCATCCAGACAGATTTTTACCCAGAAAAGCGTGTGCTCATCTAAGCCACGAGCAGCCAATTTCACTAGGAGAATGCTGTGAGAAACAGTGTCAGAGGCCTTACTAAAATCAAGGTAAACAACGTCCACAGCCTTTCCCTCATCCAATAAGCAGGTCACCCTGTCATAGAAGGAGATCAGGTTTGTCAGGCAGGAGCTGCCTTTCATAAACCCATGCTGACTGGGCCTGAGCATCTGGTTGTCCCGCATGTGTTGTGTGATGGTACTCAGGATGAGCTGCTCCATCAGCTTCCCGAGCACCGAAGTCAAGCTGACAGGCCTGTAATTTCCCAGATCATCCTTCTGACCCTTCTTATAGATGGGCGTCACACTGGCCAATTTCCAATCTTTTGGGACTTCCGCAGTCAGCCAGGACTGCTGGTAAATGATGGAAAGCAGCTTGGCGAGCACCCCAGCCAGCTCCTTCAGCACCCTCGGGTGTATCCCATCTGGTCCCATAGACTTGTGTATGTCTATGTGATGCAGCAGGTCACTGACTATCTCCTCCTGGATTGCAGGGTGGTCGTTCTCCCAGTCTCTATCTTCTGGCTGAGGAGGCTGGATTCCCTCAGTACAACTGGTCTTGTTATTAAAGACTGAGGCAAAGAAGGCATTAATCACCTCAGCCTTTTCCTCATCACTTGTTACCAGGTTTCTCCTGCATCTAGCAGTGGATGGGGGCTCTCCCTGGTCTTTTATTGTTGTTGACATGCTCCACTAGAAACATTTCTTGTTGCCCTTGTGTGGTAGTTTAGGCCTTGCTGGGACCTGAGACCACCTTGCCGTTGCCCTTCCCTCACCCTCGGACTGGACGGGACAGAGTGAGATACAAACCCCGGGCTTGTGATAAGGAAAAATTTAATACAACAGTGTAACAAATAATAAACCGAACAACAACAATATCAATAACAACAACAATAAACAGTAATAACAATAAACAGGACAAAAGATATACAGAGATATACCACAAACATACAGCAGTCCTGTTGTGGGTTCCGTCAGGGACAAAAGCAACCCCAGAAACTGTTCCCGTGCTTGGGCACCCCAACCTGATGCCTGCATGTTATCAAATAACCCGGCTGGAGCTCCCTCTCCACTGCTGGGGAAACTTAACCTTATCCTAGCTGAACCAGGACACCTTGATTACTGAAGCCAGATTAATATCTAGCTGGGCTTTAGACCTCCTGATTTCCACCCTGCATAGCCTCACAGCATCTTTGTAATCGTTGTGAGTTGTATGTATATGTTAAAGTTTTTCTGTCAGAGAGGTGAAGCCAAAATTCTCATCAAGCAGGGTCTAAATCAGACCACCCCTGATGCTCTTATCATTCACATCCAAGAAGAAGGAATTCCAAATTGTGTGGTGTAGAGGAAAGATGACTGGGGTAGGTAGAGCCTTTCCACTATGAGTACAGCTGGTCCTAGGAAACTAAATTGTAAGTATGTATGATTGGTATGAATGAAAACATTGGCAGATTATTACCAAGGGAGACAAAAGACATGCAAGTGAAGGAAATGTGATTTTAAGAGCAATTACTTTTAAACTTAGAATGGAGATGAAAAGTATCATGCTACCAGTAAAGGAAGTTTCTGTTATCACCCTCAAGTGAGAGTAGAGGTCTAAAGAAACATCAGTAGTTTTTTGATGAATCTAGAAATGTTTCTGAAATCAAGTAAATAATTTTCTTATTAAAGATGGGGCAATTTCCTATGTATGATTCAGTAAATTCTTTCCAGAGACACGTTCTCTGTACCAGCTATGCTCTGTCACTTATGCTCTGTCACATTTCTAATTATATGCAGGAAATGCAAAGCATATTTTCTCAGAGAAGTCTCTTGATGTTCATGAACACTTTGGAACTCCAGTCTGGCAGAGATTTGGAAAGGTGTCTCCCTTAAATTTTAACCCAAATGAATGTATAAATCATATTTCTAAAGGAAATGTCGATATAATTTTTTTGAGTGAAGAGTTAACATTTTTTTGGTCAAACTAGATGGATCTTTGCCAATATATAAATAATCTTTCTGGAAAGTTATGTTCCAGAATTGCAAATCATGTAGTGTAGCAAAGTGACTCCATTACCTTTCAGTATGTTGTACTCAAAATCCATACCTGTCTGCATACAATTTTGCAGTCTTAGCTTTCTGTATGTTTGTCATGATAGAATATTTTATACAGATGCCCAACTGTAGAAAAGCTCCAAGATGGAATTTACACAATAGGATATATTTAGCATCATGCACTCTAACTGCTGAATGCTCTTCTTCATTTTTATTATTATTATGACCTCACAATATAAATCACTAATAAATGGGATAATGATTAGATCTATAAGGCTAGAAAATGCTGGGATAACTACTCTCAGTTAAAAAATCAATAGTATTCAGCTGTAAAGATACTTTTTCTGTCTCTTGTACTAATTGCCTTCATAGACCTCCAGTTTGTTTCCTGAGAACTTGAGCACAAGCAAAGCAACAGGAATATCCTTTGGATCTACAAGGAGAAACAAGAGTAAGGTACAGTTCATGTAGTCCCCTACATAAAATTACATTTTGATGTGCCTGATTCATGTGCTCAAGATCTTTGTATTTCTAGTGGACTTTTTTTGTTGTTGTTCATAGATTGAAAATGAACTGAAACTGAATATTACCATATTGTGTGAGGATTTTCTAAGATGTCTCTAAGGGAAATACTGGGGTTTTTTTACCTAGGCAAACTGCTAAACAGTATAATCAATCTGTATGCCCAAACCTGCAGGGTAATAAAGTAAGATCCAACAACAGATCCAAGAGGATTTTCATATTTTCAGTGTCTCAGATGGAAACCCACCCAAGTGACAGATAAAAGCAATTACATCTTTTTTATTGAAATGTTCACACTATTTCATGTTCTACTATTTTTGATTTAAAAAGTCTACTCACAGAGTTTAAATACTTATAGATCTGTGGAGTTTTAAATCGGAAAGTTAATGTCTGTGCAGATGACAATGGGTCCAACTGCATATAAAATATGTACAGCTGGCAGACACGTATAGTTCATAACAGCAGCATGGACTGAAATTCTCTCCATTTTATTATCAAGACATTGTAAATGTCTTGTGTGAATTAGAACATAACCAGGGACCAAAAATTTCCCAGCTACTCTCTTATATCTGTAATGTAGAAGTTAATTGAGTTTGGTTCTGTTATACTGAGAAACGTACCATCCCACCTAACTGTCAGCAAACAACTGTTGATATAAACCTTCACCTTTTGGGGGCAATTTCTGTTTCTTATAAAATATTGCTATTGGAGACTCACTGTCACTTGCTAAACCTACAGTGACAGACTGTACTCTCTTTGTTCCGTGAGTCTAAGTGTCATGGGGTGTGTAGTTCGCAATAATTCTCTGTACAGAGGATGGGAACTCTTGATCTGACGCAGATTTCTTCTTGACTACGCCACCAGCAGCTCTCTGTGTCCTTCAGCACCAGCTCTTGTCTTCAGTGTGGCTGTCCATTCTGACTATCCATGACTCCATCTTCTAGAAGGGATCATCTGTGGAGTCAACACTAGAATTTTCTAGGGACCTTCTCCACCTCCTGGTATAGTAGCTTATTGATCAACAGCCCAACAGACTGTTTTGAATCTGCTTAAGCTGACCTATTGACTGTTCCTAAATAAAGCAGGCCAGGGCCTGGTTTTGTCTCTGAAGTTGTGTCCTGTCTTGTGTGCCCAAACTTTCCCCTTTCCAAACAAAGTGGTCACACATCTTTAGGAATAGTCTCTGACATGTACAGCTCATCCAAACAAAGCCCAAACACAATCTGAAACATCCATAGTATACATGAGCCAATACTGTGCTAGGGACTGTGCTGATATTTAACAGTGTGGATGTTTGTGAACTATGGACTGTTTACTAGTATATAGCTACAGAGCCAATGGTAGGTTCTACTGCTATTAAAATAGATCTCTTTGTGAATGGGCATCTATGTGGGCCTGCTCCCAACATGCTCAAATAAGGAGACGTTAAGCATAGCCTCAGAGACCTCAGCTCGACAAAGCCTCTATGTACTGGGCCTCATGGAACGTTTTTCTGTGCAAACCATGCCTCACCACAGTGAGTCAAGAGGATTAGTTTGTTCTCCCATGTATGGTGGAGCAAATAGAAACCTTTAACCTCCAAAAAATTAGTTATGAGAGAATCTTGTGTCAGCAAAAGCAAGTGAAAACAAAACTGCATTCTTCTCAAAGGCATTAATGCAGACACAACAGTGAGGGCAGAGCAACAAATTTCATGTCAACTTTTACCCTGTTAGTTAGTGCTGACCTGAAAGTCAAAATAAGTTACAGTCTCTCAGTGTGAGAACAAGGGCAAAATAAAATAAGCTAAAAATATAGAATTTCTATATTTGTTCCCTAAAAAGTGCCATTAAGGACATTGGAATTCTGAGGAGGTTGCCACAGTAGGAAATAACATTAGTTCTGGTTCCTGGCCTGAAAGGCCATCCTGTCACCTGGCCAGAAGGGGCAAGCACCTTGGGGACAGGGAAGCTGATGATAAAGTTTGCGCGGCAGTGCTAGCTACAAAAGTGCAGAAGGCACAAAATGATTTCTTCAGGGTGGTGAACAAGGCAAGGTTTATCCAAAAGTCCCCCTGATGGTGACCTACCATGCTCCTGAATCATATAGCAAATTTATCAATGCTTCCATCATCTAATTACTACAAGATAACTAGAAAAAAAGTGCAACTGTATATAGAGAAATGTCCTTTTTCAGAGTAATTGTTTTACTTAGTCCAATGATTTACATATATTTATCAATTTGTTAAGCAGGTAAAGAAACTGTTAAGGTAAGGAAGGAAAGGGGGCTCATTTCAGGCAGTATAATGAATCTCCTTTGAGATATAAATAGGGAAAGATGACAAATCTCGGGTGAGGATCTATTTTTCTGCCCTTCTCCAATAGATCATCTGTCAGCTGGTCTGCTGTCTGTGCTTTGTTTTTAAACTGACATATACAGGAAGCAAGTATATATGTTTGGGTATGTCTGCTCTAATAAGCACCTTAAAAACCCCAGGCTGTAACTCACAGAAACTTGTAAAGTGAAAATCAGGGCTGATAGGAAGAGAACAGAGATGATGTGAACAACAATGAAGACAAAAATAAGGTGGGAGAGCATCAGGTATAGACATGCCTATCTTGTGTCATGCGTTCTATTATCTTTTGTTCAGTCTTACTCTTGGCACCAAAGGTAGTGTTTACAGGAGAGTAATAGCAGAAGTGGCAGCAGGTGGTGTGCTCCAGACAGCATGTGTTGGAAACTGCCTAAAAGCAGCTCTGGGTGTGCTGTTGGGTAGCGATCTCCCAGTTTTGAAATGAAGTGGACAACAAACACACAAGTTGAAGAATATGAGTGTAAAAAATTTATGCTTCTTATGGATGACAAGTTAGCAGTATGAAATAAAACCCAAACCCAATAAAACTCAAAGACAGTGTTTGGTAAGAATTTGCTTTGCTTTTCATTGCCTAACACTTCAGCATTGTGGACTAAACTGAAGAGTGACAAATCAAGAAATTTATGACATTTTAAATGTTATATTTGTTTGCTTCCTTGTTTTGTTGTTTTTGCCCTTGGATTAGTTATTTACCTGACTATTGCTATAAACTGAGCTAACAGATGTTAAATATGCAGGAGGGAAACTGACCATCAGAACCTGCAATTACTGCCTCCTTATGAAATAATGTGACACAGCCTCATTCTTGGAAAACAACAACTACCCTATAACCTATAACAAATCAGTCTGCAAAGCCTGTTTTTCTTCCCCCGTTGATCCACAGTGAATTCAATGCCAGACTGAAAGCTGGCACTTGAAGACTATAGGGAAAATAGGCTGATTTTTCTTATAAATCATTGCAGTAGTTGGAAATTTTCTAGATAATATTTGTTCTGCAGACATGGGGGACAGGATGGGAATAACTATCCTTTAAAACAATATTTACTTGTTTAAATGAGGATGGCATTTGGAGTCATAGTGGGAAGAAAGTAGCAAACTTCATTCTCTAGAATAGGTTAGGCCTCATTACTTCATATACATGCCTAGACCTTGCCTGCTCTTTGACTATGAGTCTTCTTAAGAAAATGAAATTGCATCGCACTTTTTCCAACTCTGAAAGTTTTTATTCATTTTGATGTTGAAGAGGAGTTACATTTTTTGTAATATTAATGCCAGCTTGACTTTTGAACTCTCATAAAGTTAATATGACAAATTTATATCTAGAAGGAAACCTAACTTTAACACTTGTTAAACAGTTTTAAACAAACTTTATGAATAAATTTTTCTACACAGATGATCAAATATCATGTTTTGTAGACTTTTACTTTAAAAGCTTATAAATACTATTTGCTTAGAAAGTGAAGAGAATGTGCATTCTGGGTTGACATAGTGCTTAGGGATATGGTGTAGTTGGGAACTGTCAGTGTTAGGTTAATGGTTGGACTAGGTGATCTTCAAGGTCTTTTCCAACCTAGTTGATTCTGTGATTCTGTGTGATTCTGTATGCTGGCTCTTTGATTCCACTGGGAGAAACATAGGATATAGGTTTTTGCAATGTTCTCAAAAAACAAAGAGACCAAACCCACCCAAATGTAATATGACAAATTATTCTAATTTTAATAGCGAGGATTATTTTACTATTGATCTCTCCACAGTGCCCAGACAGTGGACTTGGTTTCATATGTATGTAAGCCAGAATCAAGCATAGATTTCACAAAGCGCTATATGTGGTCCATATGGATACCATGTGCATGATTTTTGTGAGCATACAATGATCACCTACCATAAGATATCTTTCATTCAGTTCCCTCTGGAGTACATGAAATGTTGACAAAGGGAACAGCATGTGCTGAACATTAATTGGCAGCAGACAAACTCATTATTCTCTGAAAGATGTTGTTCATCAATAGGGAACCATCTGCATTGTATTTACATAAGTAACTATTGCTTTCGCTCTTATTACCATGCTGGATCCCAGACAAAATACCAAGGTACTCCTAATACAACCCTTTTGATTATAGATCCTGTTGAACAAACCAGGCAGTAAAGATGCATGACTTTGAGCCCAAGATTAATTTAATTCTCTGATGGTCAAATGAGTTCCTGTCAAAAACAGTCTGAAAAAAAATGTAGTAAAACATAAGGAAGTTTGCTCTGGTGAAGTGAGAAGTCTTTCTCGGTCAGAAACCTGTCTCTGGTTGTGACAACTAGTGGATATTTAAGGAAAGAATGTAAGACCAAGGTAGTCCCTCTCTCTTGATATTTGGAAGCTCAGAGGCTTCTTTAGTGAAGGATAGTATCTATAGCATCATATTGAATAGTCTGTGCTGGGTCTTTCATAACCTTTCCAATATTTTTTTGCCTACATGTGCTCTTTGACATGGATGAGCACCTAACCTTTTGGTGTCTTCTGTTTTCTAGAAAATTTATTTTCTATTGCAGAATTTTCTTCAACTTCTGCTACATCTACTCCAGTAACATTTGACAAGATAAACACCCTCATGCTCTCATGCCTAGTTCTGTGGATATTATTGTATAAACTCGAAGACTGTTGTGATGGAGAGTCTCAATGAAATTTTACCTAGCTGGTTTCAGTTCTATTCTTCCTTCTACGGTTGGTATTCACAGTTACCTCAAACTCACTCCACCCTTATCTAGATAACCAATGAAGTATTCCACCTTTTCCTCATACAGGTAAATCTTCACCTAGTCTTCCTGGGTAACACAAATCCAGCTACCTAATTTCATGTTGGACATTATACATATGAAATAGGAGGTTCATGTTAGCATTAAATGACATCCTAGTTTATCGGACAGTTGGAGTCTGAATTATCAAGAAAATTCTTACTAATGAAAAATTACTTCACAGTTGGCTGGCAGCTTTTTTTTTTTTTTTCCCAAAGAAATTATGTATGACGTCTAATGTTCAATTCCATTGATTAGTCAAAATTATTCTTGGGTTCACTTTACTATTAAAAATTGTAAACCATGTACAATTCATTTGTTTGTGTGCATTTTTATAAAATATCCAATGGTTCTGGAAGAGAAAAAAAAATCTGAAGAGCCTTTCAGAATCTTTGCTTTAATTGTCGTGGTGCTGAAAAAAGTATTCATAGAAATTTTCTGGAGTAGGAAGAGTGGATAAAAGTGAAAAGTCACAGTCAATCTGCATTACTTACTGTGACTGTACAGTGCTAATGAAACAAATTAGATACTGACAAATATTACAGATGTAATGATGAGCTGCATGACAGAGTACACACTTCAAAAAGAATATCTTAATTAACAGTGTGGGTACACTAACTGCACTTGATGGTCTTGGCATTCTTACATTTGCCTACTGTTAAAAAAAGAGGTTTAAGTACTAGACAATAAACCAGTACTAGTGACATTATGAGTGGAACCTTTTCTTCCTAAGTTAATATGATCTGGAACAGATATGTTATGTGGTTCACACTGCAGCTACACAACAAATTTTGCTGAACCAAAGGAAGAGACAAGTATGTGTGGGAAGTAGAGCTCATGTTGTTTACAGTGCTATAATGCATTGGTTTATGGTAACTGTGGAACTATAGCTGCACTGTAGATCCTCAGTTCACTGGAAATCTTTAATACCTGAGTTACTAAACAAAATGACATCCATGGCATAACATTTCCACGCAGCTTAACAGAAAAATAAGTAGTTTAACATTCCTTCTTTTAAATTCAGGATGCTAATACAAGATAGCTAACACAATAATTTTCAAAGTTCAGATAGATCCTGTTGAAACAAAATAAATGCAAGGTGTTCTCGGGAATTGCCTTTTGTTCTTACACATATACATCTTAAAGTCATGACACGGTGTTAGTATGATACTGTATCTTGTCTCCAGTCCTAATACAGACATTATGGAAAGAAGTATTTTGTCCTAGACTTGCAGGAAGAATGACAACATGTAAGATATGTTCTTTAATTAGGTCATAACTTTGTCAGTCTAACTCCCCCGGGGATCACTGATAATATATGTCTTTGTTTCTGTCTTTCACATTTCCATCTCCTGGCAGGAGAAGGGTGGGCAGCTGTCATTCTTCACTACTCCAAACCCAATTTCAGTTCTTTGCTTTGACCCCTACAGTCCTTCCCATCTATAGAGGTTAAGAGGTGAGAAAAAGGAGGTCATTATTTCATTTTCTGTGTGAAATGGAAGAGTTGCTGAATACTGTTATCTTTGTCTGAATATGAATGAGCTGTTAGAAAGAATTGTTGCTTTAACCTAAACTTACTTGTTTTAATGCATGTAACTGAATAATGAATATCACCTGTTAATGGGAACCAAACTATTACAAAAATGCAGAATTTTCTTACTCAGGATGAATTACAGATGGTGATTTCTCAAGCTCTCCGTGACTTCTTTTTATGCCGTTAAAACTACCTTTGACAAAAGTGTTTGATTATAGAAGTTTTCAGCATAATTTTTAATGGAGTCTATGAATCAGAACATTCAAGACAAAATTATGCATATAAATTTCTTCTCTCATTTATTGGCTGTTCAGAAAAAAATCAATGCAAGTCAAAATGTCTAATCCTAGAGAAATAGAAGGGTCTAATTCATTCTTAGATGAGACTAGGAGGCAAACATCATCTGGTTTAGAGTTTGAAGAGGTTTTTTAATCTTTCTTACTGCCACCTATTAAAGTAAGTGATCTTCAAAAGGCTCATTGTTAGAATACAATTAGGAAAAATATTTTTGTGGCCATACTTACATATTCTTGCTTCAAAATATTTTTGGCTAGTGCATGTATTCCTATGCATGAAATGGAATAAAAGGGTGGACACTGAGACACATTTCTTTGTGGGAAAGAAGAAAAATAAATTTACTTAGGCAATGTGAATCTGGGGGTCAGAAGCCTTGGAGGTCATTTGCAAACAAGAATATTGTCAGTGATGGTATCTGGTTTTGGTGGTGGTGGGGAGAGGCTGTGTTCCTGACTACTTCCTGTGTTTACATTACAAAGCAAAACTGGGTTTGCATTTAAATTTAATTGTAGTTCAACTGTTATGTGCTACTGAATAAACTGTGGGTTTTAATAATGTCTCTTTTCTCTTTGAAGCATAGAAAAATAGTATAAAACCACAGAGTAGAGAAACTGATCAAAATGTTACATTCTAATTCTGTTCTGTAAAATTTTGTCCTGGAGATCATGTAAACTCTTTATCAACTAAGTTTATAGAATATAATTTTTTAAATTTTTAAAATAGGACTTTCATCTATAGCCAGTATAATTGCAGAAGAATATAAATTCAACTTGATAAATTATTCCCTATTTATAATATTAAATGAGGAATCAGTGTGGAAAGGTTCTATAAATGATAAAAAAATCTCTGCCACTAAATTGCAAGTTTTATTGGATTCCTAAAGTAAAGCCTCTTCAGTTAATTGAAAACTTGATGAACTGTTCTTTTTAGAAAACTTTGGTTTTCATGAGCAAATGTTTTTTATAGAACTCAAATAATTGAATCCTGATGTTGGATTGTTTGGACATTCAAGAAAAGAAATCCTGATGGATATGAGCAAGAAGGTCAGCAATCATCTCATTCAAAAAGATATTATTTCAGGCATGTTTTGGTCATCTATGATGGTCTTCACTGAAGCATGACAAATAAGGGATGCTCTCTCCCTTGCATTGTGAGTATTAGTTGTAAAGGTGTTTTTATGAATAAATTACAGAAGTAGTATGTGCATGTACAATTGCTCACAGATTAATTTTATCATCAACAACGGAGCAGTGTAGTAGGCAGAGAGCCAAGGCACCACTAATTTTGTACTGAAGCCCAAAACGTATACTAGAAAACATCAGTGGCCTGAGAGATTATAACTGATAGCTTTCAAACATGCTTGGTATTTATGTGTAAACAGTGGTATTTGAGCAAACTGCTCATAAAAGCATGTGTTGCCCTTGCTGCCTGGACATGAAGTCCTCCCCTGGCTAAACTGATTCTGTATCAGGAAACAAGGGCATGCTACTGTCTTCTAATGCTGCTGACATTTAAAAGCCAGCCTGCTATGCTCTCCTTGAGCTTAGAGAAACTGGAGAAGAGGTTTTGCCACACCACTTCCACTTCCAAGGAAATACAATTTGTGGCTACTCCCTTCTAGCTTCTCCTAAGGGATGGAATGAGGGGTTTTATTCCACACTGGGAGGAACCTGCACAGCTCACTCCAAACCTGTTGTGGATTTAAATTTAAAACAAAAAGCTTGTCAACAAAAGCTTGCTTTCATTTAATTCGTTTTTTTATCAGTACTTGTAGTACTACAGAAATCTCAAAGGCAAAGAGAAATCCCAGTGCCCATACCTACTGATTACACATCACAGGGAAGGCTTAGCTGCACCGTTGCTCTGCTGACCTCACAGAGCTCTTGTGGGTTCTGCAACATGGAGAATAAGGCAACTCACAGTCTTTCCATCTGTTTAAGGGCCTCTGTCCTCCTAAAATTTTCCATAGGCTATGTTTGCTATTTGCAACTTGCCAAGAGAGCAGTCTTTTATCACACACATGCTGCCTTCTTACCGAACCTTGGGAGTTGTGAAGTTTTTAAATAAAGGATATTTCATCTGTGCAGCATAAGTAGGACTGGAGATTAAAGATCTGAAGCACAGTTTGAGCTGTGTATCTTCTACACCTGATAGTTTAGAACAGAGATGTTAATACAAGCTAGGCCTGAGGCCCCAAAACCTTTGGAAAAACTTTTTAAAAAATATTTTTGCTGTTGCAAAGTAAAAAAGCAACAGAGTAAAGCTATTGTTTTCTCTTTCTGGAGAAAAGAGTGGACAGCAATCATGGTTGGTATACTCCCTTTCTGCAGCAATAGCTGTCTTCCCCCAATACCTCACATATGCCTATGTCCTCTCCTCTGCAGTAGTGGTCCCCTTTTTCTCATAAGATTCTTCACCTTCTCTCTCCCTTTCTTACTGCAAATTCAACATTCCTGCTTTCCCCTTTCCTGATGCAATAGCACCCATTCCGTTTTACTTAGCTCCACCTAAAGTGTAACTGCTGAAACTGTCACTGTTCCAGGAAACCATGCATTTTGCCAGGCCAGCTGTAGTTAGATGTATGTACTGTCTTAAGAGAGGGTTTTCTGAGTGGAACACCATGCTGTTTTTGAGGCTGGGGCAGGTCAAACAGTGCTCAGTGCCTTTCAGGTGCTGGAGAGACAAATATCGTGCTCTAAAGGTCATGCATAAGCAACTTATGTAGGCCTGTACTAGACTAAAGGCTATCTGATGTACAGCATGTAAAGGACTGAAAGGTGAGGTACCAAGTCCTTTGTTCAAAAAAAGGAAATTAGAAAGACAGGTGGAACTGTGAACAGATGGAGGAGTTGGAAACACGAATCAGAAGTAAGGTAATAGCTCTCAGGGCTGCTCACTGCCAAAGGACAACATTAACAATTTTCTTTGATCACTGGGCATCCTCACCTGCTTTTGATTAAGGACAGCATATTCAGTTTTGCAGAACATGTACTCTCAACACTGTCTTGCAGTAAATTTTCAAACAACTTACAAACAAAGCAATCATACCAATTAGCATGTGTGCTTTTCCACTCTCTGCATTCCATATTAGTAATAGAATGCCCAGAACATATTACTGTAATATATTTATGTATTACTTAGAAACATTTTTTAGGTTTTAATGATGTATTTGAGTACTAGAGCCTGATACTGAGATTGCATTGATGGGCTTTAAAGAAGATAAAGCAATTAAATTACACAGTATTACACAGAATCATCTAGGTTGGAAAAGACCTTGAAGATCACCTAGTACAACCATTAACCTAACATTGACAGTTCCCAACTACACCATATCCCTCAGTGCTATGTCAGCCTGACTCTTAAACACCTCCAGGGATGGGGAATCCACCACTGCCCTGGGGCAGAAATTTAAAAATACGGAACGCTTCATGAATTTACATGTATTTCAACCTTGTACAGGGGCCATGCTAATCTCTGTATCGTTCCAATTTTAATGTATGTGCTGCCAAAACAAGCACAATTATTAACATTCCTGAATATCTCCAGGACTTTTTTGGGGGGAGTGGTTGGATATGTTTTCATTTTGCACCAGAATCCTCTAATTTCTCAATGTAAATATGTTAATTCAAATAAAACTAGTATGAACATGCACTTTAAGTGTTGCAGTAGTCCAGGCAAAAGAAGTTGTTTACATGCGCGCACACAGTCTTTGCTTTTTTTGCTTGTCAAATGTAAAGGTATTGCATGATTTAAATAGTGGGTGTGCTCTGGCTGTAAGGACATTTCTCTCCATGTATTACTGCCTTTGCTGCACTCAGAGCAGAGGCTCTTGGAAAATGTATTTCTATTAAAAATTTGCAGGTGGCTAAATCTCCCTTAGATTGTTTCTCTTCCTCAGATGTGCTGATTTTTCTGGGCTCTCTGCAAAAGACAGCACTAGGGATTTTGATAGACTGAGAATATGCTTCCTACCAATAAAAGAGGGTATGTAGGCGTCCAGCTGGCTGGCTTCTTGAGCTTCAGGCTGATTCTTTAACTTCATTTTACTGTGTGATTAAGTTCATTATAAGGGTTAGAGACTTGCAGGACTCACTTTTCAAACCAGCTAAACACAATTCATGGAACCAAAATCATACTAAAAATAAGGTTGCTTTTATTTTTTCCAGGAGGAGCAGAAATGGAAATATTTTACCCTCTGCTCCCATTCTTGCACAATGGAATGGTTGATATGGAAATTCTTTTCTTCCAAAAAAAGAGCTGACCTGTCACTTACTGCACATTACGGATTGTTTAGGACCTTTGTTTCAGTCATATCTGAATAATGTAATGCTGCTTCTTATTATAAACCTAAAGCCATTTAAAGACTGGTCTGCTGATCATCAAATACTGCAACTAGCTACATGGACCTGATTATGAGATACCGAACTTGTACCAGTCAGAAACAGACCTTACTCAGCATTGTTGCAATGCTTTCAAAGAATAATGAAAGAGCTTTATTACAGAAGTTTAATTTATTTTCTTTTTTTGAGGAGAAGGAAGAATGAAATATTTTTAGACAGTATCATTCAGACAAGAACTGAGTGCTTTCTAGCTATTTCCTCTGTATGTAAACTGATGAGTATTTCAGCCTAAAACATGCTATATAAAAGTATATACCTCTTGACACCAAATAACCTAGTACATAATCTCTGTAAAACTGTTACTTTTTAAAAGAGCTATGATTTGTAAGCAGATGGAATTGGCAGTTACCCACAGAAGTGCCTACTTTGTGTCTGCCAGTGAGGTAGAATCTAATATGTTGCTATGATATGACTAAATATGCATCCATAATGTGGTGTGTCAACTTAAAAAACTTGAGATAGAGGCTTTTCTAATACT
This sequence comes from Athene noctua, assembly GCF_965140245.1. Classification (NCBI taxonomy): domain Eukaryota; kingdom Metazoa; phylum Chordata; class Aves; order Strigiformes; family Strigidae; genus Athene; species Athene noctua. The sequence continues at coordinate 66,408,084 of NC_134039.1, forward strand.
TCACTGAATTTAGTTGCATCATTTGAATAAGTATATTGCTTCAAAGGAGCCTGTGTGCACAACGTTATTCTCAAAATCATGTTTATGAGCAGAAAGGAAGCACACCTACATATGAAACAATAATTTATTGTTGGTATAAATGGAATTTTAGCAATCTAGTTAAAGAATAATTATTAGCCTAGATATAATTATTACAAAATACCCAAGGGATAAAAAGTTAAAATTTTTATATGCTTTCTTAGTTTTTACCCCTTATCCAGGTATTATGCCCATGATTCCCCTTCTCCTTTGGTTCTAGGTTGCTGGTCCTTCACTGAAAAAAATATTATGATCTTGTTAGTGGTCTCTTATTTTCCATTTTAGGATCCATTTGGAGTAATTTTAAACGTTTGCTAGTGTGCTTTTACACCTTTGCTCTTTCTTCACTGCTCTGCAGCTGCATGTTACACCTGAATTTACTATATATGATGCCATTTACATGTTAGACACTATGTGTTTTTTCTCTTTGTTAATTCTAAAACCAGTTTTGTTCAGCTCCAGATTTACATTTCTATTAACTGAACACTGGGAAACTGGTTACAGTCATGAGGTTTCCAGTGCCAAGCCCATGTCCTGCTTCTTATTATCTTATCTCCATTTTGCTAGATAAATTGCTAGATAATAACTCACCATCTTAAAGCGATTTTTTATGTCAGGTAAGGTTGAAAAAGTGCTGCACTGAAATACTTGATATGCAGTTATCATTTTTAACATATTTTTTTCTAACTCTCAAAAAATTTGACTTGGTTTGAAGTCAAATCACTTTGAGTTAGTTCCTACTGCTCAGCAACACCAAGAATGTTTTTGGTTTTTTTTACTACACAGTGAAATAGGAAATGGAAACACAACTCAAGTCTTCATTTTTAACACTTCTTTCTCTATTCTTTTTCCTGTTGCATGAACCAAAGGCTCTAATAGTTGCAGAGTGAGAAGCAATTTGGACTCCTCTCTGGGGACATCTTACTCAAGTCATTTTGACTTGGATGAATTAATTTCTGGAATACACCCTCTTATCTAGGCTTAGATGTTTGCAGAGCTACCTGTTCCTCCTCTTTTCTGCAACCATTTTAACATGGCTTAGATTTGACATTTCCAGAGAACTTTGTCAATTACCAAAAATTACTCAAAAAGGCACCTTAAAAAAACATACAAAATACTTGTTTTACAGTAATTTGCAGACTTGCTAAATTCTCATCTCCTTTATGGTTTTGACAATGCAAGACAATGATACAGAAAGAACAAAGAACAGTACTAGGAAAAAAAAAATTACAAGTCCTGTATTGTATCAAAACAACTAATGGTGCTTTTGCTTGATACCTTCTTACAACAAAGTATGACATCAGATTGATTTATGACTAAGAAGGATCTTTATTTCTCCAGAAAGCAAGAAATCAGATACCAGGAAAGAGGAAGAGGATGAATAGGAAAGATAGGAAGGGAGGACCTCCATTTTTTCTGCATATGTAGAGGTGATCTTTAGTTCCCCTTCTTCCTTTTAACAGTATGCTTTTTGAATTAAAACAAAGTAATACATTCTATGTGATCAAACCTTAAGTTTCATTGTGAAGTGGAATATATTTATTTCCATGCCACCAAAATTTACAGCTATTCTCAAATATTGAACTAGTTCCTTATAGAAAAAAATCTAAAGAGTGGCAATTTTGCTAATTATGAGAAGAGTTTGGTGATTTGCACAGATACACTTATCTGAAGAGTGTTTTGGTTTGCTATAAAAACTCTAATCTCCTTAGCCTTAGAACATCTTCAATCCCAACTCAGTTCTCAATTCAGATAACCCATATAAATAATTTATTTTACAACTGGGTAAGTTATAAATTGAAAATGGTCTTGCAACCAGAAATCAGAGGACAAAAGAGCATCCCAGAGAACCACGTCTGCTGATGGGCCTGGGGTTTTGATGCATCTTTTCAATGCTCTGGTACTGTGTGCTACAAAGGAATGCTTTGTAAGGGATGTGCTATAAAGTGCTGCAAGAATATGAATGGAGGAAAACATTTATTAATTCAACTCTCTCTAGTCCCTTTGAAACTAAAAAAGCCCTTTCCTGTAAGACAGGTAGACTGTAGTCTAGTGGAAAAGTTTGGGAGAAATGCTGTAGGAGAGTTCTGTTGAATAAGGCATTTTGTTTCCATTCTGCAGGGATGGTGGATTGACAGGAAAATTTTCTTAGATCCCACACCAGAAATATACTTGCAGACAACACATACTCCTTGCTAGGCAAAATTTTTACCCAACATGCTACTTCCTTCAAAGTGTATAAATATAACGTGCTTTTTTGAGAATTATCTAATGCTTCTGAAGTAAGTTACCTTGTCCCTGAGAGCAATTAGGAAGGTACAAACCCAGGAGTAATGATAACCTAATAAATGGTCATTGCTCAGTGATACAGAGGAACCATGGGGTATCTATCTAATTGTGGGAGTTGCTACTGAGGACCTGAGTGAAACAACAGGAAGGTGATATGTACAATCAGAAAAGGCCTCTGTATGTTTTTTATTTTAATATGGACCCTAGCTTTAGTACTTTGAAGGATTTTTCAATTTTGTGTCAAGGGAAATGATTTAGAAAAATGTTATTTTTGTTATTGTTTTGTTTACACTCTTTGTTCAGACTATGATCTACAAGAATAAAACACTATCTTGCCTTTCTTTATAATGAAATTCAGTGAAAGATCAATTAATCCCATTAAAGTAACATACAGCAAAAGTGGATTTATTTCATAATGATTTTATAGCACTGATTGAATACATTGGATTAGATGTGATAACTCCTGAATATAGTTTTCTTAACTCCTGATTAAGAGTCATATGGAAAGAACTGATGTAGCTAATGATAAACTAATCTATTCAGGAGGACAGACTGTTTATAGCTAATTTATCAGTGACCTGTAACACAGTGTGAAAATAATTTATCAGTGATGTGCAATGTGCAATGCACAGGAAATGAACACAACTATTTTTAGATTCTTATTAATTTGCTGTGATTATAACCATGTGACTCTTCAGTAGCTACTGAAGATATGTTTTATAGTGTGACTGCATGTTGTTCTTACACTCTCTCCTCTCTGTTTTTAATTATAGTACCATCATGTAAGTGTATCTGGAATTAGAACACTGTGGCTGTAGTCCAGCAATAGCTTAATTGTTCAAGATCCTACATAAACTAATAGTTATTTGTGATGAGCTTTCTTTAGAAAAGATTGCCTTCCCAGATTGAAGGAAACAGGAAGTAAATGTAAGTATGCTAAAAATAGTGATAATAAATAAATCAGAAGTTTTCTAAATTAAGTTCTAGAATGCTATCTTAAATCACTCATATGCTTTCCCATTTAACATTGCCTTTCTTGCAACTTCCATTAGATTATATCAGTAATAATATATAACCTATCATGACTTAATGCTTTCAATATTCAGTACAGATTTTGCTGACTACTGATTTTTGTCCTGAAAATGAATATGCATTTGATTGTTTGGAATTATCTAACACATGTGAAATTCAGTTCTTAAAATTACTGAAATCAGGAAAGTATCAGCAAATCAATCAGTACAGAGTTATCATAGAAATTTAAAATCTAGCAGAGAGATCTAAAAGTGTTTCCAAAATATATAATTGCTAAACAACAGTAAAAATAAATAATTGCTAAAGCTAGAGATGTACATTTTGCATATCATAATAGAACTCAAAAATGTTTACCAAAAAAACTGTGGGGAAGGCATCATATTATACTTACTGAAAATTTTGAGACTTAAGGTAAGATCTTCAGAAATAATAAAAATGAAAGCAAACAATTGCTGGGATTACAAAATATTTATAAAGTATATTTTAAAAATTTCTTACAAAAAAGAGATGAAAAATCTAACTGATTAAACAGCAGTAACAATTTATAATGTTTGGAGGTAATAAAAGAAATAATTCATCACATAGTGAATGTGTAAATGTGGTTTTCTTTTGATAATTGTAATCTAGAAACATGCCGAATGCATTTTTCTGAACACCAGTAGTGAACGACAGTTTTTTTGAATTGTCTTGAAAACAATATCTTCAGTAAAAGAATGTCACGTTGAATACTTACTATTGGCCTGTTATTTTAATTGTCTGAAAAGTTAATTTTACTTGACCAACCTGTCTAATTTGTGTAGTCTTATGATAGCATACATGGCCAGTTATATATATGTAAAGGCACCTAACAGATAAACTTTCATTTCTAGTGTTATCTAAAAGTAGCTTGAAGTCCTTCCCTTCTTGTTTGCTGTGTATCAGTTAGATGGAATGCAACACATACAGCAACTTAAATCCACTAAAGTACTACTCTGTCATTTGGAGAATACAATGATTAGATTTGCATAGAAAAATTTTGGAAGACCAAGATGGCGTTAGAGGGGGAGATTACTGACCATATGTGTAATATTGGTTTTCCACCCGAGTGCTTAGGTTCTTCTGGGTGAAACTCCAAACATAACAGGAGATGAAGTGTAAACCAAGAAGCAGTAGCTGTAGTGTAAACTGTCAAATGAGAGCGGAATAATGAGAAAAAACAACACAAAAGAGTGGTAGTTTGAAGATACCATATTTATTTCTTACTTTTGGTATGAAACATGAGAAACTAAAGAAATACAATTTTCTAGCTAAAGGGAAGGAGCTGAGTTTCATTTAATTTGTTATGATACCAAATAGAAAAGAAAGCAAAAGGAAGGGAGGCATGCACGGAGACTAAGGAGAAGTGGAGCTGGTGAGGGAGGAGAGAAGCAGGATGGCAGAGTATGCTCAAGGGAGAAGGCAGAAAGATGGAAGGCAAGAGAACTCCATATTACAAAAACCTAACCTTCATATCACATAAAGCCCTTGCTGAAACTCCTCATGCAACCATTTGTGTGAGAACACTTGACTAAACTTAAATTTGCATCAGTGGCCTCTCTATTTGCATCAGTGGCCTCTCTATGTTTCTTACCCTGACCTATTATTCTTGCTCCTCTGATGTATTTTGCTGCTGTCTTTAAGGGAGTGAATTTGTCACTGACACCTCCTCAACTGTCTGCCAGTTCCTTTTCCACACAGACCTCTTCAGTAATCATTGTTCTTCAGGTGAATGCTGTGCCCAGCTATCTTTCTCAAGTGTCACCCACTACTTCTTTTCTACTCTGGATTCTGCTTTTCACAATTTTGAGTTCATTTCCCATCCTTTCATTCTCTTGGCTATATTTGTCCTTGAATTTTCTCTCCCATCACTACCCCCTGTAAGGTCAGTCTGACCCATTCAACTGAATATCAGGATTTTTATTTTTTTATTGTTCTTTTATCTCTAGCATATTTGACAGGGAAAACACTTCTTTTCATAAAACTTATGTCATGGGGGAGGCCTGATCAGTATCTCTTGAGGATCCACACTGGAGCTGTTCATGAAGGACTTCAGCCCCTGGGAAGGACCTACTCTGCAACAGTGGAAAAGTGCGAGGAGGAAGGAGTCACAGAAAGGAGCTGTTATGGACTGACCACAACCCCCATTCTCCATCGCCCTGCACCTCTTGGAGGTGAAGGAAGGTGCAGGAGTTGGGAATAAAGGAGTAAAATGGAGCCTGGAAAGAAGAGGATGTGGGGAGGGTATTTTAGTTTTTGTCTTTGTTTCTCACTATCCAAGACTATTTTAATGGTTAATAAATTAAAACAATTTTCCCAAGGTCAAGTCCGTTTTGCTTGTGATGGTAATTGGTAAGTGACTTCCCTATCTTCATCTTGACCCACGTGCTTTTTCATGTTCTTTCTTCCTCCATCCTTTTGAGGAGAGGGAGTACGAAAGTGGCTGTGTGGGTGTCTGGCAGGTGGCCAAGGTCAATCTATCACACATGCATAAGCTCTGTGACCTTCCAGATATGTTGACTGCTTGTCATTAATGTGTTTGAAAATGATGCACAAGTTGCTGTTGCAATGGAAGCATGGACCGATTCAACTGCTGAACACTTTATAAGTAGAAAGACAGTTGAGTACATGGACAGAATTCTGAGTCCAACTCTGACATCGAGTCTTCCCTGCCTTAGTCAAGTCACTTGACTTCAACAGTGTTACTAGCTTTTAGGGCTTTCACTGTGCTTTACGAAGTTTGTCTGCATACTGCTTGCAATGCTTTGCTATGTAAGAACAAAAATCTCATGGTTGTCAGATAGGCATTTTTCCCTTGCAAGCCTAGCTGAATAAAACACTACTCTTAAAACCCATGGATTTTTTTTTTTTTTCTGCATCAGAAAAATGTAAAAATTGTCCTTAGAGATGCATGAATTACAGAATTTTCCTGCCCCTTTCCTCTTATTGATTTGAATTTCCAACCAAATACAGTAAAAGCAGTGGAAGAGCTCCTGTCATCTTGAAGGAACATAGGATCAAGACCTCACTGAGGGATTTGGATATCATAAGTGTATGAACACTTGAGTGGACGTTGTTAATTATACATCAAAGTGACTTGAAATTAATTTCAATATACACTCGTTTGCCAGCTAGAACTTCATGATCTTGGAAAATGTGAGCACTCATCCTTTGAGATGAAAGGAAAGGCAGGAAAAGTCTAGGTGTCAAACATGCAGGTTACATATGACAAGGCCTTATGTGAAATCTTACTTTGAAACCTGCAATGTTTGTCACACTGCTTGAAAAGAACATTTTTTGTTGCTCTCCCCTGAGGAATAGTTTTTCACATTATACAGCAACAAGGTCTTATGATTAAGTACTATACAACTTGCAGTAGGACTAGCATTCATATAGCTAAATTTAGCTATAGTGCTGCTGTTGGTTGCTGATAAGCTAAAATTACATCCTTTTGATTTGTCTGCCATTTAAAAAATATTTTAGGGGATTATTAAGTTCATAATCAGAATTATCACTGTCTCTCCATACTGGATTTAGGTCTTGTGGTTAAAGTGTGATTTCGTACTTGACTATCTTTGTTTTCACAGACAATATGCTTCATAAATTTAACTCCTAATAAAGTGACTTTAAAAAGACTGACAAAACACATTCATTTTTTTAAAAATAGTTAAAGACTCTTCAACACATTCTGTCAGATAGTGGAAAAATAAAACAGACTATAATTAAATGTCCAGTATTGCCAAACCCATGAAGAACAGAAGATCCTGTAATATTTTTCTGCCTGCTTATTTTATCTGTAAATCAATATTGTCTTGATAGAGATGTACAAAGAATTTTCTTGGGCACAGAATTTCTGGATTGTAAAGTCTGTTTTTCATGTCTCAATCTGCCAATGATGGACTCATCTTCTGCTCTTACTCTCCCACTCCTACTCCTTTAAGATTTTTTCATAAGTTTAACTCTCTAATAAATCATACACATTTTCATTATCATTACTGAGCTTTAGCAGCAGATAGAGGTCAGCTATTTGGCTTTGCTTTTTCTGACTCATTTGTTTGGTGCCTTTCTGAGACAGAGTGATAGCAGACCACACCACAGGGACAAATGATGGACCTGTGAATTCGTTTAAGATTACTGGACAGATGTTGTAGTCCACTGTGGAATCTCCGGAATGCTGCAGTATGGCCCATGACTTTTTTTCATCTCAATGAACAACCCCAATTTGAGGACCCTTTAAAGGGGAAACACATAGGAAGATAAGGCATCTTAAATTCTTGTTTTCCTCCCGCATAGTATGCAAAAAAAGGGACGGCAAAATGAAGAGTTTATAGCCACAGTGATCCCTAGCAATGCACTCTTGCCTAAATTTGCAGCTCCTCTTCAACCTTGATTTAAATAAAGACATGCCTATATTTAACATAGCAAAAGATGAAAAGACTGCATTTTTGCAGAATGTAAAGGAGAAGACTAAGGCCTGTTTATGTGATGCACTTCCAGAATATGCTCTCACAGTCAGATAGGATTTATTCACAGCAGATATGTGCTACCCTTCAACCTGGCATATCAAACCTGTATTAGCTCTCTTTTGAGGTGGAAGAATGGATAATGTCCATGTTAAAGATATTTCTAAAAGCATCTGTGATTCTACTCATCTTTGTTTTACAAGACTGTAAAATGGCTTTTCAGTTTTAGAGCCTCTCAAGGACTTCTATATCATAGTTGCTCGACCTCCTTAACAGTTCAGATCCTATTCTTAAAATGTTAATAAAGCAGATCAAGACTACACTGTTCACGAAGGCCAGCCTGCCCACTTACTAAAATGTTGTGTTCTAAAATAAAAAGGCAACTTTATTACCTTTTTTTTGTATGTATTTTTTTTGTTCCCTCTCAAAAGATGTTTATCATTCTAAAGCTTACTTCTCCAGAGGTATGAACAGGTCTAAATTAAGAAGATGATTTATTTAATATATTAAAAGTACTAATGGTCCTTGGATATAAGTAAGTGGTAGATTAAACTACCACCAATAAAAGTTCCAGACTGAACAAAACAAATAAATTACTTCAAGTGAGTAAATAAATTCAGATTTACCATTTGTTGTCTCTGAAAAATAAGACATATTAGCCATTTGTCATACCTAATGTGGAGTTTCTCCAGCTATTTCAGAGGATAAAACAGTTTAGGACAAGAATCACCTGACAATATTCTGCTACAATGTCCTGTCTTGAATGTGCACACAGACTGCACTGGAAAACAATTCTCTCTTTTGTATTGTGGCAACACGTACAGCTAAATGAATAATCTTCTGGGCCTCATCTTCAATAAATAGAACCATGCTGATGCTGCCCCAACATGGATATGTTTCATACATACTGAGGTCTGCCAGTAGATCTGATCAAAGAACTCCCTTTACATAAAAAATAAAATAAAATCAAGGATCACAGAAAAGAATTTAGCTGAGTTAGTAGAGCCATTTTCTGGAGAACTACTCTGTTATGGTGGTTTTTTTTTTTTTTTTTTTTTTTTTTTTTAATGCCATAGTCTGCTATTCAGATTGTTTTCTTAACAATGAGACCATAAATTCTCAGATTAAAAGAAAGTATATTTACATACTGTTAGACCTTCTAGTTTTAATGGTAGATGGGATAAAAATAAAAATTAAGGTTAGGAACCCTCATGTGTGGTTTACGGCTGAAACAGGAATGGGGAGGTTTTTTCCTAATCAGCAGGCTCATGTCAGATTCTTTAATACAGACTTTAAAAACAGCAAAGCCAGGAGATCTTAATCCTAATTTGAGGAGTTTTAATATGATTTGCAAGGAAAATACAGATGTCTTGAACAGTTTTCTCATTTTAGAGCAATCTTATTTGAACGCCAGTGTGGAGTTTATAAAGACCTTTAAATATTACCTGGACACTGGAAAAAAGTTAAAAATCTTAAAATGATCTTTCCTCATTTTCTGTTCTTGGTTTATATTGCAGCAGAATTTGCAAGTGTATGTGGCCTTTACAAAGAGAAATATATAAAAATATGCCAAATAACTGCTGTTTGCTGCTGTTTTTTTTCTCTAAGGTATATTTTCTATCTTTAACTCAGCTGACTAAAGGTAAACTTACAGACATATCTTTTTAGAAGACATAATAAGGATCCACATGTTATCTGGCTGCAATTTTTATCGAGGTATCTATACCTTTAAGTTGTTTTGTCCATCTGTCTTATTTTTGTCACTCTGGAAATTAGGGTCTATGTATCTCAGTATGCAGACCTCTTCTTTCTTATTCTTGTAAAAGCTTGACAAATAAGAGGCTTTTTCCCCTCATATGGCATAATGTAACAGACCATAATTATGTGAGGTGAAGGACATTTGCCTTGTTTTAAAAGGGCATTCACATAGCTACTGCTTGTCAGCCAGGAGGTAATGGTCATCAATGTAAGGAACATACAAAATACAGATCAATTATGGATTAAGATCTAGCTCAAGTGTGCTAGCTCTGATTTGACCTTGCATACATCAAAGCCTTAAAGCCCTCTGGAATTCAAGCAAGACCTTCAATCATCCTGCATTTACTCACTAAAAAACATAAGGAGCACATCGGTTGGTGGTTACTGCATGAGGCCCAGTTACCACTCCTGATGCTTCATTAATGTATAACCTTGTGAATGTGTCCTGTTCAGGATGCTTTCAAAAAGGGTTTTTGATCTTTTGATTTTCTGTGCTTTTGGGAAAGAAAACTGGGTAATGTTAAAAAAATCTGTTTTGATAGTGTTGATAGTGCTAGCTGATTGTACTAAAGGTAGTTTATGGATGGGTTTTGTCTGGGAAGGTCTTTTTTTTTTTTTTTTTTCTGAAGAATTTCATTACATCCATGCAGCAGAACATGGAAGGGAATTTAATACGTATTCTATATTAGCAAGTTCAATATGCCCATGTATGTTCCTGGGCACTGAATAAAGGGGATGTCCTCCATCTATGGCTGTAAAGTGTAGCAACCATCAAAACAGACAAGCTGCTCATAAACCTCTTACATGCTGAACCATGTCCATGTGGAAGAATATGAGTTGGTCCAGGGCAAAACTTGCCAAGAGCTGCTTGCTGGCTGGCAGGCAGTGCCAATCAGCTGGCATAGAGCATGTGCAGGTGCTATTAATTTAACATACACTATGGATGTAGATATACGGTGTCTGCTCTTGTCTCTAATGTCTCCCAAAGTAATCAGCTCCCTCAGCTACTTTGGGTACAGCTGTAGCAAATCTATCTCACCGTAGCCACCCAGCAGTTACCTCTTTCTCTTGCTGTCTGCTCTCCCATTCTGTTGCAGTTAGATGCAGCAAAGTCTACTGGATGGAAGTCATCTGTAATTCATGTATTTTTCTATAACGGTGGTTTCTAATCTGACATCTTCCATTATCCATGCAAAATTAAGTTGCATAACTTTTTTTTTTTTTCTAATGATGTAGGGTAAAGGCCACTCAGGACAATAAACTGAACTGTCAGTGGTGTTTCTCAGATATCTGTAGCTTCTCCCTTCTATACCTGGATTCAAGCATATATATTTTTGTAGTAGCTTTTAATTTTTTTTTATTATTATTTTTTTTTTAAAGCATAAAGGGCTATTTGTTGATCAGGAAATTGATTCTGAAGAGTAACGGCTCTCAAATGAAACAATTAAAAGTATAAATTTGTTCTTATTCCTGTATTTTTGCTTGTTTCCTCTGATTTATGAGAAAAGCGTGGTGTAGCGAGATGTATACTATGAGTTCCTATCAAACAGGCCTGAGACTACATGCTGGAGGATTTGTAGCACTTTGGTGTGTGCTATCAAGATAAAGATGGCAATTTTTCTGGAAATTTAGATCAATATATTATCTAGGTGTAAAAAGTGAGCTGTAGGTATTTTTTTGTGCAAAAATGGCCATCTTCCACAATAACTGGTAACCTAAATAGATTAATTAAACAACACTATAATGACCCTTGCAGCCCATGCAGGGTTACAATGGGGTAAATCCATACAGCTAACCTGCAAATTTACTTCCAGTTCCCTGAGCTTTGGATCAATGCTTTGTTCTAGTGTATTTGCTTCAGGTTACATTATCTTCAGGCTTAAATTTGATATTACATTTGAAAAAGTGAATCTGACCAGTATATGGGCAACCTTTGTAAATAAGGCCTTTTATCGTGACTGAAGTTGTTCAATAATTTTACCATTATTGAAAGTTTAAAGTTTTATTTCTCTCTGGTGAAACACCTCAGATTGAATGTTTTCCTGCTGGACATGTAAAGATCCATCTCTGCTTCCTTCCTCCAGCTGGGACTTTATCTTTGTTGTTCTTTCATTCCCTTTGATTCCACTGCTCACCTTCTTCATTATTTGTCTTTCAGGTGAATGTGAACTGAAGATGCTTCCCTTCTGGGAGTGCTATTCTGTCACTGGATCAGGTGCAGATGGCAGAGCTCTTGTTAACTTAATTGATTATTAAAAAGCTGACGTATGAAAGGAATTGCTTTCTTTCACTTTTCAGCTTGGGGAAATTCTAATGTTATTTAAGTAAACAACTTAGAAAGTTCCTGAAAACAAGAGTTAGTAATATATTAGATGGTTGCTTTTGATCTTCTCATGCATTCTTACCTCTCTAAAAATTGGAAGTTGGCACTGGTTGCTATACAATGTGGAGTTGCATTTCTGATAGGTAACATATGAAAAGAGGTTGTCTGCAGAAATAAAGAACTTCCAACCTTCTTCAGAATCACAGAATCATCTAGGTTGGAAAAGACCTTGAAGATCATCTAGTCCAACCATCAAGCTTACACTAACTGTTCTCAATTACACCATATCCCTCAGCGCTATGTCAACCTGACTCAAACACCTCCAGGGATGGGGACTCCACCACCTTTCTGGGCAGCCCATTCAACGCCTAACAACCCGTTCTGTAAAGAAATACTTCCTAATATCTAAACCATCCCTGGTTCAACTTGAGGCCATTCGCTCTTGTCCTATCATTTGTTACTTCATTAGAGACTCATCCCCAGCTCTCTGCACCCTCCTTTCAGGGAGCTGTAGAGGGCGATGAGGTCTCCCCTCAGCCTCCTCTTCTCCAGACTAAACACCCCCAGTTCCCTCAGCCGCTCCTCGTACGACCTGTGCTCCAGACCCTGCACCAGCTTCGCTGCCCTTGTCTGGACACGCTCGAGTCATTCAATGTCCTTTTTGTAGTGAGGGGCCCAAAACTGAACACAGGAATCGAGGGGCGGCCTCACCAGTGCCGAGTCCAGGGGTAAGATCCTTTCCCTGTCCCTGCTGGCCACGCTATTGCTGACACAAGCCAGGATGCCATTGGCCTTCTTGGCCACCTGGGCACACTGCTGGCTCCTGTGCAGCCGGCTGTCAATCAACACCCCCAGGTCCCTCTCTGACTGGCAGCTCTCCAGCCACTCCTCCCCAAGCCTGTAGCGCTGCTGGGGGTTGTTGTGGCCCAAGGGCAGCCCCTGGCATTTGCCCTTATGGAAACTCCCCCAGTTGGCCTCAGCCCCTGGCTCCAGCCTGTCCAGGTCTCTCTGCAGAGCCTCCCTACCCTCGAGCAGATCAACACTCCCACCCAACTGGGTGTCATCTGCAAACTGACTGAGGGTGCACTCGATCCCCTCGTCTAGATCATCAATAAAGATGTTAAACAGGAATGGACCCAAAACCGAGCCCTGGTGGACACCACTCGTGACCGGCTGCCAACTGGATTTAACTCCGTTCTCCACAACTCTTTGGGCCCGGCCATCCAGTTTTTTTACCCAGCAAAGCGTGTGCCCATCCAAGCTTTGATCAGCCAGTTTCACCAGGAGAATGCTGTGGGAAATGGTGTCAGAGGCCTTACTGACGTAAAGGTAGACAACATCCACAGCCTTTCCTTCATGCAATAAGCAGGTCGCCCTGTCATAAAGAGATCAGAGTAGTTGGATCCTATTAAGGAAGACAAAAATATGAAAGGTGTAGAAATAGTCCAGGAAATACAAGAATTGTGGAGAGGAGATGCGTAGACAGAACACATTTGTTTTGTCACATGGTATAGTCTCTGAAGTTTGTACTTCAATATTGTTATTAAAATGTTCTTATTTTACTGACTGTTTTCATAACCAAACTGACTAAAGGAAAGGACAACTATGCTTTCTATTTGAGTAGTGAGGTCACAAAGCTTGCATCTCAAAGACATAGACAAAACTCAAATCTGGTCTATGAAGCCTTAAGAGATGTTTGGCTTTGACAGACCTACTTAAACTGTCAGTGTCTAAACTTCAAAGGTCTCATAAAGAGGTTCATTGGAAGCTGAATGTGTTGAGGTTTTCTTCATTCAGCTTCTTCAGTTCTGGCTCTGCACATCTGCTCATGTTCCACAAATATAGAGTATTATCATCATTAAGGCACTTCCTGAACTACCCTCATGGTTACATCAAGGTAAGCTGCAGGTACTGTCTCTCTCTGAGGTCAGCTTGGATCACTTGTATGTGAAATGTTCAAATAACTTCACACTTTTTGTCATGCTGCCTCTCATACTTAGGAAGAACTTCCTTTAATACTCAGAAACATACCACCTTCTTTAAATTATTTGTGAAAATTTTGCAGTGGGAAACCTGATAGCCACTAACCTCCCAGAGAACTGATGGCATGGCCTATTAAGCTGAAACTTTTATCTATCACAAATCAGATATTGGACATGTAGGCTGTAAACTCTTTGGGGTAGAATATAATCTCTTTCATCTGTGAGTTTTACAAGAGTTAGTATAGCAGGGTGCTGGTCTTAGTGTATTACAAGTACTTACGGCTTTCATCTTCTTATGTCAACAAAGAAATAGCAAAATCTCCTCCCAATGTCCTTCTTTCTCATGCTATCTAATAAATAAACAATATCACAGTAATCTTCTGAATACTATTGCATATAATGGCCACTGGTATCACTTGAATGCTTGAAAAGTTGTTCAACAGAAAATGCAGACTTTACTGCTAGAAAGCCTTTCTACATGACATAAATAGGAATCTAAACATGAACTGAAGGATGAACAGCTGAAGCTTGCATAATTGAAGTAGACATTTGTCAAAATTAAAATTTGATCAAATACAGAGTTAATGATCTTATGGTATATAGGTCAGTGTTTCATTAGTAGTATCACATCTAACTAAAGTTAGTTGTTTGACTTGAACAACTTCAGAATAATTGTACACTTGACCCGGTCACTTTTGCAATTTTATCTATAAAGAAGCTGTTCATCAATTGTTTAATATGTTCGAAGTGCTGTTATGCCAGCTGTCTGAGCTGGTATAAAGATGTTCAACTGTACATCAATATACATGATTAAATGTAATAAGAATGACCAGGGAACAAAGAACTGTCTGTTTTAATCTTACTCTGTATCCAGGAATACTCAAAACCTGTGTTTTGACAGCATTTAAATTTCTGTCTCTTTTTATCTTTGCTGCTAAAGGCCAAAGCCCATGGAAGTGTTAAAGAAGGTATGACTGTGTAGTGATTTTAGACTGAGTTCATGTTGGGTGAATGAGTACCCAGGCAGTTGGGAGGGGAAACTAATAGTGGTATGTTTTCCTCATTCTGGCTGAAGTCTCCTGAGCGATGTCATGGAAGGGAGAAAAAAATCTCACAAAATTATCTCTCTATAAAATTCTCAAAGTAGAGAATTTGCACTCCTTATATTTGAAGGAGGAAGGATTTATTTGCTTTAAGATAGCAAGAATAATTCCCTATGGGACTGTCTTTAGACTTGCAGTGGGGAAAGAGGAGGATTTCTGGTGTGTAGGAACAAAGGAGAAGGAGAAGGAGCAGGCTGGTATGTATCATCTCTGTGAAGGTGAGACTTCTCACTTTGCTTCTGTTCTTGTCCCCTCCTTTCTCTGTGCTACATTGGTTTCTACCAAGTTGTATATAATGGCCTGCTAAACTCTCAGAAGAGTGTAGAGCCAGTTACCAGTCTAATAAAATGCTCCCCCACCATTTTCTTAATTACAGTATGACAATCAAGCCATATGGTCTTAATGAGACTTTCTATAGTTTGAGCCAAAGCCAGATCTTAAATGCAGAGATGTCAGTGTAAAGAATTAATTCATACATTATCTTATTTAAGAGAATAGCAGTTAGCCCCTTTCAAATTTGTGAATTTGCAGCTGTAGGGAAAAAAACAGAAACATCAATTAAGCATAACCATGACTTGTTGATAATAAAACCAGAAAGGTAATGAATGTTTCAATCAATAGCAAAATGCTGTATATCAAATCATGTTAGCAAGCACGTTGGCTCTATCAACTTATCTGGAGTTCCAGTATGTTGAATACAAATCACTATCTCTGCATGACTCACTTGATATTCTTTACTCAGTGCCACTGATATGTCGGAGTCAACATGCAAACCAACATCAAAAGGCATTGTTCTTCTTGTCCAAGGAAAAATGAATGAAATTGTTATCAATTAATTGAGAGGTGAAATTCTGGATAGAACCCTATTTTCTTCATATTCCAGAAGGACCCAATAATATTTGTTATAGTGCCCAGGTTTTAAATGAACAATCGGACTTTATATTAATACCCATCTTTTATTATTTTATCTCTCAGCACTAACACCAGAGGAAATCACAGATATGCACCTTATTTGGAAAGCTGAAGAAAAATCATTGAATGTTTTCTAAAACAAATTCTGATCAACAGAGTTGTTTTTAGAAAAACTGTTCTTGGGTGTGCTCTAAATTAATACTATAATACCACTGCTTTATACAAGGTAAAAAAACCCAACCCAAACCTCAGTCTTGCCTGTGTTTTAGTCTTGTTACTGGTCTCTTTGTAGAATCTTCATGCTTGTGTTCAAATCTCTGTCAACAGAGAGTTTTTGTTAGAAAAAATTTTCCGTGAATCCATTTCCTTGATGGAATGGTTATTAGATATCTAAATGCAAAGTCCATTAAGCTAGTGTAATTTTGATATAAGACATATATCAATATATCAAAGTATGCTCATATCTATAGAAAGTATTCTGTTCTATGCAAGACCTTTTCTTCTATTATACCTTGAAGATAAAACAATTTCCGTTGTAGTGAGGGGAAGGGAAGCTAGTATTGATTGGATTGAAATCTAAACTATTAAAGTGTGAAACTGCTCATAAAGATAGTCTGAGTGGGGAGAGGGCTAAGGACTAAGCATGGACACTGGCATGATCATTGCCTACACTAGCATGATCATTGTCTAAACTGGTTCATCATTATCTTTTTGACACAGGTTTTTCTTATGCCAAACAGCACTGTTCAAGACAGGATCTGGAGGACAGCACAGCCTTGAGATTGATCTCAAAGGGACTGGAGCAGGATTACACAAACTCTGGCTTCTTCTGCAGTACTCAGATAAAATACCGTTGGGTTTGTGTTCTCCAGTGCTAGTTTCTAAATCAGGACCAGAGCTGCCCTACAGCAGGGGATGAGTCAAGAACCAAAGGTGATCACAGCACAGACTGCACATGAACAGGGTGCCGTCCCTCAGCATCTGAACAGACAAGTCCCAAACAAAGCAATGAATCCACTGGAGTCCAATAGGAACAGCAGGAGATGGGTCCACAACAGAGCCCTAGCATCCATCCAGGAAGCAGAGGTGGAAACAGAGACATTTACAATAGTATACTTACAGCACAACCTCAAAAATATAAGGCACCTACACTTGAGCTTAAATGGGTGTCCTGGGCCAATGGACAGAGGGTGTTGGTGGAGGTCCCAGCCAAGGCTGGTCAGGGAAATCAAGGTCTACTACTCACTCAGGACCCTAACACATGCAGCCAGTTATTAGTTTCATTCCAAAAAATGTTGCTTTGAAAGATTATAATGTACACATGACATGATGTCAGAGAATTCAGACTAAAAGCACACTTACAGAATAATTGCTGTAGGGGTAGCTCATGGAACACAGGAGAAATCCCGGGTAGACTTAGTGGTCCCTACCCCTGTAGTATTTAGTAGTATAGATACAAAGAATCTGTCCTTCTAAAACCACTTTGTCCTCCAGTGATACAGCATAAACTGAAATGTGGCATAGTTAGATATCTGAGGAATCTTGCTCTCTGTTTAAAGGGAATGGACTCTTTATCATCAAGTTAAGTGTGACTAGTATAAAACTTATGCTCAGTTGGAACTAACCCTTGTTTTGTTAGCAAAGCAAACTGTCTGCTTAAAGTATTTAAAAAGAAAGATGCCACATAATTCTTTCTTCTGGCACTGAAATTTGAAAACAAATTCAATATATAGTAGTGTAATAGATTACTTTGTATGCAGTTTAGATTAATATTTATGCAGCTTAAGATGATTTTATTTTTTATGTATAGGCTTTTTCAGTGTGATTACACATTACTCAGAATTGAATGTGTTTTGTTATCATTTATAATAGCTTCTGGTTGTCTATTCTGGTGAAAAATAATCAGGAGTACTTATGGATGCTTGGAATAAATCTATATAAATTATCCCTGACAGTAAGAGGATATGAGTGTGGCCAGAGGCAAAAAAAAAAAAAAAAAAATTGCGAGGAAAGCAAAGAAAGGTGGGAAAGATTTACTGCTTTCCTCAAACCAAGAAAACTACTATATATGTGTCACATATAGTATGTATTTAATGAGGAAAGTCATAAAAATATTTAGTGCTGGATGGACTATGGAGTGATTTCAGGGTTTTCATAGAAGGTGGATGATGTTAAGCAAAACAGACATGATAGTTATTGAAAAATGAAAAAAAAAAAATGCTGGTGAATTTGCAGTATGTTCTGTGGGGTGTGTCAGTGCCATTGTTCTTGTATCCCACTTCTCTTCCCAGGCTCATGTGAATGACCATCTTATAAGACATGTAGGGTTCCATTTATGGGGAAGTAAGTAAATAATTACATTTACTTGGCACATCTAGTCTCAACCACTTTAGCTTTCCAGCAGCACATTGTGATTTCTATGAATTTTTGTTAAAACTTAAATTTTTTTCCATACCACTATCAGAATAATGTTCTAACTTTGTAGAGAAGGCTGTTTGCTACAAATGTTAAGTATGTAATGTTAGAAATTCAAACACATATTGTTGCTTCCTTTTGTAATCAGAAGTAAAGTAAGAGATGCCAGTGAATTTTATTGTCAATCACTGACAAGTTTTTAGGAAGAAGTAAAATAAATACAATTTAGAAATGTTAAATTTGTACACAGTCTTCCATAATGAATACATAATGAGCAAAATCAGTGGAAGAGATTGCTGATATATATATTCCTACATAATTATTTTCTTTTCCTTTACTGTTAAAGCTCTAATCATTCTTGAATTTGTCTTTTCACTCCTAGGGATGTGTGCTGTACTCTTATTCATACAAGCTGTAAACTCAAGACAGAGAATCAGTCTTTCTCTCAATTTAAAGTATCACATGTATCTTTACTTCCACATTCATCACAAGGATATTGATATCCAATTCCCGAAGTAACTTTTTTTAAGAAACAAATTTATGTGAACATATATGCTCAGATTAAAAGCATTTTCCGAAATCATCAGTTTCTGGGCTATTTTTCCCAAGAGCAGAGGGTTTTGCTGAAAAGCCATGACGAGCAGGCAACACACAAAAGAGATGGAGGAATGTGAGAATGGAGGACAGAAGGTAGTGCCAAGGGAAAACAGCTGTTAGATGAGGCTTCAAGGGAAACTTGAAAAGACTGGCAGATGTGCTACACTTGTCAGAATTCAGAAAGCCCTCTGTGGACAGAAATACACAGCACTCACCTACTTAATAAGGTCAAACTGTCACTCTGAATGCTTTCCTATCTTTTTGATAAGACTCAGGACACCTAGATCCACACCCTTTTGCCACATCCATCCTCTTCTTTTCCATAATGTTTGAACATGTTACAGTCTCAGTCCATAGTTTCACCTGAAAACAAAAGTAAGGGCTGACAGATGCACAACTACATGTTCCAAAGGCAAGGTACTCTGGTTGGTTGGTTGGTTGGTTGGTTGGTTGGTTGGTTGGTTGGTTTTTCCTGGTGTGCTAGGGTTTATATGACAATTTATGTTACTATTATATTTTTTTGTTATCTTTTAATAAACTTTGTGTCTCTTTGGCCATAAACAATACAAGTGACTTTTGCACTATTGCAAGTATTCTAATTTCTGTAGAGTGCTCATATACTTCTGTAAAATGTGAGACATTTTGATTTTGGAGATGATGTCTAAACTACAGAATTAAAATGTTGTCCTAAAGTTTTCATCAAGCTAATCCATTAGTTGAAAAAGAGATCTTTTATTATATATGAAGTGTGAGCATTCTTTTCAATTATGAGCTTGGATTTTAGAGTCAAAACTCAGTTCCCTGTTCATAATTGATTTGCTGCATCATTCTGCATAAGACAGTTCCTTCCCTGTCATCTGTGAAACAGATGTAATTCCATCAACTTCTTTTTGCAAAGCTCTTTAGCTTTTCTGTGAAACTGAGAAGACTTGAGAACTACTATTTTTATTCACTTTCACACGTTGGGCTTTTTATTTTAAGGCAGGTTTAATTCCAAACATACTCTTCTGAGTACGTTAATATTTGAAAACTGACCAATAAATATAAATTATTACCACTTGGAATGTTGGGATAACTGGTGCACTGATCAAGTGAGTTTATAGAACCAGAAATTGAATATAACTTAAACAGGCAAGTTTCAGTGCGTCAGGTCCTCACAAAACAAAATAAGGAAAAGGAGATGAAGGAGAGAGTAGGTGACTCCCTCTGGAGAAAGCTGGGGACATATTCTTCCTCTTCTTTTGTAAGCATTATTCCTTGTGCTGACACAGAGCAGCTAAATATTTCCTCTCGTTTGGGGCAGACTGTAAAACCATTCATAGTTCAGATCTTTACAATAAAATGTCTAGATCCTGAAAGTCCACTTGCTATGTGATAATGGCATTCATTCCATCTCTGAAAGGTTTCTCACAGGGTAGCTACTTCCCATAGAGACCTTTATTCTCATTTTTTGTGAACCTTTTCTTAACTTTTTCTCCGGTTCATGTTCTCCCATTTGTGATGGCATTGCATCAAAACAGGTAGTCACATTCCCCAGAGTCAGACAAACTGGCTGAATTTAGCTTGGTGTACAGTAGATCCCAAGAGCCAGATTTGTACCTTGCATGTTGTCTTCTCATTTATGGGAAGACAGTTCTTGCTGAGGAATTTACTAAAGCACTTTGACATCTCCATATAAAAATGCAGATGTATGTTTGGACAGTTATAAAAATAACTTCCTTTCATAAGGAGCTATGTGTATTGAAGATATAAGGATAGGTTTTATATTTAATAACATACTCGATTAGGAAAAAAATAGAACTGAGTCACATAGAGTATTGCAAAGGCAGAATATTTCATTTTTTATTTTGTTCTATCAAAATTTTTTAGTAAAATTAACTTACCACAGTAGTTCAAGGATTGTCATGTATGGCATGTAGAAATTGATGATAAGGTTCCAGCATATAGTGGCTTCCTGCTGGCAGATGTATTTTTTCAATAAAGAAAAAAAATATTTTTATTTGTATCAGAAAGAAACCCTTTCCTGTTTTTTTAGATACAAAATACTGGCTTTTGTGCTTTTATAAAGATGTGCTGAGCTTGTTGAGTTATCTCTCCAAGCACAGGTATACTCAGGGGTGGCTTGCAGAGAGACAAGCTGGAGGAGGATTGAAAAGGATGTGTTAAATTTAGAAAAAAGACTCCCATATTTGAACCTTTTGCAAATGCTAACCATGTTTATTCTAGGGTAATAAAATCATTACCAACTTGTGACAATTATAAGTATGTGCCTACACAAAATTATTTCTATGGAAAGTAGTATCCACATCAGAGTAATATATACAGTGTGTATCTACACTTGTATAATAGCTTGAAACGAAGGTAAGTGGATACTAAGATGTAATGGATTATGGTCAGAATGCCAACCAATAAAATACCTTTTTATTTTGGAGAAAAACAATGACTCACTTGACCAATATGTTTGTGTATGTGTGTTCAGATTTGTCTTATTGCTTATGTTCTCTCTGAATAACTTGCCAGTCAACTAAGTTCTGTCTTCGTATCTAGATGCCTCAAGACAGAGAATGGAAGTTCATTTTTGCTTTCGTTCTTACTGATGGAAAGCAAAAAACTCAGTGGAATTTGCCCTGTATGTATGTTAATTGGAAATACATGTAGTATGTAGCTTTGAACACGTCACATGTGGCTATAACTCTTCTATACATTTTGTCAGCTCTAACATTTGGTTTGTCATGTATTATGCATGATTTTTCAGTGTGAAGCTGTAGGACTTTTTGTAGTCCTTTATGCTTTCATTTTTCTCAAAGTGGCTCTGAAGCAGAGTACAGAAGGGTGCTAACTTCAGGCAGCATTTCAGGAAAAGGGAGGGAGGCACAGCACCAATGTACCCGAAAGGTGAGCAGTGTGCTTCCTCTGGAGTCCTCCTGCAGTACCACCTGCAAAGACATAATCTTGCCAAGGCAAGGGTCAAAGCTTTGGTCCTGAGATGTAAATGTTCTTGAGGGCAGTGGATACCAGCAATAAACACCTCTGGAGCCCTGAATGCTGAGGTGGCCTGGAGTGAGACGGTGAAATTTGATATGGGGCCTGGGGATGCCTCAATGTAGGGCCTAGGTAGTCAGTGCAGGGTCCATGGCTGCTTCATGCAGCCTACGCCAGGACAGGCATGGCGTCACAGGCCGTGCCCATGGCCAGGCACAGACGTGGCTGTGACAAAGCAGGAGCTGTAGCTCAGACAGGGACTAAACATCAGGCAGTTCAGCTCAAAGTGGTTCCTGAGTGCACGAGGGAGGATTGTCTGCTGAAACTTCTTCCATCTCTTTCTTCACCACAGCTCTTCTCAACAACTAAATTACTACAAGTGGGGATAAAACCCTTAGGACCCTAAAAGTAGTGCAATACCCTTAGGACCCTAAAAATAGGGCAATACATTGTATATTTCCAGTGTCTGACAGCAATTGTTATGATGGCTTTGTATTTCTTTCTGTTGCAGTAATATGTTAAAAGAAAATACCACTCTTCATGCAACCATGGTGCCACCCATCCACCACCCTGGATCATAGACCAAAATGCAAAGCACATTTGGTTATGGCTGAGGAAAGGGGTCTCCACACACACAGAGGAACACAGAAGCACAATGAATGATTGGGAAACTGTGTGGTACCCTGTTCTGACTGTTCCATGGGCTATCACAGAAGGGCCATCAGCCCCTAAGAGGCTCATCCACGTGAACATGAAGGAGTACAGAGGTGCAGTGGCAGGCAGGAGAACCCCAACAGCCCGGTCAGAGGAAGGGACACTCTGCCCTGGCTCCTTCCAAGACAGCCTCAGTGCCTCTGTCTGGTTGTAAAACCCATCAAGATGAGTCAGTGAGAATGTATCTCAGGAGGACAGTTGAGACTAAGCATCATTACAGGATACAGGGAAGAGCATTCAGGGATTGTTCAAAGCTTATCACAGGTTGTTCAGGGACAGGAATCAAAGGTGAAGAAAGAGAGGGATTAAGGTGATTAGGGGAGGACCAGGCATAGGAAAGTAAAAGGGTCTCGATGTATGTAAATTGGGTTTGTCAGTATTCTTGTCTCACTGTGCCCTGTGCTTGATTACTACAGTCTGCCCAGTCTTCTCAGTAAACTCCACTTCTGTTTTCCTGGATGAGGGGGTCTCTATTCTGTGTGCATCTTTGTTAATGGATGTCTAGGTGCCAGTAACTAGAGTTAGACTGGGTATCACACGGTCTAAGAGTCTGGGGCTAGTAACTAGAGTGAGTGAGTGTCCTGGTTTTGGCCAGGATAGAGTTAACTTTCCTTGGGCTGAGAGGGAGCACAGCTAGACAATTGCGTCTGGATTGATCATTGTAGTATTCCATATCATGTGACATCATGCTCAGTATATAGGCAGACGCATTCTCTCTTAAGGCCTGTTTTGGTTTCTGGGTTGGCATGACAGGATTTTCTGGTGCAGTTGGGATCACTGCTGGTGGCGTGCTCAGTAAGCCTCTGCTGCAGTTTACCCGTTTTGGACTTAACTATTGTTACTGTTGTTTTTGTTACTATTAGTAAATTTTTAAAATTCAACCTCTTTTGTCCCTCCTGTATTTCACAGGGGGTGGGGGGGGGTCGGGGGAGGGATGTAAACAACTGGCCATGTGGTGATTGGCTACCAGCTGGGTTCAAACCACAACACTAGCCCACTCTTACCGATTGCTATTAAACACTGTTCAGCACCCTCAAGAGGAAGAGAAGGGCTCTGGATCTGGTAACCAAGTAACAGAAAATGCAGCCACTACAACCCCGGCCACAGATGCTGCAGCTGAGCCAGAGAACCAACCCATGATGGTGTCAGTTGCTCCCATACAGAAGAAGAAATACACAAGAAAATCCCCTTGCAGTGTACAGGGTGATGATGAACCAGGCCCATCACAAGAACAGGAGTCGAAGGCAGCCAAGCGGTATGCCATGATTGATATTGCCAATGCATTTTTCTCCATCCCTCTGGCAGCAGAATGCAGGCCACAGTTTGCTGTTACCTGCAGGTTTGTCCATACACCTGGAATCGATTGCCCCAGGGGTGGAAACAGCCCCATCATTTGCTATGGACTGATCCAGACTGTGCTGGAATGGGGTGAAGCCCCAGAACACTTAGAGTACATTGGTGACATCATTATATGTGGTAACAGAGCAGAGGATTTTGAGAAAGGGGAGAAAATAATCCAAATCCTTCTGAACTGGTTTTACCATAAAGCATGGTAAGGTCAAGGGACCTGCACAAGACTTTCAGTTTTTAGGAGTAAAATGGCAAGATGGACATCGTCCCATTCCAATGGAGGTGATTAACAAAATAACAGCCGTGTCTCCACTGACTGTCAGAAAGGAGACACAAGCTTTCTTAGGTGTTGTGGATTTCTGGAGACTGCACATTCCAAAGTACAGTCAGATTGTAATACCTCTCTAACAAGTGACCCAGAAAAAGAAAGATTTTATATGGTGCCCAGAGCGACGACAAGCTTTTGAACAAATTAAGCAGAAAATAGTCCATGCAGTAGCCCTTGGGCCAGTTCAGACAGGACAAGATATTAAAAATGTGCTCTACACTGCAGCCGGGAAGAATGGCCTTACCTGGAGTGTCTGGCAGAGAGCACCAGGGGAGACTCGGGGTTTATCCCTGGGGTTTTTGATTTGGGGATAGAGAGGATCCGAGGAGCACTGTGCTCCAACCAAAAAGGAGACATTGGCAACATATGAAGGGTCAGAACTGCTTCAGATGGGATTGGAACTGAAGCACAGATGCCTCTGGCTCCCTGACTGCCAGTGCTGGACTGGATGTTTATAGGGTTGTTCCCCTGGATGTTCCCCTCTACACACCATGCAGCTGTTTCCACATGGAGTAAATGGGTTGCATTAATCACACAACAGGTTTGAGTAGGCAGCTCAGACATCCAGGAATACTGGAAGTGATCACAAATCAGGCAGAAGGCAAAGATTTTGGAATGGCACCAGAGGAAGAGGTAACGCGTGCTGAAGAGGCCCCACCATATAATAAACTACTGGATAATGAGAAGCGATGTGTCCTGTTTACTGATGGGTCCTGTTACATTGTGGGGAAACATCGAAGGTGGAAAGCAGATGTGTGGAGCCCCACAAGACGGGTCACTGAAGGAGAAGGTGAATAGAATCAGTTCATAGAGGTGAAAGCCGTCCAGCTGGCCTTGGATATCGCTGAGCGAGAAAGGTGTCCAGTGCTCTACCTCTGCACTGACTCATGGATGGTGGCAAATGCGCTGTGGGGATGGTTACAGCAGTGGAAATGGAGCTACTGGCAGTGCAGAGGCAAAGACATCTGCGCATCTGAATTATGGCAAGATGTTGCTGCTCAGGAAGAGAATCTTGTGAAAGTATACCATGTAGACACTCATGTACCCAAGAACCGGGCCACTGAAGAACATCAGAACATCTAACAGGTGGATCAATCTGACAAGATTTAAGGTGGATCAAGTAGATCTGGACTGGGAACATAAGGGTGAACAATTTCTGGCTCGCTGGGCCCATGACTCCTCAGGCCATCAGGGAAGAGATGCAACATATAGATGGGCTCGTGACTGAGTGGTGGACTTCACCATGGATGCTATTGCACAGGTAATCCATGAAGGTGAGACATGTGCTACGATCAAGCAAGCCAAATGGTTAAAGCCCATTTGGTATGGAGGATGATGGTTAAAATAATATAAATATGGGGAGGTCTGGCAGATTGATTATATCACACTCCCAGAAACTCAGCATGTCAAACACTATGTGCTTACAGTGGTGGAAGCAGCCACCGGTTGGTTGGAAACTTATGCCATGACCCATACCACTGCCCAGAACAACATTTTAGGCCTTGAGAAGAAAGTCTTATGGCGGCACGGCACACCAGAAAGAACTGAGTCAGATAATCAGACACATTTCCGAAACAACCTCACAGACACTTGGGCCAAAGAGCGTGGCATTGATCAGATATATCACTTTCCCTACCATGCACCAGCCTCTGGGAAAATTGAGTGATACAATGGGTTGCTAAATACTACACTGAGAGCAATGGGTGGTGGAACTTTCGAACACTTGACGTGCATTTAGCAAGCAGGTGACTATCCAGATGGATAGTAAATACCAGAGGATCTGCCAAGCAAGCTGGCCCTGCTCAATCAAACCTCCTACATACTGTGGATGGGACGAAGGCCCCATAGTGTGCATTAAAAATACGCTGGGGAACACAGTCTGCATTATTCCTGCATTGGGTAAATGTAAAGTCGTGCATGGGATTACTTTTGCCTAAGGGCCTGGGTGCACTTGGTGGGTAATACAGAAGGATGGAGAAGTCCGGTGTGTGTCTCAATGGTTTTAGGTGAAAATAGCCAATGAATCGAACTGTCAAATAACCCTGTTATTGCAAATGGTGCCTCACAACATGCTCCTGTCACATCCAAAGCCTCCTGCTCCACTGACTGAGCCAACTCCACCTCATTCCTCCAGGCTTAAAGACTGTCATGACAGATGGAACCCAAAGTTATAGACTAAAGGAATTCAGTAGACATTTTGGAAGGACGGCCCATAGACTGAGGGAATGATATCTGTGAGACCCAGGAAAAGGGTTGGTGACTCCTTAGAATGTATTTGGAACCTGAGCATAGCGTAAATGGTATGGAATAAGGGGTGGAGACTGTCCTGGTTTCGGCCAAGATCGAGTTAACTTTCCTTGGGCTGAGAGGGAGCACAGCTAGAGGGCTGGGTCTGGATTGATCACTGGAGTATTCCATATCATGTGATGTAATGCTCAGTATATAGGCAGACGGGGGCTTTCTCATGCCCTGTTTTGGTTTCTGGGTTGATGTGGTGGGATTTTCTGGTGCAGTCAGGATCGCTGCTGTTGGTGTGTTGCATATCTGTCACAGCACTTAGTAAGCCACAGCTGCAGTTTACCCATTTTGGACTTACTATTGTTACTGTTGTTTTTGTTACTATTAGTAATTTTTTTTAATTCAACCTATGAATTTCTTCTTTCGTCCCTCCCCTATTTCACTGGGGAGGCAGGGGGAAAATAAACAACTGGCCATATGGTGATTGGCTACCGGCTGAGTTCGAAGCACAAGAGTGAGGATATGCACATCAGTGTGTGGTAGCTAGCAAATATCAAGATGGACTAGCTGACAAGGAGATTAAGCAGCTTGGGAGCCAGGTTTTGAATTGGTTGTAAGTCTAGGTCAGATATGTGTGTGTCTCTGGGGAGGAGCCGACTGCTGGTAGGACAAGTACACACCAGCTACTAGAGAGACTGTGGGGTCTGGGAATTGTCTGAGATAGATAGCCATTTGTATGCATGTGTGTGATGTTTGCACTGTTGATACTGTTTTCTGTAAGTCTACCTTTTCCTTTGAACTGGAAATACTGACTCACATATGTTAAATCATATATGTATAAAACATATAAACCAGACATATATTTCTTTCACTAAATACTTTTTTCTTTAGACTTAGAAACCTAAATACTTTCAGTCTTCTGTCACCAGATGTCTCCCCATTTTCTCCATTCATTCTAGTAATCTTTCCCTGCATCTGTTCAGATTTTAATTTGTCTTTTCTGATTATTAGCCATTCCAATTGTACTGTTTCCAACTGAGGTCTCACTAGTGCTGGCACAAGAGACACCGAGTTTTGAATTGGGAACTGGCCATTTTATAGCCTCACCTGTGTAATGATGCCAAATACAGTATTCTCTTCTACACAAAAATACAAAATTCCTAATCAACAATTTACAGTTATATTCACCAAGAGAATAGCTGGTAAAACATTCTTCCCCTTACAAAATTAAAATAGCTGAAAGTATTGCAGATTAAAATATATTTATTTTTTTCAAACTTATATTATAAAAATGAGAAAGTCAGTCTGAAAAGGGTAATTCAAATGTTCTATTAAAATTCTTCATGTTTTCAATATCCAAATAGAAGCAGCATCTGTTGTACTGCTTGCATTATTTTAAAATGTCAACCAAGATGAATGAAAACTTTCCTCCACTACTAAAGAAAAATAATTCAACTTGAGAGTTAAAAAAAAAGAAAGAAGGTCATATGGGGATATATCTGTCCTACTTAAAATACTTTAGCAAAAATGAGTGTGATTTCTTTTGTTTCTGCATATATGAAGAATGTGTCTGTTGCACAGCCTGTGGGGTGCCTTGAATCCAGTTAGGTTATAGCTTCTTTTGGGGGGCTGGGTCCCAAGAATGAGCATCCAGCTATCATGCATGGATTCTGGGGGGAAATATGTTTGTGGATGGGATAAAGTTCTAGTAGGTCTAGAATAGCAGGGAACTCATAAGTGAGCACCATGGGTTGCTCAAACTGGTCATTGCATTAATAACAGTTACCATGCATAATTTTGATTTTTTGTTCTAACACATCCCATTTATTTCTCTTTGGATTCTTCCTTTAAATGATTTATTCCTAACCACTTGTTTAATTTATTTTTTTCTAACTTTCCAGAGAAGTCTTGCACCTGAATTAAACAGGCACGAAGATGGCTCACATAGTTCCTTTACTTCTACCATCCCCCAAACTTCTGTGTCTTTCTTCTTACTTTTCCGCAACTGCCACCAGATCAGACCACTTCTTTTTTGCTGGCTTTCCATCAAGGGGAGAAAGGGCACAGCTGTGCCTCCATAATATTTCCTCTATCAACATCCTGCTGACTGTACCATTTTAAATATTGCAGAGGCTCCCAAAATAAACAAGACAAATACTCAAAATAAAATTTATTTTGAGCAAAACTATTTAGCATTCCAGCAGACATCAATAAACTACAGGTTCAGATGTCTGTGAGATAGAACTATTACTACTCAACCAACTTAGAAATTCTTAAGATTTAAAATAATAATCCAAAATGGGCAGTCACTCACCTGACAAATGAGGGTTCTCAACCTCAAGGAGTTTCATTAGGCAGCATCCTGACCCAATGGAAGAGTTCTCATATGCAGCCTCACTGCACCAAAGACAACTGATTCAAGATAGCTCCCCAACGGGAGTCCATTTATACCTGAGCTGAAGCTGATCTCTGGTCATCTCAGCTATTATTGGCTGAGGGCCCCAATTACCATAAAGGCCTGAAAACAAGGGTGCAAAACCAGCCAGCAGCCACTATATTTCAGTGGTTGGAAGGCCCCATCTTTGTCACAGTGGATGTACCTGCTACATATAGATGTTGATAGAGTAGCATTAGCATAGAGTCTTTTAATATTCTAAATTACCTTATATTTCTATTGGCAGAGGTGGTTTTGGTGTTTCTGTTTACTGAGGAAAAGAAAAAACAAACAAAAAAAAGGAAGTAAATTCTACATTTTTAAGTGGTCCTGGAGGGCAGGCAGGAAGCTTTTTCAACCTTTAAAGCTCTTTTTAGCAACAGGAATTCTTCTTTTGTTTAGTATATAATAATGCTTAATGTGAATTTACACTTGCTAAGAGATGGTTCAGAGAAAAATATTGACATGATGTTATGCTTTCTATATGAATATTCTTTGCTGTGAGAAAAGGCTGTAATAATATTTCAAAGCTATCCTCAGCTAAGTAAGTGTTACTCTGCAGTACTCACAAGAGAAGAGAAAAAGGGCTCTTCATCTAACAGGTTCTACTACAAAGTGATATTTGAAGAAACAACTGAGAATGAGAGAAGAAACCTTGTTTCTAATTCTTCTTCTTTGAAAATACAGAAAAGAGTGGTTATATCTCCAATGGGATGAATTAACTTTCTCTCACTTCTCAAACCACAGGTGAAGGAAAGGTATCAGAGGATTTCTTTACAGCTCCTCTTTGGGTGGCATGAATTACATTCAACTAAGCACACTTTCTTAATTCTACTCACTACAAGAAAACTAATTTTCTTTTAGAAAAATGTAGAACACTTACTTTTTGTTTTCATTTGTTTAAGGAAGAAATAGAGGGAAGAAAATCCTGGAGGGAAAAGAGGGATAGGAGAGGGGAAAAAGCTTTAAGAGGAAAGAGATATACTGGAATACGAAACTATGCTCTCTCCATTTTCCATTACAGGAAGACATGAGAAACACAAACATGAGGCAACTTTTAATGGACTTTCAAACTTTTTTAAGTGCTCAGTTATGACTGTGGGAATTGGTGTTTGTGAGAGGGATTAATCACCAGGTGTCCTTGCTCAAAACCACTTCAGTTTGTAGAAGATGATTTTAAAATTAATTTCTTTATACTTTAGAAAGAAGTAAAATCTATTCCTTCAAAGCTGCCACAATATGAAGACTTAATTCCTGTTCTGCCCCTTGCTTGCATGTACCTAAGCCATCTTCACACAATAGCTGAAGTATGGAATAATATATGTCCTGAGAAAGTTTGATTGCTTCTCTTGTGTTGGCACATGGCTACACCAATTTTAATGTTCTTGTTTAATTGTCTTGCCTTTAGCATTGCATACTAAGCTGGAGTTAGTACATCATCTCTTCTTGATCACATTTCAATTGCAAAAATAAAATTATGCACAATTTTAATTATGCAAAGATGTTACATATCTTTCTTGCCTGCTTAAACTCTACATTTATTCATGTACATTGACTATAATTACTGTAATGGCTCCTCGTACCAAAATATCACAAAACTATGGTTAGGATTTAATCACGTATAAATAATCTTTTCAGCAGACACATTGTATGAAAACAGAATTCCATGTGATACTCTAATGTGTCTTGCAGTAGAAGTAAGTATTTGTGTCACATGAGTTTTACTTGCTTGGTTTCCATAGAAACACTATGCAATTGAATATAATTTTATTATTAATAGACTCTACAAGTGTTCTATTTTGCAGTTTTGGGTCAGTTTTACAAATGCCAACCATACCTGAGTTTTGCAGTTAAAGTTCCCATACGGATTTCCTTTCTACCTCTGTTGCATTAAAAAGTAGGTCTATAGTTTTCTGTAAAGCTGCCTCTGTATTACTTTGCAGAAGATGATCTTACTTTAAGAGGAGATCTAAAATACTCACTCAACAGTCCTCTTGAAGCTGGATAGGCTACTTCTCCAGCCCAGATTTGATGGACTGTCAGGGTAAAGTAGCCTCATGAAAAGTATGACCTATTGTTCTGTTACTCTACTTGCTCTCCCTCTCTAGTTCTGTCATCTGAATAAATATATATATATATATAAGCATGTGTGTTTATACATACAGATTAAAAGATTCAGTTGGAGATGCACTGAGGAGAAAAAAATGGCATGCAAAATTGCAAGTGTTTGGTTTCAATTTTCTGTGGCTAATTCCAATGATTTACTTGTAGCTTTTCTTGCAGATGGAATGGTTTATTATGTTTTGAATTCATAAATTAAAGTTCCTTTCTTAGGAACATTTGGTCCTTCCAACATCTAGTTTGAGCTAATATGATTTGTCAAAGTAAAGTGTAATTTCTCAGTCTGAATATAGTCTTTTCTCAGTTTCTAAGAGAAATGCCTTTATTGCATTGACTAGCTATGTATTATTGCTTGACGTTGTCTATAACAGGGCAAAGCGGGTAGTCCACACCCTGGAGCAGTCTATGACTCAGCTCCGTACAGCTGAATTAGTAGGAGGTAGAATACTTGCAGCTTGATGAAACACGCCTCCTGCCTGAAAACTAGCTAAGCTAACGTTCGTTTCAAACCTCAAGAGCAATTTCTCATGCAGTGACACTTCTGGGCCTACTCTGAGACTTCTGTTGCAACTGCAGAGTGGGTGGGTCTGCCTGATGTTAGTCACATCAACGTATAAAGCAGCAAAGATAGATGGGATAGATTGTGTTAGCTGTACAAGGTCCATTTACTCTGCAAAGCCTCAGGTCTGCACCTTCGTGCAAGCTGTGTCCATGTAATGTAGGCAGGAGGGAATCTGAGTTATAGTCTGGAATCAAAAGGCAATGTCAATATAGTCCATGTACCTTGGGCAAAGGATAATGCTTCTTTTGTCTTCTTTCTTCCATTCCAGCTACCGGTGTGGTGTTTTGTTTTGATGTTGTTATGAGAGGAAAAGTAATAAACCAAAAATCCTTAAGTTGATGGTATACAGGGCAAGTAAAAATTGGTCTATCCATTCTTACAGTCTTATGGTCAAATTAATATAATGAACAGCTACCATATGATCGCTGTTGATTAAGAAAGCTTTGTGTGGTTTTTTGTTTTTGTTTTTGTTTTTTTAAATCTATTTTTACTCTACTTATGCCTATGATGTTCCAAGGAATAGTTTGACACTATACAGAAAAAGATGTCATCTCCTGGATGACCTCCAATCTGTTACAAATACCGTAAAAATCTCTAGGAGATTCAGCACATTAGTTCAATAAATCTAAGCTTATTGAACTTTTTAAGGTTTTCTCTAGAACCGCCTGAGAATTTCCTTTTCTCCATCTGTACTTTTTCATCTTTTGGTTTTTATTCCATCTTTGTAACACCTTGTTCTTAATACACTTTTTAACCTTAACTATTTGAGACATATATACTCCTGCCTCTGCCAAATGGTCTCTTGTCTATTTCAGGTGTTTGTCCTCTACTACTTTTTCTCACTTTTTTTTCTTTTATTGAGTTATAACATTCAAATGCAGTCAGACTTTGAACTTTACCCTCCTTTTAGCCAACAGACTAAGTATCAGCAAAAGATTCAGTTCAGAAGCCTGTAGGTAGCATTTGTACGTAATAGTCCAGATGAAGTTTATTCAAAATATTACTCATTTGCCAAAATAAACATCACTTGGAGAAATAGATTTAAAGTAAGACACCTGTACTATCTCACCTAAAGTTAGTTTTTACCCTCAAATCCATGGTCTGTTAAGAGTCAAATTATGTCTGCATGCTGCAGTTCTCTATCACTAATAAATTTGCAGAAATTGAAAATTTCCCTTCCCCATAGCCTAAGAGTGTTTGGGTTATTTTTTACAGGAAGATCCATGCTCCTAAGATTGGGACAAAAGAATCCCTGCTTTTTTGTAACTATAAACTTTGGGTTTATGTTTGAGAAAATGTTCCTTATCTATGTTACTGTTTTACTACTCCTGTCTAATTTCTGTAACAATACGTTTAATCTCACTGTTTGCATTCATCGAGGGTAATATCATACAGGTATTCTGAGGATTTTATGGCATTGGTAAAAATTGGTGCAAATGTTCGCCCTTTCCCCACAGCATCCTTATGTACTGGAGCTGGTTTTGGATAGGCAGTAGTGTTCAGCCATGCCAGTGGGATTAGAAACTCTTTTCTTCAATCTGAAGAATCTCTGCAGCCCCTTTATAAGACCTATTTACATTCTGACTTCACATCACCCTTTGGCTGCATCCAATGTACAGGTTTTCTTTTCCAGTTGACAAACTCCTTAATTCCTGATGAGACAGAACTATAGAACTGTAAACTGTGGTTTGGAACCGTTTCAACCATCCCTTTCTAAACTGTTGTAATGCAAACTAAACACTTTCAAAGAACTTAGAAAATGAGTTTTATTTTTTCTTACTTTCTTGTGTTCATGCCTTTCCAGAAAGAATTTTATAGATGAAAACAGACAGTCTAAAGTTTTATTTTTCCTTATGTTATAGTATAATTGGAATCAGATTTTAGTTTATCTGTAAATAGAAATTAGAATTCTTTAGGACTCTTGTTCAAATAGAATGCAGTTATATTTTTTTGACAGATGTAGTGAAACGAGATTGAGAAGCAATCATCATGTTTAATGTCCATCTGTTCCTCAAGGATGTGGATCTGCATTAGAGCTACTGAGTCTCCCCTCAGTGGCTTTAAAGGCAGACACAGTATAGCATATATGGTTTGGAGGTTTAGATCTTTTAAGCCCCTTCTACGCTAATATCCCAGAAAAATATTATTCTTATGGAGTCTTTGAGTTTATAAATAGACTTGTTTTGGATTCTCTGGCAAGTCTGAATTCTATTTTGATTGAATTGTCTTCCTTTTCCCCTTCACATACAGGTTAATGCTTTTATAAGGCAGAAAGTGAATTCAAGATGTATACCTCTAACTTTTGAAATATACAGGTGCTATGTTGTCATCCATTCAAAACAGTGTGTCATCTGCTTGCCATGCTTATTTTAATAAAAACAATTCACGTATTTACAGTGGAGATGTGACATGACCTTGAAAGATGATCACATTTCTACTGAAAAGGCAAATATTCCTCTATCACTCACTGACCAATTCGTCCACACAGTCAAAGACTGTATTAAAAGCTTCTAGCAGAGTTTAATGTATTCACCCTCTCCCTTTTACAAATGTGCTAGAGGTAGGGTTTTTAGTTTTTGCTTGGCTAGAATGAGGCTTGACTGGATAAAAGACTCAGGAGCGGTTTCACCTCATTTATCTTCAGACATCTAAAAGTTTGATGTCTAATATACACAATTTGTCTAGGTTTTGTCTGTAGCTAAGAGCTACAAAATGAAACTTCAGAGAGTGATTTTTCTCAGATAAAATGTGTCTCAGGTGAGATAGATAGCTTTCTGGACATACGGATTTTTTCTTCTGTTCTATTTTACAGAGGGACTCTATATGAACAACTTAAACCAGACATACAACTTTTAGCTAACTGAAATTAGATTATGTTAATTTTAGGCACATGTCTTGAATTAATTTTGGTATGTAAACTAGACAGAGTTTTTGCAAGGATTCCTGTCTTCTTTAATTTAATCTCCTCACTTTCAGCAACACCCTTATGTAAATGTATTGCAAATCCAAATTTATTCCTAATGACAATTAATACAGATCTGGGCCTTTGTATGTCTCTGTTGTTAGCCTATCTTGTTTCTAAGACTGATCAGAATAAGGATGTATGTTTCTTGTGGGATCTCTCCAGTTATTTTTAATGGTCTGCCTAGAGAGATGGAGTTCTCTGTGCTGCTACAAAGCAGCAACATTTGGGTTGGAGTCATCTCATATGGCCCATTCAGAAGTACAGAAATTCTTCTTCTAGGTGTCTCAAGATGACAGAAGATGCTCTGATGATAATCTTCAGTTTAAGAAATTTATTTTCAGATTTGGAAGTAGAGGGCTTGATATTACTGCCTATGTAGGGAGTGTCATTTGAAATATTTTAAAGTATCTGTATATCAGATTTGTCACAGAATCTATGGGGATCTGTGCTTTTCTGGTTTGACAGTTGCAAATGCTCCAGAACATCTGAAATTCAGATAAAGAACCATGTTTAGACAACTAAACTCACCCAAGAAATAGTGTTTGATTTAAGTCATCCCTTACAAACAGTAACAAACAATTCACACCTCAGCATTATTAGTTCAAACTATTTGGGAAGCACCAGGGAACTGTCAACTGATAAGGGGAAAAATGTGCAAAGGTTTAATTGATGATATCGACAATAACTGTCGATCATGGCAACATCATGCCTAGTATGTGTGTGGCACTCAAACACAACTCTACAACCCCATCCATACCTTCATCCCACCTATGCTCTTCAGCAGTGTCAACCTCTGTCAGTATCATTCCAGTTGTTAGGTTTTAGGCAGTTTGTAACATGGTTTGTGGTAGGGTACTTTTCTGATAAGTATGCTTATATGTAAACTATTTGGAAACACATCACATTTGCAGGACACATCATTCATGGAGTTAAATCGTATTTAACTGGAAAGAGCACAGTGAGATTCATAAAATCATATCAGAATGGTTTGGCTTGGAAGGGACCTTAAATATCATCTCGTTCCCATCCCCCTGCCATGGGCAGGAACACCTTTTGCTAGACCAGATTGTTCAAACCTGGTCTTGAACACTTCCAGGGAGGGGGCATTCACAACTTCTCTGGGCAGCCTGTTTGTCACAAAGTGTTCGTAAACAAGAAACTGTTCATAAAGAGGATGTCTCAAACAATTTGAGTGGGATGCCCTGTGGGGGAGAAGCGGAGCGAGCTCTGTGGAGATGGGGTGGTGGGCCATTTCTTTCCCCCTCCCTCCTGTTGTTGCCCAGAGACAGAACTTGCCTAACTGCAGGTACAAACCAGAGAAAATGAGAACCTTCTGGAAAAAAACTATTGCACATGTAAGAAAGCCTATATGAAGACAGCATCCCACATGTGTCTTTGTTGACCCACCACTTATGGACCGAGCTGGCTACTCTGTGACAACGCAGTATCCAAGGGTGGTGATTGTCCTTTTCCTATCCCTTCCTCC
Organism: Athene noctua; assembly: GCF_965140245.1. Lineage (NCBI taxonomy): Eukaryota > Metazoa > Chordata > Aves > Strigiformes > Strigidae > Athene > Athene noctua. The sequence continues at coordinate 66,444,231 of NC_134039.1, forward strand.
TCTCTTTTCTCTTTCCTCTTTCCTCTTTTTGCTCTCTCTCTCTTTCTTACATATATTCATGTATATAATTTTGTATGAATTGAATTGGGATCCGTTGATCATTGATGGGTTTTTAGGAAAATTGTCTCACTGACAAAGCACCTTTATTTGTTCTCTGAATGGTTATCAGTTGATTGTTGCCAAATTGTCTCCCTTCATTCACTAAAGTGGTCAATTAATAAAGTCACCAACACAATTTTTTCTCTGGGTCATTGTTGTGACTTGGCCCGCCTTGCAACTCTGTCAAGCAGAGACCGTCTCTTCCACTTGCATGCAGGCTCTCGGGGAATTCAAAAGATTCACCCCCCTTGCAACCCACTGCATGGGGTGAGACACAGTTCCAGTGCCTCACCATCCTCACCGTGAAGAACTTCCTCCTAATATCTAATCTAAATCTATGCTCTTTCAGTTTAAAACTATTACTCCTCATTCTATCACTACAATCCCCGATAGAGTCCCTCCTCATCTTTCTTGTAGGCCCCCCTTAAGTACTGGAAAGCCTCTATAAGGCATCCCGGAGTTTTCTCCTCTCTGGGCTGAACACCAACAACTCTCAGCCTCTCCTCATAGGGGAGATGCTCCAGCTGCCTGATCATCGTCATGTCCCTCCTTTGGACCATCTTGAGCAGATCTATGTCCTTCTTATACTAGGGACCTCAGAGCTGGACACAGCACTCCAGGAGGGGCCTCACGAGAGGGGAGTAGCAGGGGAGAATCACCTCCCTTGACCTGCTGGTCATGCTTCTTTTGATGCAGCCCAGGATACCGTTGGCTTTATGGGCTGCGAGTGCACATTGCTGGCCCACAGACAGTTCTTCATCCTCTGCTACCCCTAAGTCTTTCTCCACAGAGCTGCTCTCAATCCACTCACCACCCAGCCTGTATTTGTGCTTGGGATTGCCCCAACCCATGTGCAGGACCTTGCACTTGGCCTTGTTGAATTTAATGAGATTTGCATGGGCCCACCTCTCAAGCCTGTGAAGGTTAAACTGAATTTCATCCCTTCCCCCCAGCATGTTGACTGCACCACACAGCTTGGTGTCATTGTCAGACTTGCTGAGAGGGCACTCAATCCCACTGTCCATGTTGGCAACAAAGATGTTAAACAGCACTAGTGCCAACACTGACCCCTAAGGAATGCCACTCATCACCTTTTTGGCAGTACTATACACTAAGAACATTCACTGCAGATATTTAACAACATGGATGTGTAATGAAATACTAGCGGGAATAATGTTTCAGAAACTTTCTTTTTCCTGAAAGAGCTAGACATCAGTACTTTTACCTCATATCTGGAAAATGTACACATAATGGTAAAAACATGCATTCAAATCTACCAAGTAAGAGTATGACTTTGCATGAGTGTTTTTGTAAACTCATTAACTTTGGCGTCTAAAGATTTACCTTTTTACTTTTTTTTTTTTCCCCCAAGTGATTAACTTTTTGCCTCATGCAACCTCTGTTAATTTAAAATTATCAGAGCTGGTATTGTGCTATATAATTGTGTCTGTGTTTTAAATGATATATCATTTAGAATCAAGGCAGAACTGAGGAAAACGAGGGGAGCAGAATTTAAACAAAATTAGAGAATTAGGTAACCCTTTCTATTTCCTCCTTGTCCCCTCCATTTGCTGAGACAGGCTGTTCAGTAGTTTAAGTTGTATTTTGCCTAATGTGGTAGCATTTCATTTTCTAAGAGAGATGTCAAAGTTTTCAGATTGGTTGAAACAACAAGAAAAGCTAATGTGGAAACTTATAATCAGTAGGAATCACTAAAATGTAGAAGTGCATAAACATTATTAAATTTAACAGATAGGCTTTTATACAATGAATGTATGAAAGACAATGTCCCACCATAGTCAGTGATAACTGCTTAATTTTGAACAAAGTTATGATTTAAATCTGGAGTATAAGTTCCTTATAAACTTTATTCTACAGAGAAGGAATCGATAATTAGGAAACTTGGAAAAGGATCCTGCTTTCCTCTATTTTAATAATTTTTATCTTTTTAGTTTTAGCAAAGATGAAAAAATTCATATGTGATTCTTAGATATCTAAATCAGGGGTTTACAACTTTATTACACAGGCAATGAATTTAGATGGATAGATCTATATTCACCTAATGTTCTGGGCAAATAATGGCTTTAATAAACAAAATTTGAAAAGAAGACACAGCTTTTCTTTGCTGTATCTTTTATAGCAACCTAATCTGGACACTACCAAAATGTCAGAAAACCTGAGGCAGTAACAAAATGTGCCTGCTTGCCAATACCACTGACTCAACTCACTGAAATGCTAAGTTTTATGTAGAAGCCTATGGCTTTCAGTTTGGCAAGAACAGTATAAACAAACCTATGGGCTGAGACTACAAGTGCACAGGAGAACTGTAAACAACTTGACTTCAGAAATCCCAGCTGAATAACATATCATGTTCTACTACAGGTACAATGCTAGATCTCATGAATGTAACCTTCACAAAGGATAAAAGACACAGAGGAGGTTGCATGGTTCACATTTCTTTGTGTATCAAATACACAGAAGGAAAAAAAAATCTGTTAGTTTGAAAGAAAATAACTTTTCACCTCTTACACAAAAAAAGGGTAAAAAAGCTTACATTATTCTATGTAAATCAAATTCCAGCTCAGTTCTTGGGATTATGCCTTTGCTATCTGACTCCAGAGGCCAAAACAGTTTGCTGCTTTCTCAAGAATTCAATGCAGCAAAGGGCAGCTAATGATGTGTGTTTGCTTTCTGTTGATGACCGTGGTCATCTCAGGGCATAAACACAGTCAATTGTACAGTGAAACACAGAACAATTATTTTTAGTAAGCTTAACATTGATATGATGCATCACTGCTTGATATTGAGAGCACACCCTTGAAACCATTTCTTAGGCTTAGAGGAGTGTCACGCTTTCTACTGTTTTGCCTAAACATTATGAAACATGTCTGTGAACCATCTTGCATCTTAGGATCATTTAATGAATCAGCACGTATAGAAGGAATGATGAATAAAGTATTTATCATTTAGAAAAATATCTTCTCTATTGTTTTCAGTATCAAACTGTAACTGCTACAGATGCAAAAGTTTCTGCTGAAACTGTTGAGATTGAAAACTGTTTAATGTGACCTGCCTGCAGAGATTTAACCATTTAATAGTGCCTGACTGCAGATAGAGAGAACAGCTGGAAGAAAACACTCAGGTGTGCTGGGGAAGGCAGCACCAATATGCGTCCTTCAAAAGAAAATATATGTGTGCCCATGCATATATGTGTTGTGTGCGCATGCATGTATGTGCTCATATATAGACATTTCTGCAACCTTTTTTTGGATGCCTTATACACCATGAGCAGTCTGTGAAGAGGAGGATGAGAAACACCATGATACTGCATTTTATTTGAAATAGAATCATAGAATAGAAATATAGAATAATTTGAGTTGGAAGGGACCTTAAAATCATCTAGTTCCAACTGACCTTCCACTAGATCAGGTTGCTCAAAGCCCCATCCAGCCTGGCCTTGGACTTTTCCAGAGAGGGGGCATCTACCACTTCTCTGGGCAACCTGTTCCTGTGCCTCACCACCCTCACAGTAAAGAACTTCTTCCTGACACCTAATCTAAATCTACCTTCTTTCAGTTTAAAACCATTATCCCTTGTCCTATCACTACATGCCCTTGTAAAAACTCGCTTCCCATCTTTCCTGTAGGCCTCCCTTAGGTGCTGAAGTCTGCTATAAGGTCTCCCTGGAGCCTTCTGTTCTCTAGGCTGAACAAGATCAACTCTCTCAGCCTGTCTTCATAAGGGAGGTGCTCCAGCTCCCTGCTCATCTTTGTGGCCCTTCTTACACTGGGGGCCCCAGAGCTGAATGCAGTATTCCAGGTGGGGTCTCATGAGAGTGGAGTAGAGGGGAAGAATCATATCCCTTGACCTGCTGGTCGTGCTTTTTTTGATGCAGCCCAGGATACAGTTGGCTTTCTGGGCTGCAAGCACTCATTGCTGGTTCATAGTCAGTTTTCCATCTACCAACATGTCCAAGTCCTTCTTTTAAGAGTTGCTCTCAATCCACTCACTGCCCCACATGTATCTGTGCTTGGGATTACCTTGACCCATGTGCAGGATCTTGCAATTGTCTTGCTGAACTTCATGAGGTTTGCACGGGCCCACCTCTCGAGCCTGTCAATGTCCCTCTGGATTGCACATCCCTTCCCTCCAGTGTGTCTACCACACCACACAGCTTGGTGTCGTCAAACTTGCTGAGGGTGCACTCAATCCCACTGTCCATGTCGCCAATGAAGATGTTAAACAGCACAGGTCCCAGTGCCAACCCCTGAGGAATGCCACTTGTCACTGCTCTCCATTTGATCATTGAATTGTTGACTGCATCCCTTTGAGTCTGACCACCCAACCAATTCCTTATCCACCAAGTGGTCCATCTGTCAAATCCATGTTTCTTCAATTTAGAGAAAGGATGTCATGTGAGAGTGTCAAGTGCTTCGCTAAAGTCCAGGTACATGACATCAGTTGTTCTTCCCTTATTCACCAATGCTGTAACCCTGTCATAGATGGCCACTAAATTTGTCAGGCCTGATTTGCCCTTAGTGAAGCCATGTTGGCAGTCACCAATCACCTCCTTATTTTCCATGAACCCTAGCAGAGTTTCCAGGAAGATCCTCTCCATGATCTTGCCGGGCATGGAAGTAAAACTGACTAGCCTGTAGTTCCCTGGGTTTTCTTTTCCTCTCTTTTTCAAAATGGGGGTTATGTTTCCCCTTTTCCAGTCAGTGGGAACTTCACCAGTCTGCCACGACTTCTGAAATGCTTCATCCACCAGTTCCCTCAGGACCTGTGGATGCATGTCTTCAGGTCCCATGGGCTTGTACAAATTCAAGCTTTCCTTAGATGGTCTTGAATATGATTAGTATGTTCAGGTTTGTGGCAGAAAGTAGGGATGCAGCTAAGAAAGCAGTGATCCACTGGATAGATCCTTCAGGCTTCTTCTAAGAGAGTGAATTCCATAGCATGTGGGCCAGTTTGCTGGGGTTGTTTTGTCCCTTAAGTGGCACTGATATAATTGTAGTCATATGTTTGTCATAAATGATTTATAATATGTCAGAGTTTTACTTGGCAATTAGCATTAGAAGCAACTAATATAACTCATGTAGTTTAGAATCACAGAATCATAGATTGGTTTGGACTGAGAAGTACACCCCACCTGCAATGAGCAGGGACATCTTCAACTAGATCAGGTTGCTCAGAGCCCCGTCCAACCTGACCTTGGATGTTTCCAGGGATGGGGCATCTACAACCTCTCTGGGCAACGTCTCTGGCCAAAACTGGACACCGTATTCTATCTGTGGTCTGTTGGTCTGACAAATGTTGAGTAGAGGAGGGTAATTGCTTCCTTCAACATACTGGTTCTGGTCCTGCTAACACAGTCTAGCAGGCTGTTGCTCCTCTGCTGCCAGGACACTGCAGGATGATGCTCAGCTTGCTGCCCACCAGACACCAAGGTGTTTTTCCACAGAGCTGCTCCTCAGCTCTCAGTACCTAGGTGGTAGCATTGATGAGGGGTTTGCATTTTCTTCTGAAGTGATCATGATAATTTAAAAAATAAGTTATGATTTGTCATAAGAAAGATGATTGTTAAAGATAATTTAGGGCTATTATAAATGCCACTAATCTATGCAGTAAATCTTTAACACTACAAATTCAACAACACAAAAAGATGACTCATGAGTCTTTGATGACTCATTTATAATTTCTGCAGGCCTTACTGGCAATTGTGTTTAATAATTAGAAAATTAATAAACTTCTCTATAGTCAGTAAAATATTGCACATAATAATAAATACTTTGTTGGGCAAAATGAAGAAACATAGAGCAAATACCAGTGGTTATTTTTTTGCTATTCATTTGTAAATTATCTTTCCTAAATAGGGTCTCTGATTGTGCATTCATGCAGCATTTTAAGAATGCTTTTCTAGACTGATTTTAAAATTATCACACATATTTTATGTCACCTGTGATGACATGTATTAGGAGAACTGCTATCTGTCTCCTTCCCTCCTCTTTACCATTATTTCTGGACACTACTAATACTCTGTGCAGGCAGAGGAGGCTCTAAAACATGGGAGTAGGAAAGGGAGCTTACGGCAGTATCGGGATATTTTCCTGAGTGTCCTCTCACTTTATCCAAGGGAAATAGCTGGGGGTCCTTGAACTCTTTAGGGCACTAAATATAATATATGGGCTAAATTCTGCTTTTGCAATAAGAAGGTAATATTTCTGATTTTTTATTTCTTGTAAGTCACTCAAAAACTTGAGGAACATCTTCGAAGTAAGGGTAGAATTTAGGGACACAAGGATATACAGTTGTCAGTGTACCTGGTGTTCCTCAGCTCCTTAGATGCTAACAGATTTATGCTGTGTTGTACTATACTAGTTGTTGTCCCACTAACTGACTATCTGTGCCCACTTAACAAATGCAGTGCAATTAATTTTGTAAAAGGGTGCATAATAGATGTATTTAACACATGCATCTTCACATTATTTTCTAAGATTTGAACCATGAAAAGTTCAGCTTTCCCACTTGTTGTGTGAACTCTATTCTGATGGAAAAAGAAATACATTCTCCATCTGAAATTTTATTTATGTATCTATATTATCAGATTAGCTAGGATAGCTAGGATTAATATGTAATGTTGCACTACTGTACTGTTATGATTTTAAAGCTAACTCTTGAGGCATTTCTGTATCTGCCTAATCCTTTATAAAATAAGAGGACTTATTAAAACACGTGATTTCTTACAGAACTTTCTTTACTAGTAACTGTGATAGGGTTATGGAGGGTTTTAGGGAAATTTCCCAATCTCCTTTCTAAATCCTGGCACCAAACTAGATCCTAGAAATTGAAGGAAAAGTCTTGCAGTTCTCTGATTCATGTTCAAGGGAGGAAGAGTATTTAGAAAATTGAGATTTTTATTCTCCTCTATAGGGAGTACTTAAACAGGGATTTTCCAGGAACATTTTCATGGCTTTTTATGAAGATGAAAAATATCTTCATCCCAATTTTTCCATATCACTAACTTTTCCTTTATTAATCCAGAATTACAAAAATGCTAGAGCTCCAAAAAAGGTAAAAACTTTCCTATTAAGTTGGGCAAATTTAAATGTTTTTCTGTGTCTTAATTCTTTAAAACATCTGCCTTTGTTTTTGCTAAACTTTGCGTAGGAGGTAAAACTTGAGCCAAAGTTTTGTCAAGGAACATTTCAGCCCTGGTGATCTAACAAGGTTATAAAAACCAGAAAAATGATGTAATAAAAAGTGTTTGTCAAAATGAATTTAACATAACAGAATATTTAGTTCTGCCTATTATTACATAAACAAACACCTTATTTTGTTTCTTCGAGTTTGCTTTCTAAATCAAAGAGAAAATTAAATGTCTGATACATATTTATATGTTCTTCTTTATGCATATAAGATATAGCTGCAGGTAAATCTTTTGACTAATCAGAGATGTCTCATGACGTTAAGAAAGGATAAAACTGAAAAAAACACCCCAATTTTGGGGTTCTAGTAAGGTAGGAGTGGGTTAAAATGAAATTCTTCACATTCAAACTCACTTTCCTGGGTATTTGTCCAAGTCAAATTTGCGTGTTTGAAGCTGACAGGGCTGATTGCATGTGTTAATTTGGATGTATCAGAAATTCTCCTGAGATAAACTGTTTTTGTAAGCTTTTGCTCAATATAAAGCACTATTTTCAAGCTTCACTTATTTCACAAGTTTTTGCCTTTTCCTGAGTAGCAGAAATATTTCAGAAATTGTGCAATTTCAAAACTTACTCTACTTGGGGCCCAAATCAGGGAGCCATAAAATCCAGCTCTGCTAAATTTAATTCACATACACACAAGTATTCTGACATCCATTTTGCCAAATAATATATTTCTGTCATTATATATGTACAATTATCTTATGAAATTCCTCCTTCAAGAAATATTAGTATTTGCTGTAATTAATAAAGCACTGTGCTTGCTATTGTGTGGAATTTTATTTGCATATTTAAAATCACTTTTGGAATAGTGTCTAGGAAGCAGCATGTTTGCTTTTTGTTGTTGTGTTTTGTTTCTCATGTGCAGTATTTTAGGATTTGAGCAAATAATTATTAGAGTCAAGGTGCTGGAGTGGAAAAATTTTTTACCCACTCTCTCACCTCTGTGGCAAAGACGTGATCTCAAACCATTGAACCAGTTTCATTTTTCAATGATCTGAAATACAAAGGAGAAAACCAGCAAAAGTTAATCTGATTAGATTTACTTTAAATTCTCCTTCAAATATGTTTTTATGAAAGTTGAAACAGATGCAAAGGCATTAATATTATCACTCAATCAATCATGTCATAAACTGCCTGAAATTCATTGTTGAAACCTAAACAGACACAAACAATTCCCCTCCCTTCCTTTCTTTTTTTCATCCTTCTTAAGTGCCAAGTGACTGAATATATTGAAAAAAAATTATTTCAGAGGGTGCAGGGCTGTTATGGAAAACTACATTTAGTAATGAGATCTTAACTTTTTGCTTCATTCTGACAAATAATCTATCTTACTGTACTATATGTTATGATCACACGGAGTTACATTACAGATCAATTGGCAATATATTATTTGTTAGGTTTCTAGAAATGTGATTATTAATGTGGAATGTGAGATAAATTTAATTCTAATAGTAAAGTTTTTCATTTAATGTTAACATAGAAGTTATTGTAAATGAAACATCTAGCATCATGTCTGTCAAATTCACAAAAGGAACGGAAACAGTATTCTCAGATAACCTTCAGTGATCTAGAACATGATTTTCAAATACATGTATCATAACTGCGATTTCCAAAAAGCCTTTAAAGTAGTTTTCCCCTAGGCTTTTATTCAGTGTGCAGGCTAGAAATCAAAGCTGGGTAATGAATGATGCTCTTGCCTGTAGGGTCATGTGTCATTTGTAATAGAAGCTGATGGGTACATAGCAGGTGTGGTCAGGGACTGCCTTATGAGTAATACAGTTAAATCTTTTCTTAAAAACTAGGACCTGCAGAAGTCCTTCTTGGTTATGCCATAGGGTTCCATTGTATTGCTAAAGAATTTAATTAAACTTTCTTCTGAATGAGTTTTCTGCAGAATAGTTGGTAAATGGTCTCTGAACACATATAACCCTGTGTAGGGCTGCATGCTTCTCAATATCCAGGACTTCTCAAGCAAAATAATGAACATTTTGATCTCTCACTATCTTAGTTCCCTATCTGTAATTCTAATACTTGTTTAGCTCACAATATTGGGATGCAAGTGTACAATCTTAGAATACCAGATTGGAAGGGACCTCAAGGATCATCTGGCCCAACCTTTCTTGACAAAAGTGCTGTCCAGACAAGATGGCTCAGCACTATATAAGTATTAACAAAAAAACCTTTCAAATATGGCCATGGTGATAATAGTGGAAAAGCCTGTGAGCAAGTGCCTTTTACTGAAGGGATTTGAATGGCATGCAGTAAATGGAGCACATGAGTCTATGAAGATGCTGATTAAGCAAACACTGTCCATCTTGGGGCTGAGTTTCTGGTTTTATAAAAAAATGTTGTGCTGACTAAAATTAAGGATTTACTATAATGGATATCTGAATTCATAGGTATTTATATGGAATTATGAATGCATAGGCAACGTTATTTATTGCATCACTTAAGTTTGGAAAGCTTGACTTTGCAATTGCGATGTTATTTTTTTAGCATCAGTTTCACAGGTGTTATATGTATATGAACATGTATATAAGACTTCTGCATTTTTTATTATGTTGGCAATGTCGCCTGTTACTATAGAAAGAAGACAGAGAGTGTTATAGTAGCCTAAATAAGAAGACAGAATGATTTGGTTTGGAGGCATATAAAAATGAGATAAATAGATTGATCCATCTAGTTGTCAGGTACATTCCTTCAGGAAAATCTGATGAATGTATTTTCTGTCTGCAGTTTGTGGTAAATAGGCAGAAAGAGATTAGGGTGCTTTTTCTAGGTCTAAACTCATAAGAAATCCTAGAGAAGAAATCTGGACCCTATTTAAATCAGTAGGAGTTTTATAATTTCCTTCAGTTTCTAAGAATTTAACCTTAATTACTTTAAATAGAAGGAATTGATTATTCTTTACTAGTTTGCAAATAAAGCAAGTAAGTATTGACTGTGTTTTGGAACAGTTGGTAAAAATATGCTCATACCAAATAAATATATCAAAGAGCTCTATATAATTACAGCACAACTTCCTAGTGGTACATTGTGACTTCACTATGAAGACATTACACTTCCAATGCAAGCGCTGTGTATCAATCATTTAACGTGCATGAAGTATTTTGAAGAGATACTTAAGTGTTGATCATTAATAATAATTTACCCTATGTAATGTTTTACTATATGCCAGACATAAGCATGGTTTCATAATTGTGTCAAAAACTTGCCAAAACTGTAATTGCAGTGAAAGAAGTAAACTGGCCAGGTGCCCAGCAGATATTAAAGACCTTGTTTAGTGTGTCACACTTGCAAGAGTGAAGACTTATTCAGAGCTGGCAAAGAAGACAAGGATATTTCCATATACATTGCCCAGTAAAATTCAAGTTCTGGTAAAATTCAAAGCTTTAGAATATTGTTCAAAATGTGTTAAAAACAATGATGCTGGAAAGTTTCAGATATCCTTTTCCATCATGCCAGTGCAAGAAAAATAACTTCTAACTAAAGAAAGGAAAATGTAAGACCCCGAGAGATCACAGAGGCCAAGAACCCGATGACATTTTGAAAAGATTATTTATATATATCACAACTATAAGCATACACGTTTTTAAAAATAAAATATGAGGATAAAAGAGGATGATCTTTGAACTATAAATACACACATTTTTTAAAAATAAAATGTGAGTTATAAATCTTTATACAGTATAAAATTCTACTAATTGTTGATGTTTTTTCTGGTTTCCCTTTCATAATTTTTGCCAACGAATTTTTTCAGTTCTCCATCATGTGATAACAGATACCACTGCAGTCACAATACTGAGTTGATACAGATACAGTTTGATCTAATATACCTTATCCTCCAAAGCATACCTGCCAACATGCTAGACTTGTTAGATTAATTGACAGGAATACTTCTGTGTTTGATTCTGTCAGAGCAAGCAGAAAACTTTGATTTAGGCATGGGATGCTCACTCACTCACTTACTATGGTTATGTAATCCAATCATGATGTTCTTTTCATGCTTGTTTGTTTGCTTAATTGAGGTCATTATCTGTCAGTATAACTTACATAAAAATATGATGACATCAGTAATGTTGGCAATATCGCAAACAGCAGCAATAGATAGTGGATGAAGATATGGAATGGAAATGGCATAGCACTTAGTGCGGATATACTGAACAAGGTCATCAGCTTCAATAATGACAAAAAGTATGGAAACATATCAAAATGCTATGTGTAATGAAATAATCACAATAAAATTGTTTAATCTTCATGGAATATCTTATAGAACTCTTAACACATTGTAGATTGCTATTTGAACAATATATACTTTATTGCTGGTGGCTGGCCTATACAAAGTATTTTTAAAACACCTTTTGTCCTACACTGCTTCCAATGCCTTCAAGCTTGAAAAATTGAACCACTATGAAAAAAGAAACTGAGCAACAGAGAGAAGGGATTTCATTTGTCAGATCTCCAACAACTACAACTGCTTCATAGTTAATGAAAGCCCTTCAATTATTGAAAGATAAGTGACATGATCAAGAAAGTGATTTTATAAAATATATAGTTTAAATCTCTGTCTAGAATATTTTTGCTGGTTTTTATCAATTATAAACTTTTAATTTTAGTGGCTTAGAATGAGATATCATTAAACTATTTCCTAGAGTAGGGAAAGGTTTAAAAACTGCACATGAAAGCAGATGTTAAAAAACTTCTTTATCAAATGAAACAACTTGTTTTGCTTTGTTTTGGTTTTGTTGGGTTTTTTTGTTTGTTTTGCTTTATCATCATAGTAGTCAATTAAATATAGCTAGCTCTGTATCATGTAAATGATTGAGAAATAGATGAACATTTTTCTTTGGACTGATATTTATTTCTCAAATATGTCACAAGTATTGTTTGGTGGACAGCAAAATGTTTAAATAATAACTGCTAGAAATTAATTAATTTTTATTTCCAGAACTTCTAAGATATATAAAGATTTTTCTATTCAACAAGCCCTGGAAAATCCTGAGATAGATACCGTTAGACTCAGAGACAAAGCTCTTAACTTTACTTTAAATAAATACTGTTCACTTTAAATAAATACTCTTTTAGCATTCTTTCTTCCCTCTACTGAAGGGAATGGCAAAAGCCTCCTTTGTCATGGTCAGAGAAAATCCAGCATGAATAGGTTTTAAAAAGAAAAGGAAAAAAAAAAAAAGTGACCATTAATGCTTGGATTGTATTACCCAGCCAGTTCTTGGAGATCTCCTGTATGAGTACGTGGATCTTTCAGTGTACTATCACCTGAAATAACATAAAAACTAAAGGGACATCAAAGTACTGCAGGAATATAAAACATTAATTCCATAGAAACAAAAGTGGTCAGATTGTTGGAAATCCAAGGAATAGTACTGCAGAGGAAGTAGAAGTGAGTAAAAACAGAATATGGAACTGGAAGATACTGCAGAAGTCTGAATAAGGAAGAACATGAATAATTTTGAAAATATGTCTGCCATTCAGTTGTAGAACACAAGTGTTTTGTTGTGTCTTTCTTCACAGACTTTGTTAATGTTCATTACTCGAGGAACACACAGACAACTAGCAGTTCCCTTTTTGCTCTTTTAATTATTTTCATACTGCATAGCATTAAAGAAATTAGTTATTGATTGTGTTGACTTATATAGCTAATCCATTTTTTTCAATGTTAAAGAATTAAGTATCTGTTGCAATGCACTTTGCACATGAAATTCTTCAAACAACCTAAGATAATGCAGACCCATTACTAGAGCAATGTAAGATCGTTTCTGGTTGAAGAATGCCAATTCAGTTAAACCAAATTTTGCAATAGAAATTTATTGCTTCCAGTGGCACATCTGAAAAAAGTTTTTTGAAGGCAATACATTTTTGGTCAAATGTGAGAAAGCTAACAGTCTGATGGTTAGGACACATGCCTGAAGTATTCCAGGCAAGATTAAATTCCTCTTCTCTCAGATTCTTAGCATGTTCTTAGACAAAGTCTGGCAGGATGACTGCCCTAGCCATTAGCATTTCTGTACATTGGCTTCCTTCTAGCTAAGGCTTTGAAAGGTGTTCTGCACTTTGCCCAGTCTGGAACCAAAAGACTTATCTCAATGTTTTGCAGACTGGAAAACCTGTTTCCCATCCAGTTCCATTTGTATTTTATTTCTCCTTAGTATGAAGGTCTTCCTTTAAGTTTTTGAAGCATGATGAAATTAAATCTGCAGGCATCATTCCATTCTCTCACTTCCTAGTAAGTAATGACCCACAGTCACTTGTTTTTAGTATATGTTATGAGTCTAAAGAGGGCTCCTGTGAAGAGACCTTCCTAGAGCCCCTTGGAAAACAAAAAACATTCTATGAGGCAGCTCACTTTGCAGAATAGTGACCTACAACCCTAGATGAACTGGCGGTTCACAGGTATGTAAATTCTGGGCAGATAATTTTGGAGTTTTGTACACCAACCTCAACTCTTCCTTCACAACCACTGACTTTTTTCAGATCAGTTGATGGTTGGTCTGTTAATTCTCTGTTAGTGAACCTGACATTCCAGCAACTTCTTGACAGAGTTTTCATCTGAACTGCTATCTGAAATTAGGTTCTTTGTCATTGCAGGTAGAAGTAGGAGAATATGGACACTTTGGGGATGAATTAATACATTCTTTGCAATTACCACTCCTGTGAGGTTTTGCTTACAGTTTATAAATAATAACTTCTGAGTATCTGGTAACCTAGTCAGCTGACATAGCATCAGGTAAGTTGTTAATTTTATCTTGGTTTTTGGTCATTCCTTTCTATTTTCCTGAGAGAATGGAGCATTTTGTCTGGGGAGACTGAAAATATATCAAAAGTATTCAGTCCTGTTGGAAACACAATCACTATGTTTGTACTGGGAAGCTAAAGAGTTCAGGCATAGGTTCAAGAGCTCTCTGTGATTAACTATACTGTTAATTGTTAGCATGATCCCAACTTGATTTTGGACTATGCCAACTGTGCCTGGGCACAGTTAGGGAGTCACCAGGGACAGAGGATCATTCCTGGTAGGCCATTTGGACTTGGCTACTCTGTTCTGAGAGGGAAGAGGTCATAGCTCTATGGACTGATACAAGCTATGCAGTGCCAGCTGGCCTCAGGTCCACAGAACAATCCACAGCACATTTAATTTACTGGTGTAGACGTAGCCAGTGGAACGGTGGCCAGCACAGCAAGCGATGAAGAAAAGTTTCAGTAGTCAGAAATATTTTCTGCTTAATGTCAGAAGCACTCCAAATCACCTTTCCTAGACCTGCATAAAAGCTTCTTTTGTTGAAAATAAAATATAAATTTGAGGCTGTAAAGAATTATCTTTGCCCTTTTAATTTAAGCTGCCCAAGCTAGAAAGTGCTCTAGGGAAGCACTTTCATGGTGCTCTGAGTGATTTCATACTTACCTATTTAATTATCTTCACTCATAATAAACTCTACTTTGTAACAGTAGGTAGTGCTCCACTTTGTTCTAATTAATGAATCAGTTAATGGACAACCTGCAGAGTCAGAATATGCTAATTTAGAGAGAATCTAGTTAATTTGGTGAAACCTACTGATGCAGTTCAAGCTGCCCAAAATTTGGACCAATAAGGTAGAACAGCCCTTCCAGACAGAAACTAATGGTCACTGTCAGTAAAGCTGGAGTTAAAAACAAAGACTGTTTCTTTAAATCTATCACAGTGCTGAGATATAACCCTTCAAAATAATGCTTCTTTAAAGACATTTCATGAATAATAGATTAGAGATATGAAGAGGATACCTGTGATTGTGTAGTTCTGAGGCACAGCCTCTGCATATGGCTCTTTGGTGCTGAGCCCATTCTTGTGTACTGACAGCAGATGATCCTGGGATCCTTAGGCCATGCTGGATGTGCAGTAACTACAGATAATAAGCAGTGAACAGTTTACAGCTGGCAAGCAGTCAAACTTTGGGTGCCTGTGTTTTGGAAGGGGTTTGCAGGAACATCAGAGAGAAGCAATTAAAAAGAACATTACAGGGAAGATAAATGATTTCTACCATTGCAAAGGACTGCCCCTTGAAAAATAATAAAGATCAGGTACTATCAGAAATGAAGGCACTCAGGCAAATTGATAGACTGATGAGCAGCAGCTCCCAAACACAGGACTCTCTGTGTGTCTGAGTTCTGGAGTTTGAAAGTGAAGATGCTGAGTGTATCAACTTTTTATTAAAGTCTTCTGTAGTTCTGAATCCTAAAGTCTGTGTGAGTGTTTGAGGGGATGAAGGGTACCTCTCTAAAATTACTTTACAAAAGATCTTGAACACTGAATAATGACAAGTTTTCTTTGAATAACAGGTATATTTGTTGAAATGGTAATTAAAATATATTTTATAAAATTTCCTGGTGTGAGGGGGATAAGCAAGCTTGACTTCACACATAAATATAGTGGGGTTTTGGTCCCAAATTGTTCCCAGTATATGTAAATAAAATAATAAGCAAAACAAGACTGTAAACATTATATCTGGCTTTCAAAATGTTTGCTAAATCTCACATGGGAAGAATTTAGGGAAGCTAAATAATGATTGGTTTGCAGGAAAAATACTATCATAGATTAAAAGCCAGGTAAGGGACAGAAAAGGCATTGAAATTTCATCAAGGAAAAAAAATTAAAAGTGAGGTTGCCTGACCTTTCATTTTTTTTACATGCAGTTAAAATGTTCATGCAAAAGGAAGGAGCAATGAGGTGGTAAAATCTGTACATGACACAGCTACTAGCATTAACCAACTCAGGAAAATTCAGAAAGACCTAAGAACATTAGAGTACCCATACAGGATCAGATTATATATCAGCTTCGTCCAGTACCCTATTTCTCATAACAAACATATAGGGAAAGAGCATACTAAGAAGATAGGCAAACATTAATACTTGCTCTGGTATATCTTCTTAGCTTCTAGCTATCTGCAGCAAAGAGACTTCCCAAGACAGAAGATCTATCTGAGACTTTGCATTTAATAGATTCAGGGAATCTAACGAGTTGGATGTTCAGCTTAATGGCAAACTAAATTCAATAAAGAAAAATGCTAAGTAATGCACATTCCAGTAAATAATTTGATTTATACATGTTACTGGGTTCTAAATTAACTGAAGTCACTCTGGGAAAAATAAAAATAAAAATGTAAAATATAAAACTAGGACACCAGTGTGAACCCTTTATTACTTTTCATTGGTATATTAACTATTTGTATCTCAACACAATCTCCAGACACTGACTGGCCCTCTACTATGCCCATGCATTACACAGAGTAAAAAATCTCCAGCCTGCAAGATCTTGCAATCTGAGTGTAACAACAGACAGGCAGATGTGGGGGAACAAGAAAACAATGAAGCAATATTGATTGAAAGGATAAACAGTGGTGTCAGATTAATTGACCTTTGCTCATTCTGCATTGGTGGTCAAAAAGGAAACAACATGTTAGCATGTATAATGCCATTACATGAATCAATGAATTCTAATCTCATCTCAAAAGGCTACAGTAAAACTAGAAGGAATTCAGAGCCAGATGACAGAAAAGATTTGGAAAATGGAAATGTGGGATTCAAAGGTTGAGGATAGTTAATTTAGACAAGGAAACATGGTTTCAAGATGTGAAATGGTAAAGGAATATGTAATAATGACAAGCAAAGACAATGTCAAGTGGATGTCCCTAATTACCTGTTCCACTTACGTAGGGCATAACAGACATAAAATAAAAAAAACATTTGAAATGTAATTTTTCCTCATGCGCTGCATACTTAATTTATGGAATGAGCTGTTACTGTCTGATGTCACTGTGACCAAGACTTCAGTCCTATTCAAACTGGAACAGCAGATTGATCTGGGTAATGCCATGTATAATTGTGATTCTCTTCTTTTAATGGTAGGCACATTGCTATGCATCCAGGCATTGTCCAGCCACTAGCTCATGAAGGACAAGTAAATATTTTTCTCATGGACAGTTTAGCCCATAATTGTCCATCACTGGGTGTCTTGGTGCTGTCTCTGAAGCACTTAATGGTAGCTACCCACTGTGAAAAATAGGACACCAGGTTAGATTGGTCTGATCTAGACCAGCAATTGCTGTGACCTTTAATGAGAAACTCTATTAAATATCAGAATTGACATTATAATGTATGCTGATAAATAATTGGCAACATTTATTTTTAGTGTGCACTTGGTTCTCAGTTCTGGTTCACTGCATGACAAGAGCTGCAGCAGGACTGATATGAACATTTCAGGGATGTCCTCCCTCCCTTCTCCAGTACTATGGAAGGAGGGAGAGGGGTGGGGAAACAGCAGCGTTGAGCTGATTTAGCTACCAATGTTACCACTAACTTCAAGAACAATTAGAAACTGCACAATGAATAATTTAGTGTTTTGTCACTTCTGGGGCTTCCCATTCTGCCTTTATAATTCAGAACCTTTCCTTCCTTCCCCCTTCTCGTTAAGGAGAAATCCTAGCTGGAGAGGCAATCTCCAGGGACTGCCTGCCTGCTTAACATGCAGGTGGCATTTCCCTGGGGCTTACAGCAAGCCCCAGCTGGAGGCTCGTTGTCTGTCTGCATGTCGGACCTCAGTGGGTTACACACACCTCCTGGCCACGCTCACACAACTGCAATACGTAAGAAGGGATTTCCTGTGAAAATGTTTTTTTCTTTCTTTCTTATTCTCTGCATTGTTCGAAGAATAGGATGTAATACGAAATTAAAGAGAAATTCTACTATCTGAGAATCCTGAAGCGCTAATAATTTACAGCAGGGTTTCTTTAATTATTTTTTTTTTTTCCTTTTCTCCAACAGAGAAAACTGTTACTCGGTAACAACAGGGTCTGATTAAAGACAGGAAAAGTGAGTAAGAGATGAGTAGGCAGACAGGCACATACATACTATAAGTACAACAATTTTCTAGCACTTAGTTTGTGTGAGGAGCTGAAGACCTCTTCTTGTCCTTCAAATGAAATTACAGGCATTCAATGATGTTTATATGTACAAACAAAAAAATAAACAAACAAAAAACCTTCTGTGCAAAAAACCCCTTCTCTGCACTTGCTGCCACTGTCAATAGGAGCATTGCATTCCGATGACAAAACACTGAGTGAAGAAAACCTGTACTGAAAGAAAAGCTTTAAAATAGGCTTCCAAGGACAACATATTGTTCCAGCTCAGAATAGAACTGTGCTTTTAAAAAGTCAAGGCTTTCAAGTCAGTGTATTTTTAGTGCCAAAGATTTATTATTGCAGAGTTAGAATTTATATACACAACACTAAATATTAAGTTACAAGGGAATATTCAATACAGCCAGATGAGTGCTAATATTTTGGGATTTTTTTTTTAACATTTTATAGGAACTCAGCACACTTTCTAGCACGTTTTAAGAATGTATTTGGGCCAAATTGTGGTCCATAACAAAACTGGGTCCAAAATAATTGCACCTGTCTGCTGCAACTGAGATATTAGTGAATCTGTATTCAATCTAATATTTTTCTGTCAAGGAAAGAAACACCCTTTCCATACAAGCCTCTTTCTCACATATTAATACAATCCTCTGCCTAGCTAAATGTCCTTTCAGAACTCAGGGGCCACTTCAGTTGCTTCAGAGCACAGAGAATATGATGCAGATTCTAGGCTGATTGCAGGTAACGGTAGCTATATTTTCTTAGCACCTCTTCTGTAGCCCTACCTTTCTAAGGTGTCTCTTTAGCAAAGTACCCAGGGCAAATACAGCAAACTTGCTTAATTATCTAGGAGCTATGGTTTCATCAGCTAAGTCTGGACTGCCATTGAAAGGAGCAAACTCTGCCTCCTCCTCCTTTGCTCCCAGATGAGAACTCCCATATTCTTCACTGCAGTCATCCAGATCATAGACTTCATCCTATTAAAAGCCAAACCCACTGAAAAAGAATTGATTTTTAGCAGAACAGTTCCTGATGTGGCTGATTGCTTGGCGATACAGTGCTGTCATGGGATGGGGGTGGTCAGGAGCACAACAAAGGTTGGAGTTGAACATGTATTACAGATCAGCTTTCAACATCAGGCAGCTGTATCCTCAGCTGTTTTCTTTTGTACTTGCCTCTTACAGGACTCCACAGTGTTCCTAACACGCCAAGTAAAGGCATACCAAGTAAAGGGATGAAGGTTGTTTGTACTCTCTCCAGTGATGCCAAATCTTAGTTTATAACTTGTTTAAAATCATGGATATTGAAATTTGAATATACCCCTGTGGCACTTCAGCACTGTGTTTAGTAGGATGTCATGCTACATAAAATGATTTTCAAGAGCTCCCACATATTTGCAAAACTATTTGTAATGTAAAGCTGAATCAGCCAGACAGTAGAGAGTAACATATGTCTTCAACGTTTCTTTACTGACAATTTTGCCAATTTTTTGTATTGCAACACTTCTGCAGATAAGGCTATAAAAGTAGGTTGTTCCATGAACCACAGAACAGATGAAATTAGTCATTAGCTGTGACTACCCAAAGCTGTGCACATTTTAGTTTGCCAGTCAGTATGCTTGGCTGACTGGCCGGTAGGTACATGTGTTCTGCTGCCAAAACAAGACGCGTAACAGATGAATTCTGCCTGTCTTTCTCTTCCTGGTATTCTCCTTGACTCAGCCAACATTCTTCACGAAACTTTCAGGAATTTAATTGTCTTTGAGACTTCAATTTCTCTTTCCAATTTGCTGAAAATTATCAATAATGCAAAATGTAGTAAGTGTGTTCTGACAAACAAATGCAAAAGCAGTTCAACTGTATATGCTTTGGGAAACCGATATTAAAATATGTATTAAAAATAAAATCTTGGGAGGAACCTTTCTTCTAACTGTAGCTGGATTCTATATAGCAGAGAACTGAAACATAATATTTATATCAATCTTGACACACCTGAGTAGAAATCAGTCCAGCTTTGAAAGGATTTCCATCATCTTTTGTTTCAGTGTCTTATTTCTACGTCTTTTTTGTCTATACAGTCATATTGAGGTTTAACCGCTCTCCTGTTATCTTCACTTGCTGGGTCTTTCAGTGCAGATCTTATAACTTTAGACAATGACAATATTATTATGCTAAGATTGTTAGAATATGCTATTAATCATTATTATATAAATATTACATGGACCGTGGGATTGAGTGCACTCTCAGCAAGTCTGCTGATGACACCAAGCTGTGTGCTGTGGTCAACACACTGGAGGGAAGGGATGTGCCATCCAGAGGGACCTTCACAAGCTTGAGAGGTGTGCCCATGCAAACTGCTTGAAGTTCGACAAGGCCAAGTGCAAGGTCCTGCACATGAGTTGGAGCAATCCCAAGCACAAATACAGGCTGGGTGATGAGTGGATTGAGAGCAGCCCTGCAGAGAAGGACTCAGGGGTAACTGTGGATGGAAAACTGACTATGAATCAGCAATGTGTGCTTGCAAACCAGAAAGCCAAGAGTAACATGGGCTGCATCCAGAGGATTGTGGCTAGCAGGTTGAAGGAGGTGATTTTTCCCCCTCTACTCTGTTCTTGTGAGACCCCACCTGGAGTACTGCATTCAGCAATGGGGCCCCCAATATAAGAATAACCTAGAACTGCTCAAATAGGACCAGAGGAGGCCAAAAGGTGATCAGGGAGATGGAGCACTTTCCCTATGAGCACAACCTGAGAGAGTTGGGGTTGTTCATCCTGGAGAAGAGAAGGCTCCAGGGAGACCTTATAGTGGCCTTCCAGTACTTAAAGGGGGCCTGCAGGAAATATGGGGAGGGACTCTTCAACAGGGAGTGTGGTGATAGGATGAGAGATAATGGTTTTAAACTGAAAGAGGGTAGGTTCAGATTAGGTGTAAGGAAGAAATTCTTCACTGTGAGGCTGGTGAGACATTGGAACAGGTTGCCCAGAGAAGCTGTGGCTGCCCCCTCCCTGGCAGTGTTCAAGGCCAGGCTGGATGGGGCTTTGAGCAACCTGGTCTAGTGGAAGGTGGGGTTGGAGCTAGATGGCAGTAGGCTTGGAGCTAGATGTTTTTTAAGGTCCCTTCCAACCCAAACCATTCTATGATTCTATGATTAAACTTTCACCTCTAACCTTATCATCTCTTCCTTCTTTTCTCCCAAATGTATTCTCCTCATGTATATATTTTCAAATGAGCAACTTCATTCTCTTTCATATTGCATCTCATCCTTTGGATATGTTACTCATATGCAAGTGCTAAGCTCTCTTGTATTTCTGGTTGACAGCTAGTATGTCAATCTTTAAGCCATCTTTAAAATTTATTAATATTTTCTCATTGTATCCATTCTCAGCTGTATTTTTATATTTTTATCTATTCTCTTGACAGATCACGTTTTTTTCTCATATTTGCATAGTGAACATTACAATAGGCCTGTGGTCTCACCATGATAAGGACTCCTGTATATTAGAACAACATAATGATAGGGGATACAGAAGGGTAGGATAAACCCTGGACCCTAGTGGTGTTAAAGAATAGAAATAGAAATGGATTATTCTAATAAGTTGTGTTCTGGTGTGGGGTTTTTTTTGGGGTTTTTTTGGGGGGTTGTTTTTTTTTTTTTTTTTTTTTGGTGTGTGTGTGTGTATAATATATCTCTCATCAAATCAATCAGGATATCTCAAGTTGGAAGGCACCCATGTGGATCATCGAGTCCAACTCCCAACTATATATATATATACACACACACATACATGTATGTGTGTGCATGTAAGAGAGAAAACAATATTTAATATTTTTCCCTTTTCCTTGAATGTGGTTATGGCGATTCTGATTTTTAATTCCAAAGACACGTGAACTGGGTCAGTGACAGACAGCTGAGGGAAAGACACTGAGAGCTCCACAGTAAAAATAATTTAGATGGAGTGGCTGAACTAAACATGTGCTTCATGAAATTGGGGAGAAGAGAACAGAATGTTATGACTAGCACATTTCAACAATCCATTTTTAGAAATGACAATTGCTCTGAGTTATGCAGAAAACAACAGTCCCTCACAGTGTCCAGACCCTAATCCTGAGTTTGAAAGATGGCCATGGCTAGCAGCTGCCAGCATGTAGTAGGTGTGATGCCAAACACCTCAGAACTGTCTCTCCTGTTACATGTGGTTGGGGGAACCACCACTGCAAGTTAGACACCACATGCGCAGCAAGCCCAGGTCACACATGAAATGCAGACTGAAGTCATACACTGCATGTTATTTGGAATCCCTTTAATAGAGATGTGGCATCCAGTGTCTCAGCACATTCAGTCTTTAAACGGTCCTGTCTCTCCATAGGTAAGGTTGTCCAGTTTTGGATTCTTGTTTCTCACAGAATCAAAACAGTCCCTACTGTCCTAGTCATGTTAGCACCACACTTTGTAGGTTAATCCTGAGACTAACATTTTTTTGGAAGTAATTTGGACAAGACATAATTAGATTCAGTTGTCCAGCTTTGCAATACTCTTAATAGAGGGAAAACCAAGTCAAATGAATAAATTGTAATTCCTTATGTTCTTAATCTTTTTGACTGGTGTCCCATATGCAAGGTTTTGTTCATATAAAATCTTACCAAGATGCCTAACTCTCTGTACTACTACCCAGTAGTTTGACGATATCTGAAAGAATGTCATGGTGACATTGACCGTGACAAATTCCATGGTCAAGGCTGCTGACTAACATCTGTGATAGAGGAACTCTTCAGATTAATCCTGTTGGTCAATATACTGAAAGATACAAACTCTCTGGTTGAACAGAAATAATTCTGTCCATCTAAACCTCACCATATGAAGACTCATGCACTCAAATATCCACCAAAACTTGGGCAGCAATCCAGACTGCCTTCTCCCACTCCACTCATGAGTGACATGGAAGGGTTTCACAGAGATTGACACTTCACTGTCTGTTCAGGAACTAGAGGCTTTTGAATAAATCTAGTCTGTGCCAGTTTCAAAACAAAACAAAGAAAGTATTTTCAGTTAAAATACATATTAGATCTGTTGAACTTCTTGCCAAAGGATGTTGTTGATGAAAATATGTTTTTTCTTTCAGGGCAAATTTTACAAAAAGAAGAAAGATCCCTTGGAAATTACTAAATAGATTATGTCAAGTTTGACAGATCCCCACGTGCAGACAGTAGACTGATATGGGAAAAAACCTAGGGGAAATGCTGTTATTTCTGTATTCTTGTGCTTGGTTGCCTATTCCTGCCCTCTCCTTCCACTGTGGCATAGCTAAGTGATCTTGAGAAAAGGTTAGTGGGTTGGATGAACTCAGTCTGAAGCAGTACATCTGTTCTTGCCTTCTTTAACTGCATAATCCTGTAAGCACCTGAGTTCTGTAGGTATCTTCTAGTCTGGTGTGGAAATTCTTTAAGTGTACATATTTCCCCGATGCAAGTTCAGAATTAGATGAGCCTGCAGATCCTTCAAAAATCTGTTCTGCTTCAAGATTTTCAAACAAGTCAGCTAATCAACATTTCTCATAGTGAGTAAGAACTTTTGCTCAGGCATAGGTGACCTACTGCCCAGGTGACTTGGTGCCACTTCGACATTCTTGAATATTATCACATACTTAGTCTTCTAATATATCACCAAATCAGTAACTTTACCTTTGTGAACAGAAAAGCTTGTTCAGATGCCAAAAATATTTCTGCTTAGATTGTAAAAAATCCCTCCTTCCCAACCTTTACTAAGAAGTGCCACTGTCTGTCCTGGTTTGTTCAGGTTTTTCTCCTTGAGGCACTCTGCATGTATCACAGAAACCTGAGGATTTCTGTTCCATTCTCCTCCAGTTTTACAAGCAAGCCCACCCTGAGATGCTCTGTCATAACTACCAGACGTGCAGCTTTGGAAAATTAACTGAGAAGCCCCACAGAGCCTGCGGTCATATAATTGACTATATATATCAGTCATATAATTGACTGAGGGGGCTGCTCCTAAAGGAACTGCCTCACCACCGGACTCTCATGATCGGGTGTTTACTTTTGAAAAGGGTTCTTCACACTGCTTTTTTGGGGAGGGGAAGTGGGGGGGGGGGGTAAAGGAGAATGAAGCCTCGACTGTGCTTTTAATTGCTTTCAGAATGAAAATCTCAGCAATATTTCTGCAGGCTGTTCTTGTTTGGTCACTTGTCTGGATTGTTTGCCTCTGCTTGGAAGAATTAAAGCATTTTCAGAAAAGTAATCTCATCACATGAGAGGGCAATTAGACATTTTGTAATCCTATCACCCCTGTGCTGAAATTACTGTGCCCAGTTAGCAATAATTCTGCTTCTAAGAACAGAGTGAGCAGCAGCACAGCATGAATTATTTAACTCAGTGCTGTGCTTCCTGTTTTCAAGTCACTGGAATAATACAGGCACCACAGACCATAATTATCCCCAGCATAGAGAAGAAACAGTTAATGGAACCTGCCTTTTAAATCAATATTATTAATTCAAGGAAAGAAACAGCATGTACTATCTGACGCCTATGGAGTTTTGATCTGGGCTTGATGTCACACTGAAGTAAGTGGTTGCCATGGAGATTGAAGCGTATGTCTGCGTATCCCTCCCTGCCAGCGAGCTGTGAGGAGTGAGGAGTGTTTTTGGAGAGGAAGTGCCCATCTGTAGTCAATCGCTATTGTTCTCGCAGAGCCACATGCCAGCCTCGCTGCAGCCCACCAAACTGCGTCACGACACAGCAGCATCAGCACCTCTGAATAAAGACTCCCCGTTGAACCAGATTTATCCACCCTGCCATTTTCACTCTCATTTGATTATCTGCTTGTATTTTCCGGCTGTGTTAATGCAGTCTCTTAGCACTGTTATCATAGAATCCCTATGGCTTTATATCTCACAAACTGGACGGATCTCCTTGTGTTTGCTTGCTTTCTCTGTTGCCCTCTCCATTTGATCAAGGGAAAGCACCCATAATATGCCAGCCTCTTTCCTTATTTTCTTATCTCTTAGACACAGAAGACCTTGAAAACCTGAATGTGCTTTCTCCCTCTGTACAAATTTATAGCAACTGAAAACTGCTCGTAATAGATCCTTGTATTAAACCATCATTATTAATTGCCAGCGTATGTTTCTAGAACAAAGACTGGCAGTTTGGCACGGTCCACCATGATTATTGAATATATCTGTTTATTAACCAATTAAGTAATGGGCTAGTATGCCAGTGGCATATGAAATCAGGCATTATTACTAACTGGAATATTTCAGAGAAAATTACTTCTGCTGCCTGAAGACAACGTGATAAGACATCTTCCAGAATACCAGGTGGAGTTTGTGGATTTATTTTCTTTCCCTCCTTAAGTACAATATTTAAAGCAATGTCTGATAAATTTCTGCCAGAGATTCTGGGAAGGTACTGTCTTGAATACCATGCACAGAAAGAATCAGCTATGGTGGGATCAGAAGATTTATTTTACTATTTTTCTCTTCATTTTTCTTTTTCTTTTACCTTCATTTCTCTCTACCTCCAATTCCTGTATCTCTTAAGTAAAGCTGCATTTGAGCTACCTAGGCTTCTCATTGAAAGAGATGCGAGAAGTTTTCAAAACAGTCAGTACATGTGCCCTCCTCTGCTATCATTCTCAGAAATGACTGAACCATTTTTTTCAGAAACATCAAAATGAATCAGCTTTGAGCAGATACCTGGCATGGGAAACTGCAGAAAAGACAATTAAAGTTTAACTCCAGTAACATTGTGATTGTGAAGAATGTGCCTGCCAGGGATTCTGGGTCCTTATTTAGCCACTGAACATTGTCTAAATTCACTGCTATCAGTGGTAGGTCGATTATAGCTTGAGTACCCCCACCCTGGGTACAGGTGTAACATACACACTCAGCTTGCCTTGTATGCTAATTTTCCTAATTATATGATGAATGCAATTTCATATTTGCAATCTGCCCTACTACTATAAGGAATAAAAATATTGATTTAGTCCTAGATTCTGTGGCACAAGAAAGGTTACTGTGGCAGTGTGATCAGCACTGCAAGGATGTACAGGAAAAGAACAACGACTTTCCCTCACTACTACTCCCTGCCAACATGTTTTATTTATATCTCTTCCATTCCAGCTGGCATGCACACTGGCAGTTCTGGGATCTCTGACCCCAAACTAAACTGCTGCAGGGCTGAGCAGGAGACTTGGCAGGTACTTAGTGAAGCTGAACTGCTTTGCAGATGTTCTAATTTTAGTGAATCTATGAATTTTAAGGGAAGTTTCAAAGGGATGTTTCTGAACAGCTTTATCAGTTCTATGAGCAACACGTTCTTATTACTAGATTTCCAAAAGAATTGCCATGTCATGTGATTTTACTTTGTATTTGGTCACTTTGTTGTGTTTTGAGGGTTGACTGATGATTTTTGAGCTTTTGGGGCAGCCAGTTTGAGAGGCCAGCCCTACCTACACAAATAAAGCTAATCTGCAAATAGAAAAGCCATACATCTAAGCCAAGCAAGGAAACATAACCTTTCACTTCTGGAAGTGACTGACAAGTTGGATTCCTAGTCATGGATAAAATAGTATTACTATATAGGTGAAACCTCCTATGTCTGGAAATCATGTAAGGTTTAACAGGGGAACAAACACTGGTTGGAGAGATGAGAGAACATAAACATATTTATATCTTAAAGTTTATTTAAACTATCCATCAGAAATGCACTGAAATTGGTATATTCCCACAAAACACATAAATGACAACGTATTTTCATTTTCAGAAGGCTTTCCATCAGAGAACATTTAGACAGGTTTATTTTCTTCTGTAGAAGGTCCTAAATTTTTCACGTGGTTGACTGAAAATCCTACCATATCAGCTATAGGAGACCTTGCACTTTGTGATTTTTCAATAATTGCTCAGATGGGCTACCAGACATGTAAGATTTCTGGGGTTTATTGGATCCTCAGCTAACCTGCCAAGGGGTGAAGACAACCCTGGGTGGGCAATACGTAAATTTTTTTTGTAAACAATCTGGCATTTTTTGAGAAGCAGGTCATACTTCAGGTGAAAGTCATAGAGGATTCTGGACAAAGGTATCTCATCTTCTAAATCAGAAGAATTCTCACAGGGTACCTGCCACACTTGAACTACATTCACTGATTTAAATTATAAACGTTGCCTGGGCAATGTTGACCTCTTCTACAATAGATAACTATTTCCAGATATAGGAAACTATTCTGTCTCTCCAGACTCAAAGATTTCATTTTATTGCTCTGCAGTTCGACAAAACTATCACCAGGAAAGAGATACAACTGTTGAATACAATTGCATTTTTTTCTGTTTGATCTGGTTCATTATGCAGCAGGGAACTAAGATTTTTCAGAAACTGAAGGAATCTGTATGTAGGCTAACAAACGATTATGTTCATGCTGGTCAACAGTTATGAGACACTGAGGTCTGAAGCTGATTTCCATTTGCTTTTTTAGAAATCTGACATCAGAAATTTTTAGTGTAACGCAAAACATTTGAGCACCTTTGTGAACCTGTGTCCTGTAAGTCCTAGGACTTTGGATTTTGGAGAGGGTCTCTAATAAGAAAGCTCCCTACCTTTATAGTAAAACTTTTGTATTGTAATATTTCTAAAATAAAATATTGTGGAATTTCAATTAAAGTAAATACTTGAATTTAGGAATAATTTGGTTATTCATTTTATTTTTAGGGAGTCATCGTTTTTGCAGACCTTAACTCATAAATATAGAAAATTCTTCAAGCTTTGCTCTAAATTGAAAATGAGTAAGAATATAAACCTGCACATTTTTTATTTATTCTATTTTTTTTCTGTACACTCAGGTTCTTTGGCATGTTTTCATTGCACGTGAAAGGACATGTTCAACCTCTGTAGCACAGCCATGGCCTATTTTATGTTCTGAAAAATCTTGCCAGAATGGCCCCCTCAAGCAACAAATAGCCCAATTTATTTATGACAGTGACAAAAAAACTATTTCCAGGATGTTCATAGGTCAAGAGCTCCACTGAAATAGAGAATGCCTTGAGGACCTATTGCACTATTATTTACTGTGTATGTTGCTGTCATGCCCTGAGGCCACAATCAAAATCAGGGAAGTCTAGGGAGATTGAAAGAATGATGATCTTGTTTGAAGTTTGAGACTATCCTTATAACTTTGTCACTCTATGTCCTGTTACCCCTTTCCTCTAGGACATTGGTTTACCCTTCAAACATTTTTTTTCTTAAAAATCTCCTTCCATTAGGTTCTTATTTCCATTTTTGCCTAGCTGCTATGTTGAGACCACTAGTTACTCCAGTGGTTACATCCAGTAAAAGGATGTTTAAAATGGGTGCTTCATGGTTTGTCTGTTCAGATTCCTTCTTTTACACACACACAGAATTGTATATGATACGAATGAAGTATCTCAGCAACTCACTTTTGAGTGTTTTAAAAAAATGTTGACATTCAGCTTTTGCAGGTAGTCTTTGGTAAGAAGGGTACGACTCTGTGTGCAGAGCTGCAAGTGAGTTAGGGAACCAGAGCAGTGTTCAGGACTTGGTCTTGAAGACAAGGCACATCAAAGCAACTGTTTGTAATAAGACCGAACTTGTTTTGTTTCTCAGTTTACCCATCTCCTTCCCAGTCCTCCAAACCTTTCTTTCTGATTTGACCTTTTCTTCAGTCGTGCAATGAAATCACTCTGGGTGACTAAAACCTGCCTACCTACACTGAGACATTTTACAGGGATAGTGGAGAAGTCATGAGCAAAGCACTGAATGTGAGAGTATCAAGAAGGAACTAGTGGCAGTGAATTTCTCAGGTTGTGCTGCTTATAGCAAATACAGATTTTCCCCTGCTTTCAAACAGACTCATGGAAATTATACTACATTTACTGTAGCAATTCAGCTCATGTGAATAAACGTCAATTTATAAATAGTAAATACTTGCCAATGTTTGTGAGATATGATAGGTCCTCTTCTTGCTTAGCTAGCCCAGACTTTTAAAATATGATATCTAACAATGAATACAGGTTGAATTTGCCATGCTTGTCCTTATTGATGAATATGTCACAAAGAATAATGTAGCAAAAATATGCTTGTAGATTGTGTAGTGGAACACACATATGTGAAATTGTTCAGGCCTCCAGAATCCACATCACAGTTTCCTCCTCTTGAGGAGGAAAGATGTGTCTGAAGGGAGAGTGGGATGAAGAGGAAAATTTTAAGTAATTTTATGGAGTTGAAAGAGTGATTGGGCAATAGGAATTAATCTATATTTGTTCTAGTTTGGGGATAAGTTCTGCGGGGGTTAATTAACTTCATGCTCTGCATTTCATCTTGGTGCACTCTGTGGAAATGACTGTTGTCCTTTATTTTTTTCTAGTGTAAAATGTTATAATATCATCTTTTTCTGCCCACTAGGTCAGACAGGGGTCCAATTACTCATTATAGCAGGAATTTGTATTTCTGGAGTTTGATCCTCTTGAAGTCTTTTTATGCTTACACTCTCAGGATAAGCAGATGAAGAATGAGACTGCAGAGCACTGAGATCAGCAGTGTTTTCAGCATCTGCATGCAATAATGTGATTTGACTGACTTGTATGGACCTGGGCCCAAAAACTACAGAAAAGATTTATTTAAGCTGTATTGGCTGACATGTGGAAGATGTTTCTACAATAAAAGTTATGCCGATTACAATATGCAATCATTTTCATAAAAGTAGACAGGCTTGTCTCAGTTTTCTTCCTTCGCTTATGTTCCCCTAGCCAGTTTCCATCCCACTGTTTGTAAAACATCTTGTATATCTTTAACAATTATATAAAGTTGGTTCAGAAAAATAACCAAAATTCTATTCATCTGTACTGCATGGAGGTTTGTTTCATGAATCTCTGAAGAGAGAGACAGAAAAGAATACAAAATGTACTTTATCTTCCGTACAATTCAGGTTACTACACAGAACCTCCTACTCACCACACTTGAGTCGTGTATGTTAAGCATAATGATTCCTCTTTTTTTAATGTGCTTCGATGCTAATTTTCTCATTTACAATTATGTCACATTCATTTAAAAAAGTTGACAAAATCAGATTGCCAAAAATATGTAATAATGTAACAATTTTAACTAATTCTTAAATCCATTTTTTTATTGTTGTATGCTATTGTAGCTAATTTGCATTAACTTTGTACAATATGTGCACTGATAAAATATTGGGAAAGATGCTATTCACCGTATTTGTGATATGCTCTTTCTGTGTGATTAGGTTTTATATTACTAAATTTGAATAAACCATTGATTATAAAACTGTCAAATTACAATGCAACTTCTACTGAAATGTTGACTGAAAAGCACTTCACTTAAACCTTATTATCTTTTTTTCCAGATTTGGAGTTACATAATGGATTCCTTTCTGCCCTTTTTGATATACTGTTCTTCCTCAATAATTGAGGAAAATGAGATTATGAGTCCACTTGAATCCAAAGACAGATTTCCATGTTAAAATTAAGCCAGAGAGCTATATAACATATCCTACTTTCAATAATTTGCAGTGATGTACAGAAGTTTAGATCTGTACGTCAAAAAAAACCCTGTCAGCCAGAAGGAACTGTTAGGTGATTTTTATTATCTGGATAAAAGTCCCCTTACAAAATAAGGTAAGGGATTGAAAAAGGCATTAGCATACAAACAGAAGGCAAAGCATTTTCTCAGTCTTACTTGAAGAAGGATAAAATCCTGTCTGGGTAAACAGAAGTTTTGGCCTGTTGTGTCTGATCAGTCTCCTTAAATAGTACAGAACTTGCATTCAAAATATTACAATAGTGTCATAATAAAATGCAATAGCTTTGTAACCTTGAAGATATTACATTATTTCTCAGCTCAAGCTATTTTTCAAAGAGCCCATGGGTCCGGCTATCACATGCACTAAAATGGTGTTCAAAGGTGTTCAGGGTTCCTGTAACAAAACAGTACAAGGAAGCCTGTCAGAGTTTTTCTGGACCCATATTATGAAGCCTCACAGGGAAACAGCCACACTGAGATGTTTAAAGATATGCCACAAGTGAAGTTTAGTTACAGACTTGGCTAAAATTAGTAAGTTTATTTAGATGGCCTTTTTTTGTAGAAGACCTGAATTTGCTCTGCCTAAGCCCCAATTCAGGATGATACATATGAGTTCTGGTCCGAAGGATTTGTGCTCAGTCTGCTGTAATAAGCCCTGTTGGGTGTATGGTGCTATTTGGCTTGGAGTTTGTATAGCTCCTGTCATGATGAAATGCACGCAGAGCAAGCACAGGTCTAGGCAAGAGACTGAGGATTTACAGTGCGTTTTGTAAGGCCAAGGCTCGAATACAGAGTAGTACCTTGACCTACAGGCAAGAGTCTGTGAGATAAAGTGTTTCCTTTATTCACACAAATATGGGAGACAAATAATACAAGCTAAATGAGACAAAACAAAATACTTGTTACGTCTTAAGATGCACTCTGTAATCACCTTTTTTTTTTTGTTTTTTCAGAGACAATTTGCACCCAGAAAAGACTCTGGATGAGCCTACGTAACTCATAAATCAAGCACCATGTATTCTGGTGCCTTTTCTGACAGTCTGTATGTTAAAAACATCTAATGTGTACTACTGCTTGTTTTCTAACAAGTCTGTAGTGTTTATTTCTGGTCAGTAAATTATTTGTATGGGGGTGCCTCTTCAACACAGGCCAAGACAATACCAGTGACGATTCATTGGGAAATAATGCTAACAATTTTGAACACTCTCACCATCTTTATCTACCTGAAAGCTGTTTCTTTTACTCTCAGCAGGCTGTGTTATTATCCGCTACTCAGTAGAGAATCAGTTTTAGAAACCTGTTTCACCATTTAAGAAGGATGAATAGACCCACAGAAGTATCTATGCCTTTCTGTTGTCTGGAGAGGAAATTTAACAGCTCGCTTAGTTTAGAAGCTGAAGGCAGGCTTCAGCTGGCTAAACATATGCATGTAGTGTAATTTCTTGCCTAGAGTATTCCAGGTGTCTGCAAAGCTGAGGAATATGACTGGTTGCCTAAAGAGAATTCAGGCACTTCTGGAGTAGAAGCTAGAATACAGTTAGAAATTTCTTGGGCAACTCAAACAGAATTAGACATCCATGTTGAGACAGACTGAGACAATACATTTACATATGTACAGGAAGGTGACTGCATGTGAGCCAGACATTTAAGTTTCTACTATAATAAATGAGGGTGCAATTCAGTTTCCTAACATATATCTTATCTGAAATGCCGCAGGGTAACCCAGCATGGCCTCTGACTGCTATGAAAGTGTGAAAGTGTGAATCTTCTATGGGCTCCATCCCATACCTGACAAACTTCACCTGACATCTTGAACATCTGAGGAATCTCAAATGATGCTAAACACCAAAGATTATGCAACAGATTTGAATGTCAGATCTAATCAATATAGCTAGCAGAAGTGAGAAAGCTATTCAGCTCACCACAAACTAGCCACCCACTTTTGACCATCTCAGTAGCCATCTGCACTGAACTGACTCAGTTAACTAGATTAGCAAAGATGATATCTTAGTCAGCTTAGACTCTGATCGTGTACCTGGTCTCATGTCTGGATCTGGTGCTGAAATCCACCCCTAGCTGAGAGAGGCCTGAAGTTAGGTGAGATGAATCCCATTCCCAGCGTTCAGTACAAGAATGCACAAGAGGTGATTCTCCCATCCTCACATTAACACTGTCATCCTCAGTTTGGAGAGGCTGGCCAGACTGTTAGCAACAGGTTGTTTATTTAAAATGTCAGTTATGTAACTTATGACTAATTAAATATTTTATTCTTTAAATTACAGTAAATTGATATAGTTTAAAAATTACTCTCACTCTCCTCTTTATTTGCTCTGAAGTTACCAGAGTTCTTATTTTTGTCAGGATATCAGTGAATACAATAATTTAAGCAGTCTGAAATTTCAGCAGCTGCCTTCTCCTCCATGTGCAGTTCTTCAGTTGTTTTGTGGGACAAATATGATGTTTGGCAAAAGCAGATTACTTGAAATAACACTATTTGCTATGCAGCTTAGGAGTGATTTTTTTCTGCAAGTGTCTCCATGTGAAAGAGCTGCACATCCCTTAAGCACATCATTTCATAGATGAAAACTTAGTGGACTAGATGACAACACCCTTCACCCCCACACACACCCTGCAATCTGTCAGGTATTGAACTTTCCATTGGATGACTTCCAAGGAGTAAAATCATGTGTATAGCACTAGCATAAATCAATGGTGCAATTCAGTTCATCTAAACACTGGTTAGTTCATATAACGATACTCAGGAAATGTATTTTTCATTAGAGTTGCTGGCCTAGGAATTGTCATCCCTATAAGCCTAGGTATAAATTCAATGAGTTAATTCAGAATTTTAGAGGCATCAGTGGAGAGAATATAGGCTCTTGCAACATGGGAAATTTGGTTATAGTAATGATGTACTGAAAAGTGAAGTGGAGCAGTCAAACAAGCAAATTGATTCGATTTAAGACTAAAAACTACTTATCCTTAGTTATGTTAACATTCTTGCTCGGAAGTGTATCTTTGAAAGTCACTTTTAATTTAAGCAAGCTGTTGAAGTTTGACATGTGCGTACACACACACACACAGA
Organism: Athene noctua; assembly: GCF_965140245.1. NCBI lineage: Eukaryota > Metazoa > Chordata > Aves > Strigiformes > Strigidae > Athene > Athene noctua. The sequence continues at coordinate 66,478,094 of NC_134039.1, forward strand.
GTGAAGGTAAAAACTACAGAATAGATTCAGCTGCACAGGGGCACAGAAGGAAGCATGGACCTGACCTTTTAAATTTATATGTCTATTAAAATGATTTGGATCTTGCCTTCCAGAGGTGTATGCTTGCCTTCTCTGAAGAAAGGATGTGTAAGATGCAAACAGCTTTCTTGGTTCCTTGCTCTACGCAACTGGGGTAGGATTAGTGTATGTGATTGGCCGCAGCAAATGAGTCCCAAAAACAAAGGGGAAGTGAATTAAATTGTGGTTTCTTAATTTCTTTCCTAAGGCACTGATGGACAAATCCAGCCATATGATACTCCTTGATGTACTGCACTGACAAAAACTAACTCCTAAAACATAATAGATTTATTCTTATAAACAGAATTTCCTCTGTATTTTGCCCTTTCCTAAGCACATTATTCATGGCAGAATCAACTGTGATGTGTGCAGTAGCATTTGGTAAGGAGGCATTTTTTGACAACCTATACAAAGGCATTTCATTTAAATATAAAATACAGATACAGGAATATATTTTGTACTAATGGTAATCCTGTTAGAATATCAAAGGCAGTAGAAGACCTGTGTTGTTTATGGATGTAAACTGTGCTAAAATTATCTCTGGATACAAACATCTTCCAAAAAATTTCCTATCATTCATACACACAGACATAAATTGGATTCTCCCATTATAACAGCTATGAAGAAAATTTTTTTTATGCTTCATTCTGAAATTTCTCAAACATTTTTCTCTCTTAGAGCTACCTATGACAGCTTATCTTGTTTATAAGTCATGTTTTGCTTTTGCTATATGTTTTGGAAACACACTAAGAAACCTTTAAAGTTTTAGACAAAACAGGTGAAGAGCTGGTAGAATAAAACCCATCTGTACAAAACAACACACTGAACCCTAATATGTAACTATAAAAATGAATTACATTTTATCTTCAGATGGCATATTGAGAAAGGATGATCTGGTGAGGTGGAGGGAAATAGAAAAGGCAGTCTGAAGGGTTTTGTTCAGCAAAAAATCATAGGTAACTGCAGCATTGTGTGTCTCTGTATAGAAGATACCTTGGCCAAAGGTGACTTATATTGAGAGTCTGGGCTTCACAAGCTATCTCTCTGTGCTCTGCCATATATAAGCCTGTACCGATGGTATTTGAGATCTAGTGTAGATATATACCCAGCATAAGTTATGTGCCCCCAAAAATCTATTTTCAAATAACTAAGGTAACCCATTTCTTAATAACCACAGATCATCATTTAGACAAATTTTGTTCACTTCTGGAATTATTGTGGTATTCCAAGGTTGCTTTGCATTTGGAGAAACATTGAAAACTTTTACACAGACCAAAAAATATTGTTTTGCATATTTTTTGTTGTTGCTTTGTTGTACTTGCGTAGTACAACTAGTGCTAGTACAACAGAATCTGAAATTTTACCCTCTTTCTTGCCCATATAGTCCAAATTTTCCAGTTGTTATGGGTAATTATTATGACACCCAACAAACAAGAAATAAGGGAAAAATAACAAGATTTAATTTTGGAAAGCTGAGATAACAATGGAACAATTATCAGTGAAAGACAAAGGAGGAATATGAGTTAAAGATCAAGGAAAAAAAGATGGTTTAACTAACAGACAGAAAATAATCAGTGAAATTGCACTTATTTAAAGTTCTTAAAACCTATTTTCCTCAAGAAGCATCCAGAAGACAAATGTTTATATAGTTGTTCTTTGCAGCCATGTATAACTCCTGTGTATATGAGGGATAGATTGTATTTCTACTACAGTATTATTAGCCTTTTTATGTGTTAACATTCCTGACCTGATTCAATACAAAAAGAGTAGGGGGAAGGAAAGAAAGCAAGAAAAAGCAAGCGAGAAAGCAAAAAAGAGAAAGAAAGAAAAGGAAAGTAAAGGAAAGGAAGGAAAGGAAGGAAGGAAGGAAGGAAGGAAGGAAGGAAGGAAGGAAGGAAGGAAGGAAGGAAGGAAGGAAGGAAGGAAGGAAGGAAGGAAGGAAGGAAGAAAGAAAGAAGAAAGAAAAAAGAAAGAAAGAAAAGGTTTTTCTTGACTAACATGAAAAAAGCCTTGTTTTCTGGTGGGTCTTGTTTTCCCTAGGTTCTCCCTTGTCTGCTAAAGGGGCAATATTCAAAAAATCTTCTTCAGACACTTGTAAGGTATTGTTGATACTTATTGGATGCTATGCTGCTAGTCCTGCTTTCTTTGACTTTTCAAGGTCTTATTATGCTTTCTATCACTCTGTGAAATTTATTTGCAACAGATCAGATTAAAAAACTGGTGCTATGATAGAAAGGAGCATGGTGCAGATGGAGATACATGGTGAAGCACACATGCATAGAAACAGACATTATGATTTCATAAGCACCACTAGCAAATGAAAGATGAAAAGATATGATAAAAGGTGACATTTTTAAAGAGTGTGTGCGACACACTATGGTATGGATAACGTAAGGGAAGGAAATACTATGAGAAGAAGAAAAAGAGGGTAGGTTAGAAATTTGGAGAAAGGAAGACAAAAAGCCAAGAAAGTGACAAATGCCAAAGATTTAGGATGAAAAGGGATTCCAGAAACAAAGATATTTGTGCTGGCTGCCACAGAGTTTGCACTCACACAGGTACCTTGAGAAGCTATCCTCAAATATACTAGAAAATATTAAAAAAAATCAAGTATCAAGTTTTTCCAAACCAATTAATTTTCTCTTTGAACACCTGTGCTCTGGAAAATGAATGGCACATTGGAAAAACACCTTGATAATTTTTATGTCCATCCTAAATTTAATTTCATTTGAGTTACAGCTAATCTTTACAAGCCAATCTAAGATGTGAATCTGCACAGGTACAATTCTTGTATGGTTTTTAACACTTTTCTTCAACTTTGTATCTCCAACAGCATCCTTAAGACTGAGAAGCATCTTAATAATATGCATTGAGAACATTGCCTGTGAATCAGGTGTCAGCTATAATCACAGAGACAAAAACTCTGTGGCAATCCCAGTCTCTGCCAATTTCTGGGCACTGACTGAGCCAAAGGTTTTGGCAGAGACCTGGCCCATTGCCTCTTCATTACTATTCTAAACATGCAACTATGAATGTCAATTTTAAAGATTCGAAAAATGGTTTTAGAAAGCAGTAAAAAACATGAAATAGTGTGTCACCTTTTTCAGTGATCAGTATTTCTACAGAATTTTCTGCTTTCAGCTGTCAATTTATATTTATTATATTATGAAGCTCTGTAAACGAGATTACAAAGACTCACCAAGCTCTGAATGGTACATGTGGCCGCAGAGACACAGAGCAGTCGTAAAACCAACTCAATAATCTGAAGTCAGTGCATTTATGCCCTTTAACTGAAAGCATTACTTATGCCCACTGAGGACGGTGCAAGACTGCTTGTGGTACCGTCCTGTGACATCCAGAAATGAACATGAAGGTTTTTCACCAAATGGATTTATACATAAATGCAAAATTTCTCTTTCCCCATCCTGTCTTCCAGTCCTTTTGAAGTGCTGTTGGATACTCAGCTCTTTCAGGAATTATTTGCCTGTATGCCCAATTTAGGCTTCTGTTTTTTAAAAACTTGACAAAGGAATGGCTTATTGATATGTGCTCTAGCCTGTATTTGCTAGAAACATACTTGCTGCAGCGGTCACATCTTTCCAATACACATAAGATAGCTGTTAACGTGAAGGAGGGAAATGAATTACTTATCACAGAAGAAATGAGCAGAAATGGGCACCAGAAATGCCATCTGCTATATTTAGCTTATAATACTAATATTGGAACATCATAGTTGTGCCTTCTTCCTTAATGGCAACGCTGTCAGATTCTATGTAGATTTTATGATCTTATATGGAAAGTAATTCAGCTATTTGGGGAACTATGCTGTGTTGCTGTGTACAAACAGTGAAGCTACTTACGTCTGTGCTCTGTGTTATCAGTACCATTAAAAAGTCACATCAGTTGGGAGGATGTTCTCCTTTATAGTTTCTGCTTTTATTGTTTCTAAGGAAACCACTTTAGTTAGCCACACTCACTGTGCCTGCCACATCCTCAATTTACACACAGTCAGGGCAAGGAAAAGCAGTACATGAGAAAATCTGTTCTTAATAGTACTGTAAATGTAACAGTATTACTCTTCTTTATGCTTTTTAAGTTAGACTCTGATTTACCAAACTTCCTGTGTTTATGTAGGTTTCCACAGGAGTGAGCTGGCATGGAGATACTGTGCCACAGTTCTGGTTAGCACTTGGTGAGGAATTTAACTGTTACTGAAGGCCAGAAGGACTAGAAAGGACTGTGGGTTTTTTAGGTAGATGATGAATAGAGGGGAAACTTATAAAAAATGCTAAGGCTAAAATGTTCTTTAAAAACACTTGTGTTCTCTCCTTCCCCCTTAGTTTCATATAAAAGACTCTTTGTGTTTATGGAATTTGAGGGGAAACATTTTTTTTGAGAGTAGAAATTCATAGCGATGATAAGGCCAAATGAATTATTATTTTCACCTGAATCTACTTCTTCTCCATGATTTATCAGGTGTTTTGAGGGGCTACTTTTCAAAATGACAGCTTTTGTCACACACTGCTATTTTTTGACCTTTCAAAATTTTTTTAAGTTTAACACATTTTAGGCACATCAGGAGCTGGATGTGCTCATTATGTGAACAAGGGAGGGCTTCACAACCACGCAGAAACTCCCATGAATGTTTTCAGAAGTGTACAGCACTTTGGATAATACTGTTGGGGGTAAGAAAGGGGAGTTGGAGCTCTCTTAGGCTTCCTGGCCTCTATGTTGTTCTTCATTTCAGCAGCCAAAATTTAATAAAGGCTGAAGACACACTATTTTGCTGAAGAGAAGGGGATTTACTAACCTGTGATTCTGTCTTTAGCAGTCCTAAGAGTCTTACTTGAGAGAGTCCTTTTGCAATGGGACATTAACTCTATCAGTTAAAAATTCTGGGTTTCTGACTTGTTGGTCAGAGACATGTTCTGAAATTGTGGTAGGTTTGTCTGTGAATATATTTAGCTAAAGCAGTGGCTGACCAAACATTTCAAGGATTCCTTCCAGATGGAAGACGTACCCCTATACTGTACTCACAGAATATTTACTTCCAACACAACCCAAGCAAGAAAATAATTTATAACCAACCAGAGGTTTTCTGATGAACCAGTTTCCTTGTGGAAGTCAACTTATTTAAAATTAACCCTTGAGAATATTTTTATTTTAATCAAAGGTATTAATGTTTCAGGAAAAAAGAATATTATATTTCAGTATTTAAACTATGATCAAAGAGCAATACATAATTTATTAACATAGCCAAAGAGGGATTAATCCAGATAAGAGTTTCTTATGCAGGAAGTAAAATGTAGTTGTTTCTGGCTAACACACAATAGAAATAATGGTAGTAACTATGCATTGAAAGTCAGTTTTCTTTTAAGCAAACATCTTAAAATGATAAAAGCAGAAAGGTATTGCAATAATTTATATAGATTCCCTGGGTAGGGTTAATATGAAACTTCCAATTTTAGGTTACAAAGAAACATAACAGCAACATGTGGAAGAATATTGTGCAGGTATAGATTACATCATCAGGCTTTACAACTGCAACCTAGCTTGAGTGTGCATTTATTGGTAATAATAAACAGTTAAAATTGGCTTTGTAGCATTCCATAGTTCCCAGGCATAAAACCATAAAGCTGGCATAATATTAAAAATATGACTCAAACATTTCTGAAAAAGTGTTAAATTGGTTTCAGTTGTGTATTATGTACTGCAAATATTTGGTCCTGCATATAGTATATTTTATTATGCTTATGAAAACCTACAGATGAATGTAATTTAGTATGAATAATTATCCATCTATAAGTTCACTCATTATTAGCTGTTTTTCATTTATTATTCCAGTCATACAACCAAGGAACTGAAAAATACTGCAAGTGTTAGGTAAGCAGTCACAGCAAGATTCATTTTCAGTGTGTAGTGGGAAAGCATCTCCTGTGGGACAGTCACAGATTATCAGGGTGATGAATCCCATGCTAGTGAATAATTATGATGTTTGCAGAAATCAGGTCAGGTTTCCTAATAACCTGGAAACAAAAAACTCTTGCAATCATGCTAGTTGTTAGTTGCACTATAGCTATTGTTTTTACCACTTTCATGTTTTAAGATGATTTATCCACTTTTCCTACACACATGCATTGACTGTACAAAGATATTTTGGAAACTACAAAGTTCTTGGTGGAAGGAGAAAGCATCAGCTGGTTTCTCCAGGTCCTATTTCCACTCTTCTAGACATTGTCTGTCCTTACAGGATAAATGCAATGCTCCAAAGTGAGACATTCTGCAAACTTGTGTATTCGGGGCTTAAAACAGATGTAAGCAGAGAGAAACTAGCATATTTTGCCTGGGATGTGACACGGTCAATATGATTGTGTAATGCAGAACCTATTTATAAGTAATAATATGGAAAATGTGACACCACTTTTTTTTTTTTTTTTTTTTTTTTTTTAATTTAAATTAAATCCAATATCATTAAGCAGTAAAATGAAAAAGTACATGCAGTATCCCTGCACGGCTACTTGATGTTATCTGTCTGCCCTTTTACATGAACCTGAAGAACCAGAACATTAACAGATATCTTCAATTCTCACAGCTCAAGGCAGGAAAAGAATAACAAGTTGCATAAATGGAAGCAGAAACATCAGATTTCATGTTATTCCTTTTTTTTCTCCCGATCTTCTGAAGTGTTATTAGTAACAGAGGTAAGAAAAAATGTTGTAAAGGTTTAGTGTCCTGTTACCTGCTAATTCCTATGTCTACCTCAGTCATGGAGGTTTTACAAGCAGTTATAAGGAGATTACTTCAAATCCTTCTCGATCACTAGAAGGAATACGTTTAAAGGGACTCTGACAGGTGTTGCAGGCCCATATTTTGATTTGCTCTTTGGAATTATAATCTGTTAGGAAGCTGGGGTTTAGTGAGTCTTTTTTAAAAAAATGATTTAAAAAAACCCACCCTGTCCTGGTGTGTTTGGCACTCTATATTCCTTGGGCATGAGAAGGATGCTTATTAAAACAGATCTGTTATTTTTCTCTCTAAGCCACACTAACTTGCTTTATGTTAAATATTCCCAGTCTAGGAGTAAAAGAAAACAAAAAAGTTACAGCATGACACACAGTTATTTCTTTAAAATAGGTAAGAGTCATCCTGCAGTTACCAGAAGGATCTGCAGGACTCATCCTGCTACCTACCAGCCCCAAAAGTGTTTTAAGTACATGTAAATAAGATAATGACATTGTCGAAGAGACTCCAACTCATCAATAAAATCTGATGGAACTAGATGGGAGAAAGGTGTTATCAGACATTTTTTAACAGTTGTGTTCATATATTCATAATGACATGCTGAGTACAATTTGTACAAATAGACACAAACACATGTATACATGCAAAAATCATGTAACAGAATTTTTAATAAAGAGATAAGCAATCATTATAGAGCTGGCCAGTCTGTAATTTCCTGGCAAATAGCTGCAGTAGAACTGACTTTTGAGCTCATATTTGCCTATTAGACATATTACTTAGATCTGTGGCAGCACACTGATCAGTTTGTCTTTTATAAATTATTTATAAATGTCCACTAATAAAAGTGTACTTTTACTTTTACATCTATGGGACAGAACTATTGGATGAAAAGTCTGCCTTTTACAAGCTCTTATTTCTAGCCCAAAACTGAATGTATACGGTTCCTGCTGAAGTTATCTTTTAATTGTTTTTTATGTCATGTATACCATATGGCAAGAAATACTGAAATATAGTACATTGTCATTTACTGACTTTAGGGAACTCTTTCTCATTTTAATTAAACAGGATAACTCACTAATGCAAGTGCTGCCTATTATGCGTGAGGACTCTAAACTGATAAATGAGTTACAAGCAATGCCTTTCTTGGAAATTGAGACAAATCCTTTTGACTGGAGAGATGGGCTTCCATCTGCAAATATTTTGTGTTTCTACTCTAATAGGAAGGGGTGAGCTTATGTAGATAAACATAAACACACCCTCCCCCCCCCCCCCCCCCCCCCCAATGTAGTATTCATTAGATTAAGTTGAAATAATGTGTCTCTACTTAAATTCCTGTTGTTACTTTTTCAGTCATGTACTTCACATTGGCAAACTTGATAGTCATAGTCTGAATTTAGTTGACTGAGATTTTGTATTTTAAAGGATCCTGGCCCAGAATATTACTGTCCTAGTCACACAGTTTTTCTCTGACCAATTTAATGTGATCTCAGGTGAAATACTGCACATGGATGCAGGAAGAGCACAGATTTGAGCTGGTATCTTTAATTTCCTTGCCCACTGCCCCTGAAACCCAAACTATATAGTGACAGAGGGCATGTCTGAGTCTATCTGTCCAGTATTAGAAGAGAACTATGAACTAAACCAAAAGAGCAAAAGGATCTAATCTGAAAATTAGCATTTTAGCTCAAATCTCTTTTGCAAAATCATGTGAAGGAATTCATTTTCAGGCCCGTGTCAGAACAAAACCTCTAACAGAAGTCTAAATCTCAAAAAATGGAGCAAAATGAAATCCTTATCCTCCAAACAGCTCTAGCTTGGGCAGTTTGTGAGTATCTCTGTAATGCCAAATACAAAACCCTGGAATGTCCCCAGAGTGGTCTGTGAATCTGTAATTGTTTTCTTAATTTACCAGAAACAAGGCCAATGGAACTGGGAATGCCAAGAAAAAGCAACAAGGCATGTGAACTGTGTTACCTGGTGGTGCCAAATATATTTTTGCATGGGAGGATTGCAACTTCATATTTTCTAACATAAAGCTGCCTCATTGTCTGCTTTATGTACAGAATAAACTGGAAATATTTTAGCTATGTTCATCATGAAATCTGTCATTAAAACGTATGTATGCATGCATGCATCTTCAAAGAAAATTGCACTTTACACTTATTTCAAGGGGTCTGCATCTGAAATTGTCAGCGTGGCACTTGCAATGGTCTCCTGAGAAGCCATAATCCCTGCCAAAAAAAAAAATCCTCAGAGCAATGTCAGCAAGATTTCCATCACTGGGGCCCCATAAACTAGGATTACCCATTTAGGGAGTTAAACAGGAGCAATTGGTGCTACATCTGTCTTAGAATGAGCACTCCCCGCACTCCCCCCGCAGCAGCTCTGACAGCATCAGAGTATTATTTCTCAGTGCCACCTTCTACCGTTGCCTTATGAAGAATTTATATGTTTTGAGTTTTCCTTCATGGCAGGCGTCCAGTGGTGCTGTACTATAAACCTGCCACAAAGAATGAAAAAAGTGCAGTTTTCTGTTCAGCTGGGGGCCCAGACTGATGAGCTCAGACAGGCCAAACCTCTAAAGGTTAGTGAGTCTGAACCTCGTCTGATTCACCGAGCACCATCAAATTATGTACTACTAAGGAGGTAGCAAACATTTTTAAAGACTAATTACTTCAGAAGGTTGTGGAGAGTGATTAATAGACCTAAATCCTTTATTGGAGTTCTCTTGAGGAACCCTAATGAAATAACAAATCCAGAGAGAGGACAAATTCTTTTCCTTTTTTGGCAAGTAGTTATTTAAGCTGAACAATGCTGCCAGCTGAATGCATCGTTAAAGGGATGGCTTACTGTTGCACACCAAAACCCCCACTGTGATAAATGGCAAATAAAACAAGTCTTTCATCCACACATCAAGACAGATGAAGATGAGCAGAGCAGGGCTACCAGGATGTCTCCTTGGAGCTATCAGGTATTGATGGCCTGTAGAGGGCTCTCAAGGTCCTCTGTTGAGGCTCTTAACCCAGTTTCACGGGCTGCAGCTGGAGGTTTTCTAAGGTCACTGAGGTCTTTCTCAAAAGGGCTAAACAAAAGGATCCTTCAGCATAAGCGTGCATTTTTTCCCCTTTCTATGGCCTTGCTGTTTCTATACACTATTTCCAGCCACAACTTTGCCTACGTTATTTGGTTTAGCAAACAGATGTTAGAAAGGCACTGTTAAATATAAGTGTTCCCTGTAAGGGTCATTGTGAAAAGAAAAAAAAAAAAAAAAAAAAAGGGAAAAACCCCAACCATCAAAAAGAACCAACAAGCATGGAATAAGAATGAACTTTGGGCATTTTCTGCTACTGTCATCTTTGAGGTGCCTGTATTATAGGCACACGGAACACAGGTGATGTATTTATGTGTGCATGAGCTAACAGCTCATTTTCTTCAGCTCCTAGAATGACTTGGGATACGCTGAAAAACAAATATTCCTTAGGATTATAATTTCTTTAAAGCAGACTGTACTGTAGAATGCACATAATATTTGATACATAAAGTGAATAGTGGAATGAGCTACACAGGTTACTTATCAAAATGCTCACATTAAAACCAAAACCCAACCTGCAGTAAGTGCCATACATGCATAACGACGTGAAGCCTGCAGCAAATTACATTTACATATATATTTCATGGCAATTAAATCCTTGTCTTGTGAGTTAATGACATATTTTAATTGCTTGTAGACATGTTTTTATTTCTTAAAAATATGGCCTGTACTGGAGGAAGGAAAATGCTCTTTCCCCTTTGACAATAGCTGTATTCTAAATCCCCAATTCTTGCCGGGTTTGTGTGCACTTGTGGAGCTGAAAAATCCAGAAGAAACAGATTATTACAGCAAACTCAGTTCCTGTCTTTTCTTGTCTGGCTATAATGAAAGGAGGAACCCTCTAAAATTAGGATGATTAGGTTGGTTTTCATTTCTAGTAGAGTTCCTTGACAGAAGGATTTATCCTGTAACAGTCCTTCATGGCACCTTTTAGCACTACCAAGTTTGCTGCCTTTTCAGGAAAAAAGGGGGTTTTATATTATACTACCTTTACTTCATGTTCCTCTTTCCTTTCCTTGTAGTACCAGGGTGGTTTTAGCTGGGACAAAAGTTCTATATGAAAACCTTACATCCTGTTTGTGTCTCAGTAGGTAACAACTCAGTTTTAGAAGTAGTCTTGTAATTTTCTTTCTTACTGGCTCTCTGAATAAGCCATTCAACGTACTCATTCATTCTATTCTCTTTAACTGTAGTGGCAGCTGCCGTTGAGTTTCTGAAGCTGTTTGCTGTGACTGTGCAGTGACTGGTGGAAAGAGAATGTGCAATAGTAAGACAGAGAATTGTAGGTAGCAACAAGAAGCAGTGACAGTGTCATCAAGTAGTACAGACTACAGATCTTGATGCTGTTGAATGACATGCACAAAAAACCTCTCAGGACTTCTCAAATGTTCCCAGCATTATAGGATTTAACCATTTTGTCTTGGCTTTAGGTCAGCCAAGGGTAGAAAACCATTGCTCTCCGCATTAAATGACTGTGGGCAGTGAGAGCTGTACACGGTAAGAATGGGACTGTCAGGCACACGTACAAACAATATTCCTTTGGGACTGCTATGTAGGCATCTGTATGTACCTACAAACTGGTACTGTTGAGAGGCTTTTCAGTCCTAAAACTACTGTGTTGTAGAAGTTTCTGCAAAACCTCTAATCTCTTACAGTGGAGGAAACTGTAAATTCCTTTAATCGGGAAGGTTCTGGAGACATGAGGAGAAACAGGAGACCTTTCTTATCTGCCATTCCTCAGGAGCCATACAGCACATGCCACTGCTGGATGTTGGAAGAGAGAGAGTCAGGCAGTGGCTAAAATTTTATGAAAATATTACAGTGTATTTAAGTTTTCCTGGCCATGTTCTGGGCTTTTTTGGTCAGAGATTTTCTATAAATGGATTTTGAAGACTTCATGTGTTTTTCTAGGATTCCCTGCTGTCTCTGGCCCTAGCAGGTCATATCCTGCTAACCAAACCGCACACATCTGGAATTCCTCAAAATATGCCAACCAGCTCCATGTGCATCAACCTATCTGCAGATGTACAATGTGGTTTGTCCTGTGCACACCCAGGAGGTTCAACATGTCCTAAAAATATTGGATTTACTGGGCATGTGTAGAAGGTATATGCATATAGATTTCCAGACCAGATGTACTGAGATGTTATGCACTGACAGTGAGAAAGATCACATAGGAAATTTTTAATCTGCAGAGCTTTGTTCTGAAGGGTGTTCTAACCTTTAGTGTTTCAAGCACTACACCTCCATGTCATTTTTTTTAGGATTTTTTTTGAAATGTCAGTAGTCACCAGTGAGGTTCTAACACCAGTAGAACTGCCTAACACCCGTAGTATCACTATAATTTTGTGGAATTGTCAGAGGCAGAAAGGTTCAAATTAATGGTATTTCTACTTCCATTCAATGCCCATTACCAAATAATTTACATAATTTTTATAGTATTTTTTACTCCTTACTAAATCATAGAGAAATGAGCATTGTTTCCAGGAAGCATTTTTTCTTTTAGGAGAATATGATCATGTAGGTTAGAAGAGACTTTAGGAGGCATCAGTCCAACCTGCTACTCTAAGCAGGGTCATGGAGGCTAAGCTGCTCATTTTGGTGTTGAAAATCTTTGAAAGACTGAACAGCTTCTCTTCCAATGGTCAGCTGTCCTTATGGAAAAAAAAAAATTTCTCATTATGTCAGGTCAGAGCCTCCCTATTTAATTTTATGGCTATTGTTTCACATGCTCCTGCTGTGCACCCCAGTAAAGATCCCAGCTTCACCTTCTTGTTGACAACTTCTTTGGTAAGTGCAGGCTGCTGTTTGCTTCCCCTGAAGCCATCTCTTCTCCAGGCTGAAAAAGCACAGCCACCTTAGACTGTCTTCACAAGGCAAATGATGATCCAGCTCTGCACCATCCTGGTGTCCTGCCACTCAGCTCACTCAGCCCAGCTTACTGAGCTATTGTGAACTGGGGGACCCAACACTGGACACAGTTTTCCAGATATGCCTAAAGAATGTGGAATAGGAGGGACAATCCCTTACCTTGATCTACTGAGTGTACTCCTCTTAATAGGGACCAGGAGGCTGTTGGCTTTCTTTGCTGCCAGGACACACTGGTTCATGCTCAGCTGTCTGTTGTCAGGGTGCAATGAGGGCTGGCTGCTCTCTGAGGGATGAGAGGCTGGAGGCAGAGCTCAATGCTAGGGCTTGCAGGGTAGGACCTCTCCAGCTAGTGTCCATCTCACACTACCAGAGTGAGGTGAGCAGGGCAGGTCTGGAGATGGTACCCAGCATCAGACACATCCTGGTGGTGGCCAGGCAGGTCCATGGTGACAAGGCAGGTCCTAGGTTAAGCTGGGAAGTTAGTCAGGTCTTAGGTGATTTGTCCATCAGGTCAGGCTCAGCAGGGCCATGGACAGGCACAGGCAGGGATGCAACACAGCTGAGGCTGTAGGTCAGGCAGGGGCCAAAAGTGAGCACCTCAGCTGAGAGCAGCTCCCAAGGGAAGGAAGGGGGAAGACCTGCTGTGACTTTCTACAGCTCCTTCTGCACAACAGCCCTGCTCAGCCACCTGGCCTTAAATGCAGCCACCTCCAGCAGCCAAACCTCGGGAGGGCTGGTGAGTGCATCCAGGGTGGTGACAACTGTCTGCTGAGGCCTCAGGTAATTTTTCAGCAGAGCTGCTCCCCAACCAGTCAGTCTTAGCCTGTACAGTTGCAGTTCATTTTTTCCATCCCATGTACAGAAGCTTAGATTTGTCCCTGTTGAATTACATAGAGTTCCTGCTGTCCCATTCCTCCAGTTTGGTTAGGTTCTTCCTTTAACATCAATCATTTCTGAATCAAGCAGTAACTGACAAAGCATGCTAAGTTCATTTTGAATTCTTTTGCCTATGGCTTTTTGATGATTATGTACAAAGCCATATATAGGATGTAAAAGAAAAATCTACACTGAACAGCAGCTTTCTTGTATGTCCCAGATGTCTGAGCATAGCAAGTTTTCTTGAATTTCTTGTTACTGGAATTTAATTTTAATGTTTGTATGATAAGCTCATTGTCTAAAAATTCTCTTGACTATTTGGTGTCTGATGTTCACAGGCTGATGTTCAAATCTACTGACTAGTTGTGAGTGACCATGTTAGACATATGTTGTTGTTTCTATCCTCTGATTAGGGTAATACAGCTCACAGACTACTAATACACTAAGTCATGTGTGAGCCTGGGATATAATCAGGAAGACCATAGATATCTTACAGACAGCAGACAGAAAAGCAGAATAAGGCATTTTAAAAAATGTTAAGCTGCTCAGGGTATGCCTTTGTAATCGGCTCTATAGTGCTGTGCCTGAGCTAACAAGCCCTGTGTAGAAGAGGAACTTAGTTGTTCAAACAAGTTAATGTCGCTAATTGCACTAGGTGATTTTTGTCTGATGATTCTTGTCTGGTGAAACTGCAATAAGTGAATAGTATCTGCACATGGTCAAGAGGATATCTGCTTTGTATTGACCATGTAAAACTATGATAGATCCCCAAAATAATGTTCCAAAAAATATTATGTTACTTCTACCTTCAGTGCTTTGGGACGTATTATAAGGAAGTATACATTGCCACACAGATGGAAAAAAGGCAGGATTTCTCCTTTCCTAGGTTGTCTTCGGAACTGGAAACACTGACAGAACTAGCTCCTCAGTCCCTGGCCTGGTACCCTGCCAGGAACTGAGCTCAAACTGCAGATTTATTCGATGAAGTGTTTGGGTTCAACAAATTATCACATTCCAATGAATTTTTTTAAAATTTGAAAATTCTCATCAGCTCTGCTGGTGAGTTTTACCAGCTCACAAGGGGTAAATTTGCTAAAGTGTGCTAAAGACAAATTCATATTTCTGTTTAGCAAGCATTTCTACGGACAAAAAGCAGAGCGTGCCTGAAACTAAGTTACTATGGGTAGAATACAGGACTTTTTTTTTTTTTTTTTGGTGCTAGCACAACTATAGCACATACACTGGGATATTTTAATACACTACAAGTCAGTTTAAAGAAACAAAAAACCCCACACTAGACATTCCTATCTGTGTTTGGATTAATGTTTCAAATGAATACCAAGTGATTATTAATTTCTGGAATTTATTGTGTATAATTGCTACCAAAATATAGCAACGGTCCAAAACCCAAAGCTGTATGCCATTTCTAAATTTTAACTCAGCTATGAGTTCAGCACACTTTCCAAATGATGTTACAGTTTGGCACTGTCTTTGAATAGTTCCTTTACTTTGTTTTCATCCTCTGGAAGCAACCACATAGCTCTCTTTTCATGTAAATTTAAATAGCAAGCTCTCTGTGACAGCTGGGTGTCCATGTGAATGCTGTTGATGCTGTCAATCTCAGTGTCATGAAGTTTTCTCCTTGTAGCACAGCTCTGAATAAGAATTCCCTGATGGAGCTACTCCAGGTTGCTGTGTGTGTGTCAGACCATATTGGGAGCCGTGGGAAATTTTTACATTTCCCTTGAGCTCAACAAATTGCAGTATCATCTCTCCTTTTGAATTTGTTGGGATACATTCAGTGGAGATTATTTGTTAACCTTGCATTGAAGCAGTGTACCAAAGCTTTCAACTTTTGTAGACTTGTGGCAAATGGCTTCACTTGTTCAAGAAAAAAAATTAGGGAAAGAGCACAACTACAATGGATTTTGCAAAGGCTAATCAAAGCATTTTTATACCTTGCAGTGAAGCATGGTGCTGAGTCTCAAGCTAACCACTACATCAATGGGTATTTCTACACCTATTCATGTATCAGTTCAGATCCTGAAAACAATAGTTGAGCATTGATGCTAATTGGCTATTTTAGGGTTCTACTGCTACAATTACTGTTTTCTTCTTTCTGACTTAGTTTGTGTCAGTGTTAGCTTAGACACTACGTATCATATGCATGAGTGGACATGTTCCTACACAAGTAATTTTTGCTTTAATTAGTGCAAGGGATATAACTCATTTAGACAGAACAATAAAACAGATAACCATTAGCTTCTGCTTACTTTCCCCATTTTTCTGACACTGTGAGATTTGGACGTACTCCTGCAAGTCAATATTTTCTTTTATTTTTTACTTTTTATTTTCAACTTCTGGCTATGCTAGAAATGTTTTAAGTGTGCTTGTGAAATGAAGAATCAAGATTTTATGTTTCCTCTGTTACTTTTTGGAAAAGTTCTAGAAATTCTCTTAGAAGTCCTTGTCCATAGGATTCACAGCAAATTTCCCCTTTGCCAAATTTTTTTCTCCTCCAGACCACAGTTTTCTCTCTCTTTGTTCACACCTTTTTAATTTTTCCTTTTTTTTTTTTTCTTGAGGTTTCCTTTTTCCTTGTTTCCTGTGAACATAAAATACAAAATAATCTCTCTGCAAATAAACGTTTAATCACTCCTCTCCCAACTTCAATTTTTTTTTAAGAGCTGCTGTTAGTATCCTCCTTCCTTCCCTAGCTCCATTGCTTCAAACCCAAATCTGTGTTTCCTGTTTCTTCAATTCTTCTACATAAACAGTGTCCAGTGGTCCTTTTGCTTTGAGAACACTGTAACACAGCCCTTGCTGACATGTGGCTTACTCCACAGTTAATGGTGAGTCACTAACGTAGGAGTTTCATGCTAACACTGAAGTTTGTAAGTCTCACCAACAGATATGTAAGAGCATCATAGTTTCATGGACAGAGAACATGAGAAAGACAGGAACATCTTATAACCTCAGAATGAACGGCTAATGTCTAACAGACATATATGACATAGGAAATATTTTTACAATCAACTTGATTTGTCAACAGTCAGCTGAAACATCCTAATGGACAGGGTTGGATTTTTTTCTTCCCTGCTTTCAGCGAATCAAAATGAACGGAAGAGAAGCAGAGAGTGAGAGAGATTCTATATCTGAGCAAAAGTAGAAGATCCCTTATTAGATTATTTTAAAACATTGAAAAAGGTCTTGTGACTAATCTAATTTCTATGACAAACTAGGACAAACTCTCTTAGAGTTAATACCTTAACCTCCCCCCGCCTTCATTCATTATTGTCTGAGAGTGCCTTAGATTTTTCTGTGAGGGAGGAGTCTTGTGGCAGATTCACAGGCTGAGTTTTGGCATTAGCCTCTTGACTGCTCTTAGGACTTGCACATGGGCACTGGAAGAGAACAAGAGGCTGCATTTGGCAACTCTCATTCCTTTAAGTCACACCATGCAAATCAATGGTCAGTCCATGTGAGTAGACCTCAGGGTGATGGGGGAGGATTGCAGTGGCAACACTGATCTCAGAAGTTCCAGTGACAAAAGTGTGGCACTGAAGAGTAAGAAAGTCCCTCATATATTTCCATGATTTAATCTCAAACTTTCTGGAGGTCTGAAAGAATATAGAAATTCCTGTAAAACAATCTTATTTTCATCTGCCTTACAACTTTTGATTATTGACAATGGCTCCAAAAACTACACTGTTTTCATGTCCTCTAGAAATATATTTTTTTATTTAGCATTTATTTACCCTATTCACTTTACTACTGAAACAGCTGTTCTTGTTCAAAGTTATGGTGATTTCACCTTTATAGGGAAAAAAAAAATCGGTATTTGGTATTTAAGATCACTATTTTGAAAGAGAAGAGAACACAGCCTAAAGATTCCTGTCAGCCAGACACAGACACACACACAAAATTAAAACCAAAACAGAAAAAAGTGATTTGTGCACAATTACTAGGTACTCTAACTTCAGAGTGCACTTTACAGCATAATTCTGTGGTGTGATAGGGAGATTCTGGGTACTTTCAGGCTGGTCAGTATAGCTATCCAACACAGGGCAATGCCTTTCAAAGAGACGAGCTTGTGCATGTGAGTCAGTAGAGCTGATTTAGCCTAGCCTGTATGCTTGGGTTAATTAGCCCAAATTAGAGCTAATTAGTGAGCTAACTCAGGTGGAACAGTATCCTGCTGCAGCTATCTTGTTCTTCATTCTGAACTCGGTTTGATCTGAGCCGGCTCGGCGCTCTGCTGAGCTGCGTGGTGTGGGCTTGCCCTAAATAACACTCTCCAGGTTTGGCTGAGTACATTTTGGAGACAGGAATAGAAGTGCCATCAGTTGACTTCATGACCTGCCTGAAACCATGCTATCGTTGGTTTACTTGATTTTATTTTTAAAAAGCCTTCAATTTTACAGCTCAGCAGTTTGAGGCAGAAAGAGGTCAGTCAGTGGCACTACTGGGAGTAGCACCTGGTATTCTTTTGAGAGCTTATTCCCAGCTCTTTGGCTCTAAACGGTGGAACATGCAGCCTCCTTTAGACTTATTCCAGAAATGTTCTATAAATACACCAGCGTCAGGTTTGTTTTGAGCCCACACATAAGGAGTTTATTTGAGGGCAGCCTCAGGCAGCCTTTTCAGTTATAAATTCTGAAGCAACTCTGCTGTGGCTGAGACTTTTTAGATATTCTCCAGATTAGTAATATGCAGTACTAGTTGCCATTTAAGGCTCCAGAATGAAGCAGTTGCACAAATCTGTAGGATAACAAGTAGCATTCTTCTTCACAGGTAGCTAGAAAGCAAGAAAGGTTAGTGTGAGCACTGTTACAACCAGGGCCTGTTGGTGCTCACTGTTAAATGGAGTGTGAACTGGGTTGGTAATGGACTACTTTTTTTTTTTTTTTTCTCCCGAAGGATTAGCTTTTCACCTTTGTGATAAAAGAATAATGCACATACCTATCACTGCTGAGATCCAGAAATACACATCATTATATATTCTGTTTCTGACCTCAATTAGACAAGTGAGATTTATTTACAAGTTAAAGGTTAGCAGGCTGCATAGAAAATAAGCTTTCATAACTTATTTTAATTTTTTACTGGCTCCAGGGTAGCTGATGGGTAAAGCCTTACGTTTACCTACATTACCTGAAGCACCAGCTAAGTAATCATTTCACTGGTGCACTCAAGAAACATGTGGTTTTATTAATCTTGAGAAATAATAGGAATGAAACTACATAATAGCCAGACATAACAGGCATTAAGTAGGAGGTAAGCCCTTAACTTGTGTCTGCATTGTGGATGAGATGCTGCAACACTTTTTCAGAGTAGAAATTCAGTCAGTTTAAGGATGTTTTTGAATTTAGGCCTATGCATAAATCAGCTAAAAAGGCATACAGTTACCTATTTTAATACTTTGCTGAACAGAGATGGACTATGAGCCTATGGCCTTTAATCTACATATTTTATACTGAAGTTCTGCTTCTGGCTGTCTCAGAACATTGAAAGAGCACACAACATAGTAACTCAAGTGAATCTGACTGGAAGATAACAAACATAGTATGCATAATTAATAAGAGGAGGAAGGAAATAGTTTGGACAAATGTAAAACAATTCACTCAGCCTCAGTTTTACACAAGTTTATAAAATAGTTTGAGGGAAAAAATAATAAAAGATATGGAGTTCTGTGGGAAACAGAGCAGATATTAAGTGAGATTGTTATAGGTAGATTGTGCTAATCTAGTCAGATATTGTTAATTTATAAAAGAGCTGTTACTTTTAGACAAGGGAACCTCTAATTCAGTAAAGTGTATGTTATGGTACCACCCAACAAAAGAGATTAGCGCTAGGACTGGAAAGTAAGTCTGAGACTGGTTGAAAAGAACATAACACCAAGTTACCGTTAAGAAAATACTGAAGAAAGTTATAGCTAAAGTTCCACAAGGATCAGTCTTAGAACTATTCGCACTTAAAAATTTCATTGATGTTCTTTTTGTGCTGAAGTCACTAATGTTTATTAAATATTGTTGAACACACACAAGTTGGTAATTATTTTCAAATCAGAGGTAGGCTGGGATATCTTGTAGGAATAAGTAGATTACTGGCACAAAAAGGAATTGAGGTAATAGAAATGAGATAAAATATTAAAATAGAGAAGGAAGTCTTTGTGCTGAAGAACTAAAAGGAATTTCTGTTTGGGGTGATCAGTGGACTAGAGGGCACATATTACAACAGGAATAAAAAAATCTTGGCATAGACTCACAGAAGGAAGGCTGAGAAGCTATTCGACAAAATGCATCTTGTGTAGGACTCTGTCCGTTCTGTTCTAAGTATCTTTCATCCTCTTTCTCCCTCACTCCCAAACAACCTTTTTATAAAAGCTTGACTCTGACCTTCTATGGATGGGATTAAGGACATTAAAACCAGGGGATTCTTTGATTCTTTGTGCACTGAAAAGTCAGCACAAATAGAAAATCAGAAAAATCGTTATGTTTTTAAGTGTCTTTGCCTAAGCAGTACCTAGAATTTTTATTGGTGTAACAAGCTGTTTGCTTTTTATTAAGATAGAAAGTAATAAACTCTTTTTTTTTTTTTTTCTTTTTCCTTGTATGAAGCAGTTCTTTTCTGTAGAAATCAGAGCTATTTTGCCACTTCAAACTGTCAGAAAAATCTGAACTAGTGTCTGTAATTGCTGCTGAACAACATCCATTCTGTGGCTAATCCTAAAGAGGATTTTCAATGTTGTCAATCTGACACGTTCTGCAAGTCATACATTGACCTTTAGTGTAAAAGTTTAATCATTTATTTCCTCTATTAACTGTAAAAACATCCAGCCTTTGTCCTCAGTTTGATTCAGTGTTTAAAAAAGAAAAGCTAAGAAAAAGTGTTCATCTGCCAGTCAGTGCACATGAACTGACCCTTGGGGGTTCTCTTGATCTTTATGAGCTAGCAAAATAACAAACTAGAGCTATGGTACTACACAAACACTGGTAAATTCAAGGCTTTTAAAATTATTTTTTGTCTTCACCCTTCTCCTTTCATTCCTAATCCTATTCATGTGGCTTTCAGTGATGCTGTTTTTAAGCTTCCCATTCCCATATTTTTTTCTAATATATTTCTTGAAAGTAACATCCTAGATCATACAGATGTTCCAAACCATTCTATATTTAATGATAAACATACTAAAACTGTCTGTGTATATACAAATACAGCTTACTGTCCACATTTCCGCAGGTTGTAATCATAACTGAAATATTAAAAATATAGTACATTGTACATGAAAGGTGATTAATTTCTGGCAATATCCACCAACAGCATAATTGAAATGTGTCTGATAAATGAATACACCACCTTGTGAAATGAATGCATTGTGTACTATTGGACTTTTTGAGTAAGTACACTTCTAAAAAAAGTAAATGTAAAAATAAAAAAACTTAAGCTATAGAGGAAATGCTCACCTCAAGCTGTGTAGTGACACTTGTGTTCTGTACTATTCAGCTAAGTAGTTTCACTGGCAGAAACATTGCCCTCATATAAACTGGGAGTACTTGTGGATTCAATCAAGATTAAGACTCTGGCCAGAGTGCTTTTTGCTGGAATGCGAGAAGATTCAGCAGCTCTAGGAAAGGATTTGGAACCATGCTTTAAAAGCACTTAATGATCATGAAAATACTAAAAGTACTGACATAATAGATACGTGATACATAAATATTGAGAACACTCTGTTCAGTGACACTTGAGAATGCTGCATGCTGATTTTGTAATAAAAGATAATATAACATGAGAGAATACCGTTTCCAGACTGTGTATTAATGTAGATGTTTAAGCTGATAGACTCAATATTAAACCAAAATAAGGATATGGGGGAAAAAGCCTAGTTAATCTGAGGCTTTGTTGTTGTTATAGCTGTTACAGTGTATTGGGAATGCAACAAAACTGACTTTTGGAGGCAGATTTTGAGGTGTGGTTTTTTTGTTGTTGTTTTTGTTTGTTTGTTTGTTGGTTTGGTTTTGTTTTTTTCCACTTACACAGTGCAGATCTTACTTATAGGCTTCCAGAGACTGACATTCTAGAAAGAATAAATAGTATGACCATTTTGGACAGAATGGTTAGAAGGTGTTTAGGATATCCCAGACTATTCCCAGAAAGAGGACAAACTATTTCTAGAGCCAGACATTTTTAATGCACATCAGTGTATTAAGTAAGAATGTAAAAAGTCCAGTTCCTTACACACAAGAAGGCTCAAACATCAAGAGCTAAGTCACAGTTTTTCATCATGCCACATCATTCATTCCTAGCCCACATAGTGGTACCCCTCCAAAATGACTCAGTCCTCTTGCTCCTCCTTGTTTTTCTGTTAGTGCCCTAGCTATTTCACTATGATTTCTTTTACTGCAGTGACCTCAGAACATGTAAATGGATGGATACAGTTAGCTGAGGAACACTCTAGGAAAGAGAAGGCTAGAACCTCATTCTTGTTTCAAATTAAAAAAGTAGTAAAATTCTCCCAAATTTAAGAGTGCAGAAACAGCTCAAAATTTCCTCTTTCAGGCTTTACAAAATTTCCACACAAAACAATGGGAGTGAGAAAAATAGAAGTAATTATCAAGTTTGAGTTGAGTCAAAAAACCAGGGCTGTTGTGGTTTGAACTCAGCCAGTAGCCAATCACCATGTGGCCAATTGTTTACTTCCCCATCACCACCTCCCCGGTGAAACAGGCGAGGGAGAAAAGAAGAAATTCATATATTGAATAAAAAAAAAAAATAGTAATAGAAACAAAACAAACAGTGAAAATAGTAAGTCCAAAATGGGTAAAATGCATCAGTGGCTCACCGAGCATGGTCAGAGGTACGCAGCCCACTCCCCACAGCAGTGATCCAACCGCACCAGAAAATCCCCCCACGCCGACCTGGAAACCGAAACAGGGCATGAGAGAGCCCACGTCTGCCCATATACTGATCATGACATCACATGATATGGAACACTACAATGATCTATCCGATCTGGACCTGGCCCTCTAGCTGTGCTCCCTCTCAGCCCAAGGAAAGTTAACTCTATCCTGGCCAAAACCACGACAAAGTCTCACCCGTTATAATCTGGACAAGAGATAGACTCACCATAATTACCATCCTATTGCAGTTTATATCAGCAGAAGACTGGTTCTTGAGCATAGATGTTAGGAACATATATCCGAATAAAAAGGCATGTTGCAGTGAATGGGTAGGAGCAGGAGACAGAGATAGGAACTCATAAGGTTAATTCTTACATAACTCTCTCTGAAATATTGCATGGAAAATTATATTAGGACAAAATGAAAAGCATGTTTGCTTCAGAAAGGTAAGATTATTTTCACAGAGGTAAAATTTATTAAAGAATATTTCTTCAGGCCTATAAAGATATACAAATACAGTAAAGGGAACTTCCCTTTCCATTATACTGATTCTTTGAGTCAATAGATGTCAAGATGTTTTAAGTCAGTAATGTCCCTCATAAATGATAGGTTAAGGATTTAGAGCTTGATTTTGTGACTATTTAGCCATATGTATGCATGTTTAAAACACAAATGCAACTGCAAACCTAATTTCTACATGTAGGCGATTACCTAATAAAACCTAATAAAAGATATACAGACAGGATAATTATATCTGCAAACACACGTTATTCACTGTGTCTGTGTATGGAGTTATCTGATTTGTTCATGCAAGTTCAATAATTGTGCATGCATAGACTTCTATGTCTAAACTATATGAAAAATTTAGCCTTATGTGTTTTTTGTGTCTTCCTTTAATTTTATTATCAAATTAAAACAAGCATTGTGTAAAACCATGAATATGTGATAAAAATATCTTGCACTTTTAAATATGAATCCTTTCCATATGATTGCATTTTCCGTTATTCCGAACATAATATTTGAGACCATTGTTAAAATGTTAGGTGTAAACAATGGCAAGCTTTTCATGTTCTTTAAACTGGACAGCAATTTACTGTCCTGGGCAAATGTTCGCTAAGGCACACCCACACAGTATTTAGGCTTCTAAACATAATCTGTGAAAACAATCTGAATTTCCTAAATCTTGTTTCCCTACTAAAGAAACAGCAATTACAATTTTTGCCAATGTCTTTTTTACTGATTTTAACTTCAGCTGAATTTAAAAGTAAGGAATAAGGCAAAATTATTTTTAATTAATTTGTAGTAGTATAAGTTAGGTGGAAGCTCTTTGGGATTTTTTTTTCCTGTGTGCATCCTAAATTATGTTTGTAAATAAGAATCTGGTAAAGCTTTTATTCTAGTAGACAAGAAATTTAAAATCATATCTACAAGGCTTATTTGTGCTTTACATGTTTGCAGATCCACCAAACACATTCTCAGCATAATATCTTTTGTAAAATTGTGGGTTTTTTTCTAGGTGCTCTTCTTTTAGCTAAACCTGAGGTACACCTTAAACATCACAAATTCGTTCAAGTGTAAACTGGTTAATATGTATTACTCCTTAAAACCTTATGTGTGTTAGATTGTTTCGAAAGTGTGGCTAAAGGATTACTAGATATTCTGCTAAATAGTTAATTCTCTGTTTTGCAGTCAAAATGTAGATTGCTTAGAATAATTTCCAGGCCGTTGTTCACATATGTCCTATGCATTAATAATTTAGTTGTGCTTTTTTTTTTTTTTTTTTAAAAAAAAAAAAAAAAGTTCTCAATACTGGGTGTGAGAAAGGAGTTGATTGACTCGTTTATTTTCAGTTCTTACCATGCTCTATCCTTGTTTTGGTATTATTGATAATATAATGCACTGGGCACAAGTAGAAAAAACTTTATAGAAAATGTCTTTTTTATGAAATCTCAGAACATCCTTAATGTGGAAAAAACCTAAAGTATACAGAAAAACAGAGAAAAAAAGCTGCATTTAATTCTGTTGGTATACTAACGTATGGGAGAATGTAGTTAATAGTTCTTTTCCGAGTTAAATTTAATCTATGATAAAGAAGATAAAAATCTCCTAGCAGGCAGAAACTGATGAAAATATATTGGTGGGCTGTGACTTTGCATTTTTGTTGGTAAGTATTTTTCTGTTCATTCATTCCACTGAACACTAGAAGGACAGTACAGAAATTCCTCACATTCCATATCCTGGATGAGGTCCATGATGTATTCAAGTAATATTAAAGCAGCTATTGTTAAACCTTTCCTTTATTGTCCTATTTAAAGCAACAAATTAAGACCAGTAAGGAAGTTATTAAAAACATTTGTTAAATTATTAGCATTCCTTTGTTGCATAAAACTTTACCCACAGACAAAGAAATATGAATTATCACATCAATTAAGCATTTGACCACCTCAGCAGATTGATGTTAGAGGGAAAATTAAACAAACTTGAAATTTTTTGTGTTGGCATTTTTTAAACTGCTAAAAAATCTTCAGCTACATCTACTCTAACAGCTCTAGATCAGGTATTAAAACCAGTTCTATAAAGAACCCCAGAAGGGTCATTGTAGTGGGTGACTCCATTTTGATGGGGGTCGAAGACCCCATATGCAGACCTGACCTGCTTCATAGGGAATTCTGCTGCCTCCCTGGCGCCTGTATGAAGGACCTCATGGCAAAACTCCCCGCTCTAGTGAGACCCAAGGACTACTACCCTCTCTTGGTTTTTCAGGTAGGTAGCAACAATATTACCAGAATCAATGAAGAGAGATTTCAGGAACTTGGGGAAACTGGTTAGGGGGTTGGGGGCACAAACTGTGTTCTTCTCTATCCCTTTTGTTGCAGGGATAGGTGAAGAAGATTACAGGAGAACTCAACAGATAAATTTATGGGCCTAAGACTGGTGTTACTGGCAGGGCTTCAGATTTTTCAATCACGGGATGGTATACAGGACGCCATACCTTTTGGCATCAGATGGGATGCACCTGTCCCAGAGGGGGAAAGGATCTTAGGGCAGGAGTTAGCTGGGCTCACTTAGAGAGCTTTAAACTAGATTTGAAGGGGGAAGGGGACAAAACTGGAACTCCCAGTTATAAGCCCCAGGGAAGATTACTGCAGTTTGTGGGCTGTTGTACCAGTGACGACCCTCACCCTGCTACCCCAGTGGAGGCAAGGGATGGAGACATGAAGCACAACAAAGATGCAAGGGATATTGATGGATCAGTAACCATGGTAACACCTGTGAAAGGTCAGGCTGGACTTAGGACCTCTAAATGTGAAAAGGTGCTGGGGACATCAGCCCATCTGAAGTGCATGTATACCAATGCACACAGCATGGGTAACAAACAGGAGGAGCTTGAAGCCATGAGGCAACAGGAAAATTATAATGTAGTGGCTATCACAGAAACATGGTGGGATGTCTCCCATGACTGGAGTGTGCCAGCTGATGGCTACAAGCTCTTTAGAAGGGACAGACAAGGAAGCAGAGGTGGTGGGGTGGTGCTGTATGTTAGGGACTGTTATGATTGCTTTGAGCACAAGTACAGTGAAGACAGGGTGGAGTTTCTCTGAGTTAGAATCAGGGGAAAGGCCAAGAGGGCAAATGTTGTAGTAGGAGTCTACTATAGGCCACCCAACCAGGACAGAGAGGTGGATGAAATATTCTGTCCTGGTTTAGCTAAGATAGAGTCAAGTTTTTTTTTCCAGCAGAGAGAGGGGGGGAAGGGATCTTCAGCCGGGTTATTCATACCATGCTGACGTCAGGTCCAGGGGTGGAGCCTTTTTACTTTCACTTCTGGTTTTTGGGGGTTGCTTACACGCGGCGGGCTTGCTCCTTGATCATCTAGCGGTATTTCTCTGTATATCTTTTATCTTGTTCACTGTTATTGCTGTTCATAGTTATTATCATTGTTACTGTTGTTGTTCAGATATTGTTCTATGACTCTGTTGTATTAAATTCCTTGTTATTTTAGCCCGGGTCTGTGCCTAACTTCCAGCCCGACCGGCCGTGGGTGGGGGAGGGGCAACGGCAACGTGCTCTCCGATCCTGGCAGGAGCTAAACCTGCACATATTCTATTGGCACTTAGGAGAAATCTTACAATCTCTTGCCCTAGTTCTTGTGAGAGACTTCAACTTCCCAGGCATCTGCTGCAAATACAACACAGTAGAGTGGGACCAGTCCTAGAGATTCCTGGAACGTGTGGGAGATAACTTCCTGACACAGCTGGTGAGTGAAACGACCAGAGAAGGTGCCCTGCTGGATCTCCTCTTTGCGAACAGAGAAGGACTGGTGGATAATGTGGCAGTTGGAGGCTGACTAGGGCACAGCAATCATGAAATAATAGAGTTCTCTATTCTGAGAGAGGCCAAGAGAGCGGGCAGCAGAACTGCCATCCTGGACTTTCAAAGGGCTGACTGACTTGTTTAGGCAACTGCTTAACAGAATCAGTTGGGAGACAGTCCTGAAGGGTATAGGGGTCCAGGAAGACTGGACACTCTTTAAGAAGAAAGTGTTAATAGCACAGGAGCAGGCTATCCTCAGTTTCTGTAAGAGAAGCCAGTGGCAGAGAAGACCACCCTGGCTGAACAGGGAGCTTTGGCTGCAACTCGGGAAAAAAAGGAGACTTTACAGCCTTTGGAAGAAGGGGCTAGTGACTCACAGTGATTACAAAGATGCTGTGAGGCTATGCAAGGCAGAAATCAGGAGATCTAAAGCACAGCTAGAAATTAATCTGGCTTCAGCAGTCAAACATAACAAGAAATGTTTCTGTAAGTATGTGAACAGCAAAAGAAAGACCAGGGAGAGCCTCCATCCACTTCTATACACAGGAGAAAACTTGGCAACAAGTGCTGAGGAAAAGGCTGAAGTGTTTAATGCCTTCTTCACCTCAGTCTTTAATAGCAAGACTAGTTGTACTGAGGGAATCCAGCCTCCTCAGCCAGAAGATAGAGACTGGGAGAACGACCACCCTGCAATCCAGGAGGAGACAGTCAGTGACCTGCTGCATCACATAGACATACAGAAGTCTATGGGACCAGATGGGATACACCCGAGGGTGCTGAAGGAGCTGGCTGGGGTGCTCGCCAAGCTGCTTTCCATCATTTACCAGCAGTCCTGGCTGACTGGGGAGGTCCCAACAGATTGGAAATTGACCAATGTGACGCCCATCTATAAGAAGGATCGGAAGGATGATCCAGGAAATTACAGGCCTGTCAGCTTGACTTCGGTGCCCAGGAAGCTGATGGAGCAGCTCATCCTGAGTACCATCACACAACACATGGGGCACAACCAGATGCTCAGGCCCAGTCAGCATGGGTTTATGAAAGGCAGCTCCTTCTTGACAAACCTGATCTCCTTGTACAACAGGGTGACCTGCTTATTGGATGAGGGAAAGGCTGTGGATGTTGTCTACCTTGACTGTAGTAAGGTCTTTGACACCATTTCCCACAGCATTCTCCTGGTAAAACTGGCTGCTCGTGGCTTGGATGGGCACACGCTTTGCTGGGTAAAAAACTGTCTGGATGGCCGGGCCCAAAGAGTTGTGGTGAACAGAGTTAAATCCAGTTGTATCAGAAATAGCGTGGCCATCAGGGACAGGGAAGGGATCTTACGCCTTTACTCGGCACTGGTGAGGCCACACCTCGATTCCTGTGTTCAGTGTTGGGCCCCTCACTACAAAAAGGACATTGAATGACTTGAGCGTGTCCAGAGAAGGACAACAGAGCTGGTGCAGGCTCTGGAGCACAGGTCGTACGAGGAGCGGCTGAGGGAACTGGTGGTGTTTAGTCTGGAGAAGAGGAGGCTGAGGGGAGACCTCATCGCCCTCTACAGCTACCTGAAAGGAGGGTGCAGAGAGCTGGGGATGAGTCTCTTTAATGAAGTAACAAGTGATAGGACAAGAGCAAATGGCCTCAAGTTGAACCAGGGATGGTTTAGATATTAGGAAGTATTTCTTTACAGAACGGGTTGTTAGGCGTTGGAATGGGCTGCCCAGGGAGGTGGTGGAGTCCCCATCCCTGGAGGTGTTTGAGTCAGGTTGACATAGCGCTGAGGGATATGGTGTAATTGAGAACAGTTAGTGTAAGCTTGATGGTTGGACTAGATGATCTTCAAGGTCTTTTCCAACCTAGATGATTCTGTGATTCTTCTGGTCAGTAGAAGTTTCATTACAATTTTCTTTAAGATCTGGATTCAGCTCCCAAGTTTTAATTGGTTGGTATTCAGCTCCCATCCTCCCATCCTCACTGTATGTACATAAAGTTTTATCCCCATTTGTCAAAGGCAAGTATATGCATGATATCTTGACTAATTTTCTATGAAAAGATTCAAATTTAAATGAAACAAACTCGGTGTCTGTACCCACAGTTATTCTTTAAGCAATTAAGATATCTAGTTTGTACTGTCACCTCAGACGAGTCTGAAATATCTCCACGGAAGGCATGTGTTAGATCTCAGTGTGTACATGCTACTGGGAATCTGAAGGGCTATGTGATTTTACACACCCAGAGAATTAAGGTGCATCTGGCTGACAAACCACTTCATGAATTATCAGTATTTAAACATCTACAAGAAAAAGAAGCACAAAACCCCAAACCTGATTAGATAGTGCAAATGGCTTTAATCCAAATAAAAGATAATCTCCATTTATATCTACATACTTTTTGTTTTGCTAATAACTTTTCCTGTTTTTGTCTTTGCCACTAACTCTCCAGAATTCAAAAATTAGCTGCTCTTTCAGGAAGTATGCAATATGTGCAGTCTGTTTTCAAGTATTTTAAATATTCCAAATGACCATAAAAATAACTGTTACAAGATAAGAAATCTGTTACAAGTTTTTCAAAGCAAAATGGAAGCCATAAAAGAAATGAAATACCATCCATAATTATTCTTCAGCTCAAGACTTGATGCCTTGAAAGATAGGTATTAGGTAGAACAGATATTCTTGAAAACCGAACAAGAATAACGAGCTGTAATTCAAAAAATGTGTGTCATGCAAGGCATCTAATAGGGCCTTTTGGCCTTGAAAATATGATTCCATGAGTATAAATCTCTGAAACATAAAATAAAATGTTCTCAAGGGTTTGGAAAGCAAAATATTTTGTCACTTTGCATAATGTCAGCTGCAGCATTTTTTCTAGAATAAAATTCGCAAGGAGATACCACTTTATTTGTGGAAAACTGTTATAATTTTAGCTGGTTAATGAAGCGTTGTGTTTAGAAGGGCTTCTTTTTGAGTAAACTGTCAATCTGCTTTACTTAAAGGGTTATAAAAACATTCATCCAGTGTGTGAATTCACACTTCCAGGTATTTTCAAAATCTGTTTTGCTCATCACTATCTAGGAGAAAATAAGAGGGAGGGAAGGGAGGGCCTTGGGGACATTGCAGGCACTCTGTGGTATGCTTATTTGAAGTGTGAATGGACCTTGGCATGTCCTGGCCATTCTCATGTATCTCATTTGCCTTTTTGACAGTGTGAGGCAGGCAAGAATGCCAGAAATCTTTTCTGTCAATGTGCATTACTCAGGCAGCCTGAATTCATACTGGAACAATGTGGAGAGATGTAACTAGAGTTTGGAAAGAGCTCAGGCTCAGACTGCAGGTGGAATTAAGCAATACACCTAAAAAAGGGATGTGGCTAATTGGGACACAGGTATGATGCCAATACATAAATACAGGATATATGTAGTCTCCAATTTAATGCCATGGTTGAGAAGCCCATGAACCCAGAAGTAAGATTTTACTGTAGTGCCTGCCCAAAATATCTTGTATTTCATGCCAGCATTTGTATTTCCAGACATATGTTCCTCTAGTTGAGCCCACTTGGCCCAATCCAATGTTGGAGGAGGTTTTGATATCATCCCAACAGTGAGATTAAGACACAAATGAGGTCAAATGCTGTGCACCCAAACCAGGTTTTATTATTAGAAGTGAAGAGTGGTGGCAGTAGGACAGAATGGAAGAAAAAGACAGAAATCAAGCAAGCATCCAGAATAGAGATGCAAGAATAGTCACCACCATGGATCCAGCAGAGTCCTGTTGGTCCTCCGTCTTCAGTTCTTACATAGTGGGTGCACACACAAGAAAGTTTTCTGTTGCCTTTTTAAGTTCATTGTATCAGCTGATTAGCATATCTGCCCACCTTTAGTTTTTCCTCTGGTCCCACAGTTTTTTGCTGACTTCATGCTTCTTGAACAATCATTCCTCTTCTGGGGCAGAAATGCTCCTCTCTTATCAGTTCATTAGCAATGATACATGATGTCTGGTGTACACAGTAGAGTCACAAATGGCTACGCGGTGGAGCCACTGATAAACATTTGGTTTCACTCGGTCCATGTCTCCCCCTTTGAGGCTTATGTAAGGAGTTTGACAATGCAACTGCAAGAGAGTGGTGTTGTGCATCCTTCAATACACTCCTGCTTCCTTGGGTGACATTCCTTAGACTAATCCAAAGGCTGCAGTTTGTCCTTGAGGTTTGCACAGACACAAGCAAACTTTGAGACAGTCATTTGACATTTCAGTCTCTCACACCACTTAACCAAGGTCTTTCCCTGGCCAGTGGATTCAACATTAGGAGGTGTCAGTCATCCTTTTTTGTGCCCCTGAATCCTGTCTGAAATCTTGTATTTCTCTCTGCAGTGACAGAATTTCATATGGAGTGGTGAGTGACATCAAACCTTGCAGTTTGAGAGGGAAGCAGTGTCACCTCCACCAGCTCCTCCTCAGACAGCTGTCTGAGAGAATGGAGCTGGTCATCCCTGACTGACAAAAGGCTTGGACACATATGTTCAGAAACCTCGGTCAGATGGAAAGCTCAGTCTTTTATGTATGAAGAAGTCTGGGGCAAGGGCAGAATCTCATTTTAACTCTAAAATTTTTTTCTGACCAACTTAGTCCTCTGCTCTGTTCTTTGCACTGGCTGTCACAGTCCGGTTCCCAGCTCATGTCGCACCTTGGCTTTAATGATGTCTGTTGTAGAGCTTCTGTGGGGTGACCAGAGCCACAAACCAAAGCCAGCCATGGCAATACTCGAGGCCTTGAGTCATTTTGTGACCCAAAGTCTTTCTGAGGTTAATCTGAGCACTGCTTGACAGGTATTTTAATAACAGTTTCTAGAGCACAAGTGTTAAAGGCCTCACTTACAATATAGCTGTTTTAAAATATACATTTATGTATTTGTACCATTTAGAGTAGATCATACTTAAATTATCAAATACGATATATACCTTATTTTCTAGAAATACTGTCTTTTTAAGGAAATCTTAGTAATTAGAAAATATATTAATATTGGGGGGGCAGAGATAAATATGTATGTGTGCAAAATCCCCCTCACTAAGGCAAGAAGAGTCTGTTCTAGAAAAATACATGAGAAAATCATGCCAATGTCTGAAACTATAGAGTTTTATTAAAGACAAAAAGAGGTTATAATTTCATCACTGTTAATAATGTGCAGAAGTCTTCTAAATCAGAAAAAATAATGAAAATACAAGCCTGAGAATGGACCAGTGCCTTTCTTTTGTCTACCAACAACCTCTGATCTCCAGTATAGGAGGCTGAAGATGTTACTTTTTAGTGAGAAATTATTTAACACCTGTACTTTTTTAATAATAACACTGAAAACAATATTAAGAATAACAGTTCAGTTACCACTGGACAATGGCTTTTCTTGTGGTTGGGTGATGGCATGTAAAAGCCCCCAGGACCTGAAAGCAGGTGTTTTTACAGTTTAAAGCAAAAAGGAGACATTAGATCATGTATTTTACCTCAATATGACAGATGGAGAGATACCACTCAGCGGGGCATGCTCTGGGCTGAATCAGGGGTGTTGCTGAACCATATCTTGTTTTTTTCAGTCAAACTTGCCATCCAGAGACATCAAGAGCTGCAGAATGCATCTTTTCCCTTGGTAGTTTCCTTCATTGAATTATCACTGCCAGAACAGTGCTCATAATTTCTCATTTGAATTTACCACTCGTTTTTTTTTGCCACTGGATTAGACACTCTTCAGTATATTCCTCCACAAGAACATTTTATACAATACATTCAAAGCCCCTTTCAGTCTGCTTTTTTATAAAGTAAACAGGTGGATGTTACAGTCCCTCACAGTGAAGCATTTCCTTCCTTTAAATATCTTTATGGCTTGTTTTCTGGATGATTTGTCAATGTTATTTTTTAAAAATAGCTGTAAGAAGATGTCATGCCATGTTTCAGTACTAGCCTCAACTGACTATGCAGTCTTATAAATATGCCTTTTTTTGCCATTGCCAAAGAATGTTATGCAAACCACTGAGAATGCATGTAAAATTGCTCATCAAGCACTACTCAGCTGAATCTAAGCTCTCCAGGATACAGATCTTCATTCTGTAAGTATAGTCTGACTATTTCTAGATTTTTCACTTTTCATTTAGCAGTGTTTAAATTCATTCTGTGAATTTATCAAGCAATATGTAATTGACTTGGTCCACTAATTATCATTGTGAATGACTTGCAAAATACATTAGAATCAATACTGTGTTTAATTCTTGATCAGTGACAGAAGTGCTGAGTAAATAGAGTACTGATCATCATTAAACTGGGATCTCATACTAATATTTACCTGTAACCAACTCATAATCTGTTCAGCATGCATCTTGCTGATATCATATAGAGCCCTTAAAAAAAAAAGAAAAGTGTTATGCAGTACAACACTAAACCCCAATGCTCCTGACAGCTTATGTTATACTATCGAGAGGCAGATGGAAATAAAATACTGCATGGAAAAGATCTTTGTCAGGCATTTTGCCTCAAAATCAACAGCTGAGAAATCATGCTGGTTTGACAAGACATACTTTCCAAATAACCATTCTAACTGGCCTTAAGTAAATCCTTATCTTTCAGGGTTTTTTAGTTAATTCCAACACCAGCTTTTCTATTGCTCCTTCACAATATAATAAAATACCTTAAATTAGATTTATGTGCCTTAAATTAGGATTAAATCCTTGTTTACTTTCTGGAATGTATGGTAAACCTTTTGATCCCCATCAGTCATAAAGAAACATGAGATTATTGACACTTTCAGTCATACACCACTGATTTGAAATAGAAGTCTTAAAAAGAAACACTGGAAAAATATATTATTTATATTAAAAGTTTTATTTCCCTTGAAGAAAAGCTCTTCAGTGCTTTTCAGTTAACTTTTTTAAATGAGGGTGGGTTTTTTGTTGTTTTCTAGATTATTACCAAATGTGTGCTGTGGGTAGTGCAAATTCTATTCCAATTGACTACAATGGCTAAAAATATAGTATTGGTGGAGACTTTGAATCATTAATGTGGTACTGTATTGGTTTCATATGGGAAAATACCATACGCTGCTCTCCTCAAGCTGTAGTTTCACAATACATCAGCTTCAGTGACAATGACAGTTTAAAGCACTCCAAATCCCTTCATCCCTTTAGATGTGTTAACACAAGCTGTCACGAGGTTGGGGGTCTTGGCTGAAAAAATGAACCAATGCAGGTCAAAAATACCACAAAGGAAAAAACCCCCTTATTTTCAAGCCAGGTAGATTCAGTGATCTAGGTGACAGTGCATCCCTGCAAATATTTGTGTCAGCTCATCTGTGCCTGGAGGTGGTGTGAGAGCACACACATGAGCAGCTGGGACAGGGATGCACGATGGGAACTTCTTGCTCTTCCAATCTAGGTTCTACAAAACTGGTAACATTAAAGTAGTGTAAGTTTTAGTGAGTCAATTATCAGCCAGAAACATGGCAAATGCCAGCAAGATTTGCCTTAATTTCTGGGAGGAGAATTTGTGTTTAAATTATTATCATAGATGAGCAGCCAAGTCTGGGTGCAAAATGTAGAGGTCTGTATTCAGCTGTGACAGAGCAAAGAAGCAGCACACATCTTTCCATTGACCTGTGCTATTTAAATCATTCAAGATATATAAAACATCTCAGCCATTCTTCTAAGTTAGGTCATGCAGTGTAAATTCTAAATGCAGTGTGAGTTTGGCAGCATTGAATAAATGTAGCTTAAAATGTATATATAAGGAACTTAAGGTCTGATTCCATATCTTTCTAAATTTCTATGTAACTATGAAAACAAAAGCCCTTAGTTTACCCAAAGTAGTTATTTGTGTTTGTCTTAAAACTACTCCCAAATATATAATTTTTATATAGGCTAGTGTATGTGTGTCATGTAATGCATCCCTGACTGTTTTCTGATTATTTTTGTTAGTTTGTAAGAAGATGGTATAGGTTTCAAAATGTATAACCCCAGGATTGGAATTCATGTTGGAACATGTCCAAGATATCCACCCCTATTTTAAAGCATCCATGTTTTATTTAATATATTTTTCAATTAGGCAGCTTTTTGAATTCATTTTCAGATTGAAATAATGTAAAATCTTTGTGCAAAAGATGCTGTACCAATTCCACCTAATCAGATTACATATATATGTGAGTCAAGATAGTTTTTTATTCCCTATTGCCATCAAACCAAAGAGATAAAGGATTCATCTAGTAGGTGGCTTAACCTAAGGAGCCACTTTGTAGCCACTAGTTTACACTGCTCCAATTGCCCAATGAATTGCTATGTCAGACTTCTTCTTTTCACTTGCTCAAAACACTTCTATGTGAATTAGCATAAATGTACATTTTCCAATATTTTGCCAGGCTTCATTACATAATTCTTCAGAGTGATGCTAACTACAGTGTCAGAATGATTTACCGTAACCAGTCTTCTGCTCCTCTGTTTTAGTTTTTATATATTACCATTATGGTGTCCTTTTCCATAATAAAATAACTTTGTCTCACATTATGTGAATTCAGCAACCTACCCTTCTTTCAATTATGCTGTAAATATTAAAAATAAAATTGGAGGTTGGAAAAAATTTTTAAACCATGCATATTGCATTTTTTATGTACAAAATAGAGCCACTTCAACGATAACTGGCAGAGGCACGTGTAGCAGAGCAAACTTTAGCAACATAGTTTTTTCACTTCATTATGCGTTTAATTTTTCTTCAGTTTAGGTGATTTAATGTCCATTTTCTTCTTGTTTGCCAACCTGTTTGCTTGTGTGAAACACTACAAATACTGTCTCAGCATGTTGCAATAGCAAATGTTTTGTTTTCATGCATGTAATGGAGTACAATAAAATTATAAAACCACTATATAAACACTGTTTGAAGGACAAGTGTCTGATATATATGATCAGAAACAAGTAAGGATTAGTGCTTGCTACACTTTCTATGCTGTTTTATTACACTACTGATCCTAATTTTAACAATATTTAAGCTTACTAATAACTTAAAATGCTGTCTGTTAGAAGAAACAGAAACCAGGCTGAAGTTCATAGTGGGCACTAATGACACATATAATGGTTTAGTTTCTGTTCCTACCCCTCTTCAAACCTCTGGCTGAGAGTATAGGATCTGTGGGTCCAGAAATGCCATATGCAAATGTCTGAATTCTTCTGCAGAAACAGCTAGATGGGATGGTTGCTGTTTAAAGGTCTGACTGACACTGTATGACTTACGTACATGACAGCTCTGCTGACTTCAAGGCCACTTGAAGTCAGTGGGAATACTCACAGTGTGTAACGACAAAATGCAAATTCTTGCTCCATCACAAAGTAGTTCAACATGAAGAAAAGGCTGCACAGTCAAATGAAAAACACAAACACTAAAATGCTGGTGTTGTGGAAAGAGAGTATCAAAACCCAAAAACTACTCAGTGCAGCAGATCTTTATTTTAATATTTTTTCCAAGTGAAAAGAATCTTATCCAGTGGTCAGTATGGAAATCCTAAGCAGGAATGTTAAACTGTCTTCATACTTATCATGTTAAATGTGTGAATAAATTTATTATTGCTCTTTTATGTATTTTCCAGTTAGATGCTTGTAAGAAGATTATTATACTCTTCCTAGGCAAAGTGAGGCACTGGGACGATTTTTGATATTGATCTAGGAAAGGTCTATACTCACCTAGAGAAACACAGTGCTGCGGGGTGTCATGACACCTGAACTGAAGTCAGTTGAGTATCAGTGTATTTTGAGGTAATACTACAGACAAAAACATAGCAACACCTACCACAAAATCTGAATGTAAGACACTACACTTGCTCAAAGAGGGTGATAACACTGAAGGTTAATCCAGGGGTTATTGGTCACTTCAGCATAAACTTTTGACTTCGTGGTGGTGCTGTAGAATTCAGAATGGATTTGAATTTTCACTGTTCACACAATAATAATCACTTTCTTGGACTTTAACATCACAAGAGACCATATCATTACCTGGTCATGCTGCCTGTACAAGACTGTAGTATTTCCTCTGAGTATTTTTACTGTGAATTGTCTAGCAAACACCTTTTGAAATGACAGGCAATCCTGACATTTAAAATTCTAGTAGAGATAAATGCAGCATATCTACTGGTGGGTTCTTCATATCAAATATTTGTATCTTCTTTCTATTGATTACATCTTACTTAAGCCTCCCTCCACTGGATCTTGTAACACCCATTGCTCTTCAATCTTCTGAACAGTGTCCTTCCCCAAGACTAGAGACTTCTGCTGTATCTCCACACCAGGCTGTTATACTCACATTTTTGTGTTTCTACTTCCTCTTTGAGTTGATCTTCCTTAAATTTTCATTTTGTGAAGCTTCTGCATTTTTAAGGGGTAAGTATTGAACTATGGATCAGGATTTTAGTCTGCTCAAGTCGTGGTCAGTGTTTCTCACTACACAGTATGTTTTAGCTTTTCAAGCAGGTCTTAGCAGTCATAATGAGTTTCATATAAAAGTAACAATACCCTTTGCAGAAATTTCAGGAATAGTCAAGGCAGCAGTGTTTCAGGTAGCAAATCTGCTGTTATCTCTCTGACAATGGACTTCCTTAAAATAATGTGTATATATTTATTTTTCATAGAATACCAGTTTGGAAGGGACCTCAAGGACCATCTGGCCCAAACTTTTGTCCCAAACCAATGTCAGGGGAGGTTTCAATATGATCCCAAGAGCGAGATTAAGACACAAACAAGGTCAAAGGCCATAAACCCAAAACAGGTTTTTATTATTAAAAAAGTGAAGAGGGGTAGCGATAGGACAGAATGGAAGGAAAAGACAGAAATAATGAAGGATGTAGGATAGGGCTGTAAGTACAGTCACCACCATGGATCCAGCTGCATCCTGTTGGTCTTCAGTCTTCAGTTCTTCAGTGGTGGGTGCACATGGATCTGGCTTTGATGGCAGATGCGCACCAAGCAAAGTTTCTGTTGCCTTTTTAAGTTCATCATATCTGCTGATTAGTATATCTGCCCACTTTCTGGTGTTTTGTTGGGGTTTTTTTGGTTTTGTTTTTTGTTGTTTTTTTTTTTGTTTGTTTGTTTGTTTGTTTTGTTTGTTTGTTTGTTGGGTTTTTTCTCTGGTCCCATAGGTTTTGTTTCATCCCACTTCTGGACAGGAACTTTGCCTCTTATGAGTTCATTAGCAATGCATGCATGGGGTCTGGCCTACACAATGGAGTCACAAATGTCTCCAGGATGGGACCAGCTCAGTCCATGTCTGCCCCTTTGAGGCTTATGTAAAGAGTCCAGACAATGCAACTGCAAAGAAGTGGGGGGGGTGCATCCTTCACTACACTCCCGCTTCTCTGGGTGACATTCCCCAGACCAGTTCACAGGCTGCAGCAGCTTGTCTTGGAGGTTTTCATAGACACAAGCAAGCTTTGAGACAGTCACATGACATTTCAGTCTCTTACACCTTTCTTGGCAAAAGCACGGTCCAGACAAGATGGCTCAGCACCCTGCCCAGCTGTATCTTAAAAGTGTCCAATGTTGGGGACTCCACCACTTTACTGGGGAGATTATTACAGTGGGTGATTGTTCTCATATCGAAAAACTTTCCTCTTATATCCAGTTGGAATCTCCCCAGGAGTAACTTGTACCCATTATACCTTGTCTTTTCCAAGTGACTCCTTGTAAAAAGGGAGTCTAAATCTTCTTTGTAGCCACCCTTTAAATACTGGAACGGGGTGATAAGGTCTCCCTTAAGCCTTCTCTTCTCAAGGCTGAACAAACCCAATTCTCTCAGCCTTTCCTCATATGACAGGCTTCCCAGTCCTTTGGCCATCTTTGTGGTCCTTCTCTGGGCCCTCTCCAACCTGTCCACAGCTTTTTTGTATAGAAGGTACAAAACCAGAACACAATATTTCAGGTGCAGCCTGACATGTGCTGAGTAGACTGGGGTAATGATTTCTTCATCTCTGCTGGTGTCATGTTTCACTCAGATGAGGAAGGCAAGTGACTTAGATTCATAAATCCCCAATGGAGTGGAAAATGGTGAGACAAGTCTTAAAGTCCAGACATTTATTAACTTCTCACAATGTACTAACTGGATACATGATACTTGGCTAAAAGTTGCATCAAGGAATACAGTATGCCTTGCATTACTTAATGGTAGCAAAGGAAAAGGGGAAAAAGGAAAGGAGGGAGATGGAGAGAATAGAGAAATAGAGATCACGAGTCTGGGTTCCTGTGTCGATCCCACCAGCAAGGGTTCAAGCAGGCATCTGTTTCCTTCACTTCACTCTCTGAACCACGCCCTGCCTTGTCCCCCCTCAATTTACACACACATTCCTTGGGTCCATCCCCTATGTTGACCCCCATACTTACATATCCCATGTATGGGGATGGGTAAGGTATTTCATGGGATGATGTAATTAGCATGATCTTGTTAGTCTTTGTTAGCATATTCAAGACTGTTATCTTTAATATGCATTTTGTGGATAATGAAACAAAGTTCTTTCAGGAGATGGGTGGCCATTGAAATTTGACCAGGTGCACCAGAACAGAACCGTCCTGTCTCCACAGGGCTCCCGCCTCCAGCTGCATCTTGTGTTATGAGGGCAGCCTTATCAGCTTCGACCTCCACACTATCCACCCCATGACTATAGTTTCATTACTTGGGGGTGTTTGAGCCATTCCTTTGCTTGGAGGGCTATCCTTTATCTCTTTCTCAGGCTGTTTTTCTCAGTCTTTGTTTCCAGCAGGCCTGTTTCTTTCAGGACCTGTTTTTATAAGTCGTCTCACAGCTGGTGATACCGTTGTTGATACAACCCATCATATTCTTGGCTTTCTTTGCCACCGCAGCACACTGTTCACTCATATTGAGCTTGTTGTCCACCAGGACCCCCAGGTCCTTTTCCACAGAGCTGCTCCCCAGCCAGGTAGTTCCCAGCCTGTGCTGCACTCTTGGATTATGTTTTTTCAAGACCTTACACTTGTCCTTGTTGAACTTCATAAGGTTCTTGTTAGCCCACTCTTTCAGCCTATCCAGGTCTTCCTGCAGGGTGGCTCTCCCTTCTAAAGTGTCCACTTCCCACTCAGTTTTGTATTGTCAGCAAAATTCACCACAGTACACTTGATTCCATCATTCAGTTCACTTATGAAGATATTAAACAGCCTTGGGCCCAATATCTAACCCTGGTGGACTCCACCTGTGACAGGTTGCCAGTCTGAAAAAGAGCCATTTACCACCGCCCCCCTCTGGGTGTGGCCCGTCAGCCAGTTCCCCTTTCAAGCACAGACACTTTTCTAGATCATAACACATCAGTTTTTCTAGGATGAGGCTGTGGGGAACTGTATCAAAAACCTTGAAGAAACCCAGGTAGACAATGTCCACCACTCGCCCCTCAGCAACTGAGCAGGTTACTTTGTTGTAGAAGGTGATCAGGTATGTCGAGCATGATTTGCCTTTGGTGACTCCATGCTGGCTTTTCCCAATCATGTGCTTCATCTAACTTGTGATAGCCCCAGGAGGTTTCATTCAATGACTTTCTCAGGGACTGAAGTAAAACTGATGGGCCTATAATTTCCTGGATCCTTCTTTCAACCCTTCTTGTAGGTGGGGGTGACATTAGCCTTCTTCTAGTCTACTGAGACATCCCCCGATCTCCATGATTTCTCAAAGATTATGGAGAGCAGCCAACAATGTCAGCCAGCTCCTTAACACCCACAGGTGGTTAATGTCAGGGCCCACTGATCTGTAAGGGTCAAGCTCCTGTAATATTTCACATACCAACTCTGCCTTCACTGACTGTAGGTCTGTGTTTGCATTGACCTGGAATTTTGTTCCTAAGGCCTGTGACCCAACAGTGCTAGTAAAGATAGTGTTGAGAACCTCTGCCTTTTCAGCATTGTGGGTGACTAATTCACCTTTTCTGTTTAACAGAGGGCCAATATTTTCCTTCTGTTTCTGCTTATCGTTTACATACCTGAAAAACCTTTTCTTGTATTTTTTGGCATCTCTGGCCAATTTCAATTTGAGCTGAGCTTTTACTTCTCTGACTGCCTCTCTGCATGCCCTGGTAGTGCCCTTGTAGTTCTCAATAGGTATTAATCTCCTTTTCCATTTCTGGTACACTTCTCTTCTGGTTTTGAGCAGACTCAGAAGCTCACAGTTAAGCCAGGGGGGTCTCTTGCTCCACCTATGTTCCTTACCTTTAAAGGGAATGAACTGGTTTTGTGCTTCCAGGAGAGTGTTCTTGAAAAACTTCCAGCACTTGCTAGCTCCTTTATTCTCCATGGAAGCTTCCCACAGAATCCCTCCCATTTGATTTCTGAGTGAACTGAAGTTTAGTCTCCTAAAACTCAAAAATCTTTGTCTTAGTACAAACATTCAACATGCTCAGTAGGATCCCAGCCTCCACAATATTGTGATCACTGCAGCCAAAGCTATCACTGAGATTACAAAGCAGGTTTTCTTGATTTGTGTGTAGCAAGTCCAGCAGTGCCTCATTCCTGGTTGCACATTTAACATTTGTATGGGGAAGCAGTCCTCTATGCATTCCAGGAATTTGATGGATGACACGTGAACTGCTGTACTGCTCTTCCAACAAATGTCTGGGTAGTTGAAGTTACCCATAAGAACCAGGTTCTGTTGATCCGAAGCTT
Source organism: Athene noctua (assembly GCF_965140245.1). NCBI lineage: Eukaryota > Metazoa > Chordata > Aves > Strigiformes > Strigidae > Athene > Athene noctua. Next base: position 66,519,609 of record NC_134039.1, read on the forward strand.
AAGTGACCCGAATATTGCATCGTTGGCCTTATCATCTTGGTGTGGAGGTCGGTAGCAGATGCCTACTGTAGAGACGACCCCTCTGATCTTGACCCAGAGGCATTTGATACGGCTTCCACAGTTGCTGTAGTTGACTTCTATACATTCAAGGTTCTCAACATAAAGCGTGATTTTTTAAATTTTTTTTTTTTCCTTTCTACATATACTTCATGTAAGTGTTTATAGACATGGTCATCCTGTTTTCTTATGTAAAAGGAAGCACTAAATCTGAGCTCATTTAATGCTTTATCTGCTTGAACATGACCTGTAAGCATTGCTTCTGAGTTGTTAGTGACAAGTAATAACTCCTCATTTTCCTCCCTCCTTTTGCCATCTGATCCCTTCTAAATAGTAGAAGCAGAGGTTTCTAACTCTTTAATTGTGCAAAGCTTCCCAGCAGGATTAAGTAGTATTATGTGAATTTACAGCAATGAGTGAGCAATTCTACTTTCTCTCTTGTTTATTATATTGTCAGTCAGGCAGCTAGAATGGTTGGGGGATTTTGTTTGTCTTCCTGTGTGTTTTTGAGGTTCCTGTCAATGATCCTAACATTTGGGTAGAATGGTAAGGTTAAGAAGCTGACTGTGCAGCAAAGTGGAGACCTAACTGATAGCAATGAGGGCACAGCAGCTAATGTGCTACGTGGTGGAGTTGCTTACCTTCCAGGGAGGCTGGACACATGCCAGAGCTGTTAGATTTGCAAAATCTTCCTGAAGTTGTTACTGAAACTCAGTAATGCAAGCCAGCAAATACTCAGTAGCATGTTTCAAGCAGTTCTTTGCTTTCCCTTGCAGACACATCTAAAGTCAGCCATGGGAAGGACAAGGTAACTTAATATACACTATTTGGGTCATTGACATTGGCATTGAAATGTGACAGCCATGAAATTGAAAGTATGAAAAACAACAGAAAAGGGATGAACAACAGCATAGATGCCTGATTATCTCCAGGCATTTTGGTGATCATGCTCAGGACAAATTTCAAGAATCTTTCCTCAGCAGTAAAAGCAGAAGCCTTCAGGGAATAGTTCTCAAAAGACCGTTTCATAACAGTGAGGAATTGTACAGCAGGACAGCTTTCTGATTATATGAACCTTACTGAAAAATACCTCATTGTGAAATGGAAAAGAATACTTAGGGTTTTTTATGGTCTTTTGCTCACTAATGTGACATATCTATGTAAGACATTTACAGAGTAAAATGTATTAAAAATCAGAAAACAGGAAATTAACCTCATTCTGCCATTACTTTGAAATGTTTTAAGCTCAGGAAGTGAATCTGGAAAGAAAAAAATGTTCTGATTAAAACTGTTGAGGCTTTATCCTTTTACATTTTAACTCTCCAACTTCACTCAGAGGTCAGCATTTATCATTTTTTATGAAAACAGCTTTTTATACCTGTTTCGTGTAAAAATCAAATTACTTTCAAGATCACGTAATACAGAGTTTTTAACTGTTACTGATCTCAGCTGTTTACAAAGTCATTGAAAGGGTTAAGTTGCATGCTATCAGTCATGCATATGAAATTTGGAGTGAGAGGAAGCAAGTGGATTTGAGGTTGTTCTCCTTCAGTTCATTCAAGGTTCACTGAACAGGAAAGTGAATTTTTATTACCACTTCCTGTGAAAAGAGCAGTTGACAGGCCCATCAGGGAACTGCCAGAAACCTCAAGAGTTTTGAGTATGAAGCCCACAGTCCACTGCAAAGTTTCCATGACAACACACTCATTAAAATAAAAGGAAATTGTGCCTGATATTTACAGCTTTCAGCATACAGTTGAAAGCCTTGCATCTCAGATTTCCCAAGTATTTACACCTGGGACCCAAGAATGCAGGCTGTCAAGAAATAAAGGGTAGTTGTAACGTTTAGACTTGAAAGTGGAAAGGTTGTTCACAGGTTAGATTTCAGCATCCTTCAATTTCTTGAATTGTGGTGAACATTTCTTCTATCTCTTCCTGTGGTGTGCTAAAGGGTGAAAGGGACTTAATATTAGGTTGGAAACAGTCTTGAGGGAGGCTTTTAGTGAGAGCAGTTTTACTGAAGACAGAGATATTCTTCCAAGAAAAGGGGCTTAGCTCTGAAAATAATAAAATGAAATTTATTTAGTTACTACTATCTAAATTGCAAAAGGTAAATCATAACTGATACTTCCTCAGGCTTGGTAGCAATCATCCACATTGTGGCAAAGTACTGCAGGCACAAAGAGAGACAGTAATAACAGGTGGTTTACTTGAGGTACTAAAGTCTCATTGAGTTCTTTTTTTTAGCATCCTTCACTCTTTACACTGCTCTTTTCCGGGGAGGTGAGAAGGATTGAAAAGGGGATAAAATAGCTCACTGGAAAAGGACAGGGATGTCAGGGTAAGTTCAATAACAGAACTTGAATGTTTTGTCTGACCTGGGCCAAAACCAGTTCTGGTTGACCCTGATTCTTCCATTTCTGCAATCATAAAATAGGTGAGGGTATATAATTGCTGTGGTTTATTTTGGCCTTAAAATGGGTGAATCTCATACTGTTCCGCGAAAAAAGCTTCAGGTCACCATGCTGCATGCCAGGTTAATCAATTACATTGCTCTTCATAGTAATCACAGAATTAAATAAAATGAAACACCACACAAAGCTACATAAGTACATGTAAATATAATTCAAATTACATAATTGCCCAGCATATTTATTAATTATACATTATACTGAGTCTTCACCTTCCTTGATTTTGGGCTTGCCCAAACAGGTATCGAATTGCACTGCATGAATAATGTCTTAGATGAATGCTTAGATGAAAAGCATTGGTGAGGAATGTGTGTCAGCTGCTCAGGAGGATATGTTTATGGATGTGATGATGTCACAATTAGCCTGTTTATAGGTTCTGATTTGGTAAATTGCCTGCGAGGTCAGACAGACTCCTTTCTTTCCCCTGGTCTCAGTGCTTGGGCTTTGACTTGCTTTAGGATGGCCCCAGTACAGCAAATTCTGTTGTTTCCTTTTTGCATCTGGTCAGATGTATTAAGACAGACCTCAGCAAGTAATCACTGTCCCTGACTAACAGTTTTAATCAGTTATGTGCCCTCATGGAAAGGGACAACTTTTGCTGTCTCCCCTGTTGATCAAATTTAGTAATTCCCACAAGCAGTCCTTGAAGGAAGCTTGCAGTTTCTCACTTCCATGCCCACAGCTTGTAGTCTTCCCTTGCTACCTGTGGCTGATTTTGTTCATGTTATACGTGACTGCTTTCATTTCTGTGATTTTCATATTCAGTCTTCTTTCCCTTGCACACTACCACAACCTTCTCTCCCCCACAGCTTCCCAGAAATCCTAGCTTTAGTGCTTTGGTCAAGGTGTTGGTCAAACTTTTGGAAAATCAACACAAGTTGTTGTAGTTTAGTTGGAGACTGTGTTACTTATTGGAAGAAGGTAGAAGTCCTTCTAGTCTCAGGATCACCTTTTTCTCACCTACATACTGTCTCTGAATAAAATTACTCTGGCAGAACCCCTGTAGAGGCACAGGCCCTACACAAGCCCCCCACATAAGCCTGAGGACTCTTCAGCCTTTCTTGTCAAAGTGCGCCCCAGCACTGTCTCTCTAGCAAGCTCCACAGTTATAGCGTGCTAACTTTCTGTGGGAGGAGGCTGTGTGGGGTCAGTGCTCTCGTCCTGTTTTCAGTGGGCACTTCATCAGCCTAAGAATACTTGTCCTTGGAGCTTGCTTGGTTTCCTGTGGAGAGGAGCACATTAAAGGTACCTGTAGGGTTCAAATGAGTGTCTTTTCAGTTTCATTTCTTAGGCAAGTTTTTCCTTCTCCTTGGCAAATGGTAAATCTGCAGTGTACCACCTTATCAGTGTCTTGCAATCTTGGCTGTTTTGGAACATCAAAAACGTTTAAAGCTTCTTATTGTATGAAGACTTTGCCTTCATTTCCTTCTCTTCCCTAAAGGTTACTTTTTCATTTTAAGCCCTTGTTTCACCCCTAAGTTCCTTGGTTTTTACTCCACCAATTTGCTCTACCTTCTGTATATATATGTAATGTTGGTGAAACTAATTTTCTTGGATTCACCACCTTCTTACCGTTAGACCACAAACCATATCCACTGTAGCAACCAGACAGATCTAGCATGTATGTCACTCTTTCATCCAGACATACAAGTGTGAACCTCTAGTTCCTCAGACAGGAAATATGAGGTAAGAATACACTAAAAGCTGTTGTGATTGGGAAGAGTCAGCGAGTTCATAAAATCCAATTACAATCTTAAAGTATCCCACAACTCAGATCTCACAAACCATCAGATAACCTTTTCTCAGAGTAGAGATTCTTGAAAATGTTCTTCCACTTCTAGGCCCTGTACACAAGAGTTTATATCTCTGGACTTCCTGCTTCCTTTTCTGGACTTGGCTGATCTCTAACAGCTTCTGACAATAATTCTTATAGGAGCTAAAAGGACTATCACCCTTTGCTTGGTGCTGTTTTTTTCCCTCCTGTATTTGAAAAGCAGCATCAACCTTTCCATCCTTCAGTCATAAGAAATATACCCTTGAGATATGCTAGAAAAGAATAAGAACCAATCTTGGAAATACTAAAAATGTGATGGAACGTAGAGCAGGAAATGTGGAGCAAGGGGATCTTGATAATTAGTTTTATCAAGTAAAGAATTCTTCTTTTTATCATTCATCTTTTTATCATTCTGGTTTTATTAAGAATCAGAGGGATATTTAGAAGGAATTAACTGAAATATTTGGTAGGCTGTTTCAAACATTCAAATGGTGTTGAAAATATCAGAAGTACTGACAGTGTTTCTTTAAACATTCTTTAAATGCTTTTCGACACAGAAGCCACTGACTGTTGAGGGGAGAATAAAACTTACAAGAAAATTAGCCCTTATTTAATGAGAGAAAGAGAACTTAGGTACATGAGGCCTTTCAATATAGTTCAGGCTTTTAAAAAACTATTATTGTCAGGTGAAACCATTAGGTATCCCTTGGAAACTATTTTTGCAAGTAACACCCAGCAGAGCTAGTACTAAAATACCAATATTTTCTTTTTACAGTGCTTCCATTTTCTTCATGGTGTAACTCAGTGAAGATCGAGTTTCTGTTTACCCAGCATCATATGTCAGTCTTGTGAAAGCAGATCATACACTGGAAAAAAAAATGTTAGAAACCTTTAAAAGATGACAACATAGTGAGGGGATTCACTGGCAGTACCACTGTTGACTAGTACAGATGTCAATAGCTCCTTGAGCTCCAGTGTTATGCTTAATGTTTGCCATGTACTCTTGACTAGCATCACCCACTTCATAGTGCTGGGGGAAAATTCAGGAATGCACATAGAGTAGTTTAACAGGTTTCTTACAGACTTGAAAGATTAAAAGCTTATAAAGATCTTGGATAAATTCTGTTCCAAGCACTCTCATGGTGCTGGGGAGGTGAATAGCTACTGAAAATTATTATTATTATATTATTATTAGCTAAAATTATTATTATTATTATTATTATTATATTATTATTAGCTAAATTGTGGCAATGGACCTGTCATACTGGCTGCCAGCAGACCTATAGGATGAATGTAGTAAGTGTATGCAAGGTCAAGTGCCCATTTGCTAGTTCCTTTGGAAGTTTCCCTGTTTTGTCACCCAATACAGTCACCTGAATCCTCTGGGATTTGAGCTTTCTTTTCATTACATGCATCATGTGCCAACACATAGCCAGTCAGCAGCTTCTAATTAGCCTCTTCACATACTAAGACACCCAGAACTCAGAGAGCAACCACAGGCTGCACAGGTCCTGCTTTTGCCTTTGTGTATAGCAGATTCTAATAAAAACATTTGCTCCTCTTATTCTTTTCTCCCTTCTCTAGCAGAAAGCTGTCCACAGAAGTCTGTGAAGTGATTTGAGTTTGGGATTTGGATTTTTTGCACCGTACAGTGAATAAAAGCATATGAGGAATGAGATTCAGAGGGGTCTTGTTATGACTGAAGTGAGATGACACGGACTTCATGTGCAGAAATCCACCCGTACTGTCTTCAGTTCTCTTCTAGGGTGTGGTAGGTGGGTATCAGCATATTTTCCTAGGATTTATTTTATAGAGTTGTGATTAGTATGATGGACAAATTATCTTCTTCCTTGGTAACACCTGCCCATTTTAAACTGTAAATGCATTAGGAATGCCTTTCAGATATGTGGTTAATACATGATTATAAGATGTAAAAATAACTTGACGTTACAGGGATATTAGTAAAGCAGACCTGCTGGGATTACCAGAGCCTCAGTCCCTTCCCAGGGTTGTCTGTCTGCATAAGGAGTAGGAGGCTGTGAATGTAGGGAGCTGTGTAAGTTCTAGAAATGCTGGGACAGTTTCTCTTTGATGTCCTCTACCCGTAACTAAGCTGTGCTGCAGAAACCTTCCCTCTGCCCCCACAACTACACTGCAGTAATTGCTATTTGATTCAGTTCACTGGAGCAGGAGTGGGTGACCTATCTCCTACATTGCTGAGTCTGAAATGGAGATGGTGGTTGCAGGAGGGAGTGTGCTTAGCATCAGTGCCTTGGGAGGGAAATTTTGGGGGTAATATATTGTGTCTAAGTGTTTAACATAAACTTTAAGAACTCTATCTTTGCATGAACTTATTTTTGAGTATATAATTTTCTGGATGTGTTTTCAAAAGAAATTTTTGAAACTTTTGATGAAAAAGTGACTGTGTAGAAGAACCTCACAGCACCAGCTGTGCAGTTCTGGCTCACACTGAACATGGGTCAGTACATCTTGGAAAGAGCTCTGTTTGAGGACTCAAAGAGATTGGGAGCTAGATATTAAATTCTAACACATTACTCCAGAAATTCCACAATTAACATTTTATATTAAAAATGCTAAAGCTACCAACACTGTCTCCTGTTTCTCTGTGTTTTTAAATAAATCCATAGAGATCTGAACTTTGTTTACTATTCCTTTTTTTCTTTTTTCTTTCTCTCTTTTTTTTTTTTTTTTTTTTTTTTTTTCTTTTTGTGCATGAACTTAAGATCTAACTAAACATTTATTCACAGATGGGGACTTGTGCATGTCATTTTCAACACATACCATTGTGCAGGCACTGTGAAGAAAAGTAGTCCCTTTCCTTACATTATTTATGGCTTTCTCATGCAGAGAGGTGAGACATATTAAATGGTTCAATAACTTCTTCTATTTAATTGTGTCAGCAAGAAGAGTCTATCCTTTCTTGTACTTTCCATTCCCTAGTTCTCTGGTTTCCTTCTGGCTGTCTTTGATCTGTAAAAACACAGTCCTGTCTTACTGAAATTGTATCTTCAGCAGGGATAGTAGGTGAATTGGATCAGATAAAATAAAACCTGGTCTGTACACAACCCTAAAACTCAAGCTGAATCAGAATGCAATATCACCAGTGGTTCTTTGACCTTCAAGATCAATGCAGTGAAGATGTTATTAGGTACCTAAATTACAGGGTCGTCATTGTTACTTTAGTACATTTGAAAGTATAAACATACACAAAGCAGTTTATTAAATTTCCTGCAGACCTGGAAGTTCAGAGTAAAACCAGCCATGAAGACATACTGTGGATGAATCAGAATTCTCACGGCCTAGGGTAAGGTCAACGTGCACAGCAAAAGCGTTAAAAATGTCCCTTTGCTACGAGGGCCACAATCCTTAAAAAAATATACAGGAGAAAACATTTATTTGTTTTTTTCCTACTGAAAGAACCTGTTTCCTGGCTAGCATCCAACTGGAGTAAGTAGCTAACTCCCTACCCTCACCTTCATCATTCAGCATAGTACTATAATCAGTAATTATTATCTCTTATTTGAGACAAAATTATATTTTTCTATGAATAATTCCAGTGCTGTATCAGCTGGGGAAACTAGCTGTAAGCAGTGTGTAACTGCACCCATTCTACTTTTTGCATCGTGAGGAGGTCCCTGGAGGTGGGTCTGGCAGGTGGTGTGGCCTTCTGTGTTGCTCCACTGATGGGATTCCTCCAGCAGTGTCCATCATAGATGTCCTCACAGCAGGACAAAAGGAGTAAGCTGACAGTGACTCAGTGACTCGGGCTCCACAGCAGCTGATGTGACTGCAAAAACTGCTCCAAGCACAAGACGTGCTGGCATTCACCTGCCTGCTGAACCCTGGGGGTGTCTGGATGACTCCCCAGCCACCCTGGGGCGATGTGCCCAAGGTCTGGCCGCTCCCTGGGTGCACCCAGGCATGTGGTCCCATGTGTCCCCAAGGGCCTGCTCTGCCACACTGCAGCTGGCTTTACAGACACACTTATTCACAGCAGGAAGACCAGGTCTACAAGCAGGGCTAATTTTGGCCCCCACTTTTGTGCTAGACTTCTTGTTTGCTTTTCTTAGGCTGGAGTTTAATGGCTGGTGAAAATCATTGTAGTAGTAAATCTCCATTCTGCCTATCCTACTCTATTTAACTGTGCATCTTGCTTTGTTTCACAAGAAGTGACATATGTACTGCTAAATATCTCCTTCCAGAAGCCAAAAGCCAAGGCTTTAGCTAAATAAGCTTATCGGTGTGTAGGATGTGTTTTGTTTTTGGTTTTTGTTGTTTTTTTTTTTTTTAATGGAGATTGAATAAGAATACAACTAATAAAACATACAAAGAGTTTGAATAGAAGAAAGTGTGATTATATATTTCTTGACATTATTGCTTTATATTATTTGACAAATATTTTTTAAAAAAACATGTTTGTGTTTATAGAACCTGTTAACCAATCTGACATTCATAACAATAATTATAGTAATGATAATAGCTATAATTATTGTAGTATGAAATGAACAGCAGGGAAAAAGGCTGTGCTAGCAATAATCACTAGTATAGACAACTACTAGAGAATGTAATCTAACAAATCACTGAAGAAATTACTGTAAAACTATATTTGGATCAATAACAAATTGTTTGGTACTCACATAAATGAAAGGAATGAGAGCAATTAATGACATTGTTTCAATCATTGATCAGCTACTTTAAAAAAGTGTCAATTTTAAAACCTAAAGTGTGCCTTTGCATCATGGGGCCTTTGAACTTGTAATGAGTCACTAAAATTTGAGGTATATCTTCAGCTGGTTTAAAATAAATATAATTCCATTAAAGTCAATGGCATCATGCCATTTTAGATCTAGGTGTAATTATCTTCAGTTTTAGTCGTGAAGTCTAGAAGACACCAAGTGGGTGTTTCACTTCATCTTTGCTGGCAACTGCTGTCTGCATATTGTTTGCCTTACTGGGTAACAGGGTGAGTTGGAAGATTCAGAAAGGCCTCAAATCAGGAAAAAATAATGCCAAATGGTAGCAACAAATTGAAAAATAATAGAAAAGTAGCATAACTGAGAGAATGAGGAGGTCATGGGGAAGAGAGAAAGTGCTCACTTAGGGAAAGACTTTCAAAAGCATCTTGGTATATCTACTTACGATAAACAGCAGTGCAATTTTCAAACAGTCTTATGGGGTGGCCACATTAATAAAAACACCTAGGTGTCTAAAATCCACACTTGGGCAATGTGTGACAGAGCTTAGGACTGGATGGGCCTTGACAAGTTGCTGCAAGCCCACTGGCAGGCCAGTTTGGAGAGATGCTGGTTCTCTTTTCTCACTTTTTGTGGGCAGAACAAAATTTAATAGCACTTGGCCTGAGAATGTGCCTGGGACTTAGGCAGAATGGGAATGAGGCAGCACCTGGCATTTAAACAGCTGTGAAAAATAAATTTCTTCCAAGTTTAAGCAGCACCTGAGCAGTGGCCTGTGGATTTAAAATCTGGGGTTATGTTCTGAAGTGCTAGCAGGGTGCACAAAGTCCCTTTGTGGATTCTATCCCAAAGGTCTTTGAAAATCCTGCAAAGTGCCTAACTCAGTACAGCAACATTGTACTTAGGTTTAGTCTGGAGCTTTGAGACCCACATAATAAAAAATAAATGCCTTAGGGGAAGAGCATTTGCTAACCAGACCAATATGCTCATGTACATTCTTTGTGCAGGAGTGATATTCATCCAGAATAGTAAAGTGTTTTATTTTAAAGGAGCATATGTGCTCAAAAGTCTTCCACAACTTCAATATTTTCAGCTACTGGCTGTTATATATCTTTAATATAATAATTGATCAGGCCAAATTCGTGAAAAAGTTAAACTTAAATTGCAAGAGATTCAAGACCACTGATTGGGACAACTGATTTTTAACAAATATTCACAATGAAAGCTCTTGCAAATTATAATCAGTAATATCAGCTACAAATCAGAACCTATTTTTTCCAGTAATTTCTATGATTTTTAGAGTTTCTTGGATCCCATACAAGTATAATCATACAATGTTCACTTCTGAATAGCTTTGTCAAGAGCAGCTCCTATTACCTGGGTTCCCCTGCTATAAGAAATTTTTCAGGGAGTGGATTAGATCTAAAATGAAAGGGTCTTCCATCTATGTAAAAAGTTACCAAACTGTGGGAGGTGGATTAGATCTAAAATGAAAAGGTCTTCTATGTATGTAAAAAGACACCAAACTCTGTCACTGTTTTTCTGTAATATGGAAGGCAGAAGACACAGAAGTCAATGGTAATTTTGCATCAGAAGGGACTTACCCTATATATACATATAGTGTGCATATATATATATACTATATATACATTATCTAAGTAGCAAAATAAAACTGAAGGAGGTTCTTTACAGTTGTTGCATTAGTTGTGTAATAATAACAACAAAAAATCATTAACAGTATTACAACAGAGCCAAACACCTTATTCTTTCTTGCATATTTGGTCCAAATTTTTAGCAGGAGAATGTTTTTTTTAGCAGCTTTCATAAACAAACAACATTGTCTTAGACTAGAATGGGAAACAAAGGTAAAATGTGTTGTTCATGATTAAAAAACAAATCAGTGGCACAAGCCAGCTGTAAAGCAGCCAGTCTTCTGGCTCACAGACATTTTTTTTTTTTTTCATATTGTCCATAATAATAATAGCATAAAATAAATAAAATGAACTAGTAGAATGAAAATTAAGTTAGCATTAGCAGGATCACAATTAGCAAATTATGCATGTATTTTTTTCTAATATTAGATACATATTCTACATGTTAAAAAATGTTTTTCATCTATTTAGTGTTAGAATCTTGATTCTGTGTTATTGGAAGCACTGAAAATAAGAAGACTATGCTAAGGGCAGTTCTCAACTGGTTAGATCAAAATCACATTCACAGAACCCTTAGGCATTTATTAAGTAGGATTCTGAACTCTGATGTCCACCTCTAACTGCTTTATTAGTAGAATGCACCAGTAAATGAAGGAGAAAAGAAACAGCAGCAACAAAGGATTAAGTGACTTGCTGATTTAGGGAGAAACAAATTGTTCTGTGAGCAGTCAACCTAAAGAAGTGCGGTTTCCTATTAATCTGTATCCTTTGAAGTTTCTGTACTGCTACTGAACTACTCCAAATGTTATCCTCTCTTCTTCCTCTTCCTTCCAGGCTCATCTAAAGCTATGCATTAGCTGATTAGGTAGCTGGTTGGTGGCAAACAAAATATATGGTAAGCAAGTTTCCTTTACCTTTTCCTCAGTGAGATCTGAAATTGAGGTCTATTTCCTATACATAGTTAACAATTTTCACAAAATTTGTTGAAGTGTGACTTTGTGACCTTTATCCCTCTGTCAAACTCAACTAAAATTGCCCAGTGGGTTTAAAGTCATTGTAGACAGTCCAACACAATCACATCAAAATTATTTCTTTAGGAAAACAGAGCAGAAAATAGATTTATCAGATCTTGGTTTATTTTGGCATTTTCACAAATTATTTCTTGCTCTGATTTTGCAAATATGAATCACAAATGTGTGGTGATTATTATTCTCATGGAAGAGTTTGGTTTCATCTTATTCATACACTGGGAGATCAATGTGGTTTGGGTTTTGCAAACTAATATCCGGGGTGATTCAAATCCAGCTGTTGTGTTATACAAAACACTAAAGTCTAATTAACTCATGATTACTGTAAAAATTATGAAAGAACTAAATTTATTTTCTAGAGACAATGGCTTAACAGTATCATGAACAGTTAAGTAACCAAGAATGAAAAGAACAGTTTTTGAGTTCAGTTTTCTGCTTATTATTTAAAAATAAATGTGAAATTTTGCCCAAAATATGGATCAAATATTCTCTTCAGTTCCTTCATTTTCATTCTTTTTTGAAAGTCTGGAACTTATCTCAAGACCAAATGTGCTAAAATAATGAGGGGATGATATTTAACTGGTATTCAAGCCTGAGCCTTTACAAGAACACTGCATGACAGTTCCAGCCCAAATTTGCCAAACCAACACTAATTGCTCTCAAGTTCTAAAAAATATATGCTGTTGGCCTCCTGGGGGGTGGAGGAGGAGCATTTAATAGAAGTGGCATTGTGAAATATAACAGCTTTTGGAAAAAAATGGGATTCCACATAACACTGTAAAATGGGGACTGAGTGCAAAGTTATATTTGATGTCAATAGACCTATTTGGCAAAGAAATACTCTGTCGAGAGGAGTGGCAAAATTAGGCTGGATAAAGCACTGAGGAAAGTATCAGAGGAAATGATGTGTTAGCAGAAAGGACAAGATGATCTACCCAGTGGACATTTATAATTGTTATAATTCAGATCAGTCTGCTGTAACTGAGAATGTCTGCAGTCATTGTGTTCCTTTAAACAAGACAGAGATGCTGCCAAATACGCCAATTATCCTTTTAAAGTACTATGTTCACTGAAAAATTGTGGGACTTTATTTGATATTCTTGAAGAGTAACACACATGTTTCTCCATGCAGGACTCCGTTTATTTTTCAGGTGAAAAAAAAGAAAAGAAGCAGCGTGGAAGAGAGACATTTATTTTCATGTACACTGTCTCTCTCAAAGTTGTGGACAGGGCAGGTAGACCCAGGAGAACAAATTTAGAAATAAGGGGTGGAATCTGACATGTACGATCAGTAGCTTATCCTGAACCTTTGTTAAGAGTGTTTAATTCTTGACAAATATTTTTTAACATTTAAATGCTTTCATCATTGAAGAACTGAGCCAACCAGGCTCTTAAATGGGAAGTTCAAATAATGATCTAAGAGCTCAATCCCATCTAAAGCCTTGTGCAACTGGCCTTTCTTTACCCTCATACTGCATTGCAACAAAACCACTGGCATCCCCTGGTCCCCAGCTCCCTAAGGCTCCTGTCTTTATGTTATCACTTGCAGAGCAGATTCTGTCAGGGGATTGCGTAGCTTGCATGGTGTGATGGGTTCACAGAAGCTGCTTTCTCACACAACACAACAGATTAACCCATGTTTTTGCTCTGTGATGACTGGCCATGCATAAGATCTTGTGATGAGGTACCTGTTACCTAACTTTCTCTGTCCATGTGTCAGACATCTGAAGTGAGTCATTCTGACTGACACTATAATCCCTAAAGATACACATACCAACAGAGGACAATTAATCTCCTTTGAAAGTAAATGTTTAAATGGAGTGAACTGGCCTCAGGATGTGAACATCTCATCTCCACTGACTGTAGAAGAAATATCTATATCCGTCTGTCTCCATCTCCATTTCTCCATCTTTCCATCTCCCCATCTCTCCTTCCCCCATCCCCACAACCCCCTGCCCCCCCCCCCCCCCCCCCCGTCTCATTCTCCATCTCTATTTATCTCTATCTCTACCTCTATTATCTCTTTAACAGAATTAGATGATAAAAAAAAGAATTTGGAAAGTTAAAGTTACCTGAGATAAATCCAAGCCTCATTCCCATATCCTGCCTTCCGTGTAAGATAGTTTAAGATCACTGTAGCAAGAAATGGGTCAAAATGGGAAATTAGAAATCCTGGTACAGCAGTTTGGAAACCTTTCTTTACCTCTTCTCTGCACCATCTGGGAAAAGGGTTATATACTTTTTTGCTCATATAATAGCAGAGGAAGTGGCATATTGGAGAAACTGGACCATTTCCACTGCTTCATGCAACATTCAGTTTTTAGGAACTGCATTGAAAAGACATTCTAACAGGCAAAATTGTGGTGAAAAACAGATTTGCTTTCCCATAATATTATATGGGAAAGGAAATAGGTACTAGCTCCTCTTCCAGAATGTCTGTGCAGGAGAACATGGAGCAGTCAGCTGGGAAATGAAAAATGGGAGTACAGAAATTAAATTAGCAGGGTAAAGATATTCTGATCACAAAGGGATCTTTTTCTTATAAAATAAAGGCACTGCTGAAGCCTGAATCAAGGCTAAAGCAAATTTGACCAGTCTCTTGGCCACAGACACACTAATAAAAACCTAAAAGTCTCATGTTAGCAATCAAGAGGCTGTAATATGCAGTACAAAATAAATTCATGAAATCATTATGAAACTTCAAAACAAGATCGCATTCAGAGTCTCCAAATTGCCTTCAGTAACTTTATTTCCTTTACAAGGGATAGAAAACTGTAAGGCATTGAAACAGAATAAAAATGTTGAAGGTTTTTCAATGGACTCATTGTAGGAATAAAGAAAATAAACTATCAAACTGGCCTTCATTGTCAAGGTAAAGAGCCATTTCTGTGCTGGATGTTTCTACACTGATTTGTGAGACACGCTGTCTCCATGTAAAGTTTACCTCTATATCCTATTCACATTTTGGTCCTGAATGCAGCAAGAAAAAATAGGTTAAAATAACTGAGAATTATTCTCCAAAAAATTATGTCACCATTACCTCAGAGTAGATGTGTCTTTAGGTTTTTGTTGCTCTTTAAATAGCTTTTTTGTGCTGCTAGAGTTTAAGCACTGCTGGAACTCCGTCAATTCTTGACCTTATTTTTTTTTCTTGCCTAAGTAAGGAAAACTCCCAGCTGATTGTGAGAGTGCTCTGTTGCCATCACAAAAGACCCTCTTCTTTGGGAGAAAAGCTGAATTTCCGGTGTGAGATCATCAGGTTCAAGAAAAGGAGAAAAAAATGCTCTTAAAAAATAACTGAAGCAGGCAGCAGAGCAGGAATTGGTGATTATCTGGCACACAGTCAGATCGTCAGTCATGGCGAGGCATGAGGAACACTGGCTCTGCAGCTGCAGGCTCAAAAAAATTGGTGAGACTAAACAGTGAGCATTTATCAACAACTGGAAGCATTTAGACAAAGAAACTAATTTTTCATTGTCCTCCTTTATAATCAGTTTTTTGCTACATTTTTCTCCAGCCAGAGAGGCAATTAGCACAGAGTTCTCATCAGCCCTTCTGAGAGCTTTCTCTCCCTTCCTGTACTGACAAAGTAAAACTGATCGCACACAAGCAGGTTTTGGCTTCATTAAAAGATTTGGGGGCAAGGCAGATAGTCTGCGTATTTTATATATTTTTAATGGGATAGAGCAAGCACTGTTCCAAAGGAGCTGGATCCTGGTGAGAAAGAGGGTGTTCCTTGCCATTTATGCTCTGTACTCAAAGTACTCTGACTGTAAAACACTTGAGCCTTCAGAATTTTAGGGCCTTGGCCAAATAGTACTTGGTCCCTTTCAGCTGCTGCAGGCTGTACTGCTGTGACAGAGAGAAGCACTCTTCACAGACTGGTCTCTTTTCCATGGAAACTCAGTTTGCTGTCATGATAGACATTACAAAGCTGAGAGAGGCAAAAATATGGGACAGATTGCACTCCAGGCTCACTCTTCCCTCTTACTGCTGTGGCTTTTCAGAAGGTGTACAGTGGAGTTGATAAAAACTGGGGTAAAAAGCACCACTTAGTACTGAAAAGTTGTCAGTGGTGGGATGATTATACTAATGACAAAATGTTTTGCTTTTGCTCTAATCAAGAGTATAAAGTCACAGAGAGGCGTGTACTGTTATCATGGGATACTCTTGTCTTACACATTTAGAAATGGCTAATGATTTCCTTTGGCATGTGGACAATGCAAGGTACAATCTGTCCTCAGCATGCAATGGAGGGTTTTTTCCTTTCTTTTGTTCATGAATTTGGAGACTGTACATGTAACATGGAGGCAAAATGCTCTGAGCAGTGGTGTACCATTTGCTTACAATACAGAGGGAAAGCTCCACATACATCTGAGTATATCTTAGGCAAGAGGGTATGTTGATTGGAGGGATAACCATCATTGGCAATATGCCTTCTGAGGCCTTTAAAAGAATATTAGATAAACACACACAAAAATGTATGGCAGAAAGCAAGTTTTCTCTAAGGGAAAAGTGAATGGATCTCCTAACCATTTTTTTATTATCTCCTGTCAGATACATCAACTGAGGACTTGGCCCTCCTTCATTTCTACAAATTGTATGTAATTCATTGTATGGAGAATTAACTAGGTGGCCGTAATCACTCACCGTACATCATAAACCTTACAAGTTTTCTTGTAAGGTTAAAACTGGGGGAAGATGGACAAGTTTCAGCTCTTAAAAGAATGTTTTGTCTTCACTACACTTTGCAGCAGCTTATATAGCAGATTTATGGCTAGCACAAAGAAATCATTCATGGATCCTGGTTCATCACTAACTTTGCATATGCACATAGCTTTTAACTCTATGTTCTATGAAGAGCTGATGACTTTAGAGAGTTTTATATTTAGTTCCCAAACTGTTAACAGAAAATACATGCTACACAGAACGTTATCCACTGTTGTTTCATCCTCACTGGTACATCAGCGTTCAGCTATTCTGTACATTATATAGATAGTTCCAACATGGTAATGTATTGGAAGAGAAAACCAGGAAGGAAGATGGGGAGTTCTAATGGAACTGAGAAAGGATAATAAAAAAAAAAGAACTCAAAGATACAGTGTAAACTTTCTGTATGTTGAAACAAGCCTGTGTCTCCTAAGCATTTATTATGGAATCACTATAGACATGAAATTTTGCTTCAACCTGTGTTAGTTACAGCAACTTGGAGGACATGAATAAAAATAACACATAAGATATAAGAGCTTATGCAGTGTGCAGCTCCCAGGAAAGAGGCTCAAGTAGAAAAACAACTCCGAAAATCTCACTTCAAAATCTTTTGATGGAAAGGTAGTTGATATCTTACTGTAAAAAATCTAGGGTTTTTTTGTCCCTCAGTCCTGAGTTTCCTCCTGAATTTTAGAAGATTGGCTGCAGTTACAGGCATATATGAAAAGGTCACTTGCTTTTAGTTGTATGATTTTTTTTAAGTTTTTCTGAATTTTGAACTTATGTGGTTCAGTCAATATCTGTCTAGTCTGGGACTAGATGTTTTCAAATTACTTGTGTGAGTTCATGCTACAAAGCTCTTACTAGTTCTATGGTGATGCTTAAGAATTTGTAACGTACCAGGTATGAATGGAAGGAAGTGCAAAATGCAGATCTCTGTAGGTCATTAATCATGAAAACTCTCTCTCAAGTAAGTTATGATCATATTATGGTACTGACTCTAGTCTCTCTGTAATATGAACCCATGAAATTCATTAGTTTTTTTGGAAATAAGTGTACTTTTGCTCCAAGTTCAATAGTACAATTCGTGATTGGTTCTATCTGTAGTAAAGAGTAGGTAGTTGTGCCCAGTCTTGCTGGTAGTGGATTTGACCGAGTTATCTGTGAAATGAACCTCCTCAGAGTTTTGGCTCAGAAACAGAGAAAGAAGATGAAAGAAAATATGTTGACTCTTTAAGCTGGGGAAAAAAAATGACTGGCATGCATTGAATGTGGAAGAGATATAACAGCCAGCAGTAGAAACAGAATACTCACACAATTTGCAGCATGTAAATGCTTTTGACTGATGCTATTAAAGAATCAACTGTGATATCTAAGTAAATACAAATTAAAATTATTATTATTCTTCACTAAGTATCCTCTGTGAAATTCATAATAAAACTCAGGAGTCAAAAGCAAAAGAATCAGAAGTAAAGGCATTTATGAAAGTTGTAAAAACTGAAGGGAAAGGAAATGAAATAGTTAATGTAGCAGATTCTTAAAATAGTGGGTGACTGGGTAGAAATACTTCTGTACAAGGACTGAAATGTAACAGAGCTACCCACGTTACTGTAATGCAGCTTTCCCCCTCTCACGTTATACTTGATTGAGTTCATATCTTTTTCTTTTTTTTTTTTTTCTTTTTTTAATAGTAACAAGATAATCAGAAACTCTCTTTAGCTAAAGATTTTTTTTTTTCTTTTATTCATACATGTAGGTCACCTATTTTCCTACTAGTTATAAATGAAACCCTGGTTGTGCTTCACTGATTGTACATGGTAATTGAAAGAACGATCTTTAGATTATTTACCAAGAAATTAAAAAAAAAAAAAACCAAAAAAAAACCCTCACTAAATAAATGTTTTGTACCAAAGGCTGTTTCACTTATTTATTCAAGGCTCCAAATTATGACAGACTTTACAAGGATCAGTACAACACCATGGTGGTACAAAACTGACAGGAAAGAAGTGAATCTCAGCCAGTGTTGAAGGACAGGGGGAGTAGGACATGAGGGAAAAGTATGCCCTGTTCCCTTTGGCATTGCTTTTCAGTTTATGCACCCTGATTTTAGTCCAGTGCTTACCTGTAAAATATCAGGCGAAACTGGTTTTACGTCAGCATCGTTTACTGCACACAGTGTAAAGCAATGGAGAAGTTTGCTACATATCCCAAATCCTTATCAGTGTGCTACTATGTGTGACATTTTAGGCACTGGTTTTACCACAGTGGAGATATAAAACATATATTGGAGGAATATACACAAATTTATATGTATGTATGCAAAAATATATTTGGAGGACTTCTTTTTCTCCTTTTGTGTTGTAGGGGTTTTTTTGGTTTGGTTGTGTTTTTTTTTTTTTGTTTTGTTTTTGTTTTTGACAGCACTAGGTTCAGCATTTAGATTTGGAGTTCTACTTTTCTAAAACATTACAGTTTAGGTAATATACTTACCCAGCTGCTCAGTTTATTGTCACCACACAAATGTTTTATGTGCTTAAAGTGAAGCACTGTTCAAAGTATGTCACTGAAAAAAAGCATACATATTGCCTCCAACCTTGGAAAAAATCAAATGCCCTTATACTTTTACTTTTGTCCTAATTTTGTTATGAATTTCATATGTGACCTTTAACATATGTTCTCATCTTCCCTTTGTCTTGAAAACTCTCTGTAACAACCTTCCTTCTCTTGTTTAGCAATTGACCAAGATAATAGAAATGAAGCCAGTGTTTTCCTGTTATTCTTAATCAATCCACCTAATCTTTGTAAAATGGAGAGAATTGCTTCACTCATGGAAAGCTATATTGCTTAATTATGTTTAAAGTATTTTGAAATCCATAGATTTTCCATGCTGCATAAGTGTTAAGAATTTTAATTTTGATAGAATATTAGAGGGCTTTACCAATGATGGTCTAGATAATACGGAAGATCTCTACTACATTGCTAAAATCTTAAAATCATATTTTAAGTACTCCAAAACTAATCAATTTCTGTTTATAGAAGTGCAGGTATATGATATGTATAATATTATGAGTAATTTTATGTTAAGCTTGATACCTCTATTTCAGAAATTTAATAATGAGATTTGTTAAAAGCATATTGGAACTATTAACTAGACCCTTACCAGTGAGGGAATTCAGGTAGTCTGGATGATCAGTGTAATAGCTGAAAGAATAGAAAGCCAGAAAATTAAAAAGGCACCTTGTCATTTTAATTTTTTTTTAGTTTATGCTAAATAAGTCTTGTTCATTCAGTCCTCCATTGTGGATCATGGGTTCATTGACCTCTGATAATTTTTGGTTCCCTCAATTTGGTTGTCTCCTACTAGTTCTCATGTTTGCAAGAGCAGCCAAGCAAATGCTGATATGGAAAAAAACATCTCTAGACAAAATCACAAAATATATTTCAGTCGGCTAATTATTTCAGTCTCAAGTGGCCAGTGAATCAATAAGATTGCTTCTGAACACATCTTTCTGTTTCAATGTTCATGTCAAGGACTCTTCAGATTGTATGGTGCCTTTCACTATGAATAAAAGCAATATATAACACAGATAAAAGAAATAAAAGAAAGTAGCCATGACAGTCTTTCTGCATGTTATGTTATTACAAACAAAAATTTTAATAAATATTAGAATTAACATATTAATTTGATATAATTTGAATATTAAAAAAATATCTCTCATGTTACTCTATTACAGTGATGACCCAAATATATTGCAATAAAAGATCTTAATTCTAGACCTTCCACTAAATGCTATTGTGTATTTTAAGAACATTAGTTGGTTTGTTTTTTTTTTTAAATTCTTCAGACTCCCTGCAGAAAAGGATAGAAAATTGGACTAGATTCTGGAGTCACCTCTGTTAGACACTATTCTCTTCTAGATCTAATTTTTAGTATTTTGTTGCTGTAGCATTCAGAGATCTCTAAAGGATCATCCGTTTAATATTACGGTCTCCATAATCTCTGAAGAATTCTGATGCCAATTTTATTGTCAAGAAATCCTACCGGGGGAGAGAGACACACGAAAACTTAACTTTTCTTCTTGCTGTCTTCTTAATCAAAAATAAATGCAGTTCTGACCTAATGCTGAATACCTCTTGTGGAAAAATATTGTTGAGATTCAAAGCTTCCCCTCTATACTCTATGTCTTACTGCAAGGGTGAAGTATTATGTGAGAAAGGGAATTTGGGAATTTGAGCTTGCAATGATTTTATGCCTACATTTTCCTTTTTAAGAGCTATTGTTTGTTCATGAGTAACATGTTTTGCACTCTTAAGTAAAGTTTCCAAGTTGAAACAGGTAAACCAGTGAAAGCAAATCAAGAAATCACTCAGACCTTCCAACCTTAAAATCATCCATTTTATGTTTATATCAGTTAGTTTGGGGTTTGCTTTGTTTTTAATTCCTTATAGTTTGGGACCTTATTATATGATCCTGTATCTTGGAATGAAAACATTGCTGTAGAATGGATTGACATCTTCAGGCCTGCATGGAACAAAATGTACTAGGAAGATTCTAGGATATACTGGATTGTTTTCTTTGGCAGTATTTCCAGATGAATTTTCCAGGCTGGTAAAGACTATCACTAAAAGGATATCTAATAATAGATTAAGATATCTAGTAATAGATTATTTTGTGGTTTCAGTTTAGAATGAATGGATCTGAAAACAAAGAACTCTTAAACTCAGTTTTCCAAGATACAGCCAAGAGATTCACAGTCTGCTGAAATTTCACCTGAGTGAATAACAATTGCAGATACATTTATATACTAAATTTTAATGCATTTCTTGAATACTTATCAGTATTTTTCAAAACAAAGAATAGTATGGTCATAAAGCACCCATTCTATTAGAGGTCCAGAAGTTATTCTTTGAAAGAAATAGCTGAATAAGTTAGTATTTATGATTTCTATGGAACAAGTGATATCTGAGGAGGGATTTAGAAGAAAAATGGATGAATGCCAGTGGCACTAGTTTAGAAATGATTTGCAGTTTTTTATTCTGGTCTCTCTGAACAAATTGCAAATTAATAAGTTACTGAGATTCATATAAATTATATACAAAATCTCCTAACAACTCTGCCACATTAAAAGAACTAATGAAAATTAAAAAATGCATTTCTTGAAACAGAAGAATATCACTACTTTAATTTTATTCCTGTGCATTTGTATATTACAAAGCAGCCTTAAATTACATGACCAGTCACTAGTATAGTCACAAGACTTTTAGATTATTTGGTCCAGGGGTAAGGTTGATAATTTATGTTCTTTATTTTCTCTCTGTGCTGTCTAATCCAGGTTTTGCTCTATCTAACTTACTTATTTGGCTCCATACTGTGCTCATCACCTGATTAACAGATTGCTTTCATGTCTCAGGTCACCATCAGTTTAGTTTGATTTCCTTCTGTGTTTACTACTCTTCTGATTTTAGAACCATCTGCAGGAGCAATAACCATTTAA
Organism: Athene noctua; assembly: GCF_965140245.1. Lineage (NCBI taxonomy): Eukaryota > Metazoa > Chordata > Aves > Strigiformes > Strigidae > Athene > Athene noctua. Next base: position 66,541,511 of record NC_134039.1, read on the forward strand.
ACAACAAGTATTGTAGAGTACAAGACTTTTTACAAGGGCATGTAGCGATAGGACAGGGGATAATGGTTTTAAACTGAAACAGGGTAGATTTAGATTAGATACAAGGAAGAAGTTCTTCCTTGTGAGGGTGTTGAGACACTGGAACAGGTTGCCCAGAGAAGTGGCTGCCCCCTCCCTGAGAATGTTCAAGGCCAGGTTGGACGGGGCTTTGAGCAACCTGATTTGGTGGAAGGTGTCCCTGCCTATGGCATTGGGTTTGATACTAGATGTTCTTTAAGATTTCTTCCAACCCAAATCATTCTATGATTCTATGATTCTACGTATGTATGCACAAGTCAGCTTTTGAGGTGGTGTTGTGGAAGGATTCAGGTTTATCTTAATGTCTAGGTTCAAAAAGCTTAATTATGTCCCTTCTGAAAAATGCAAGCACTAGAAATTTGTCTTTCTCATTATTGATATATACATCATTGTGACCAAAGACAGTCTGGAAACCAGGAGAGACTGCATGAATGAACTGCAAATGGAGAACCATTATCTGGAACTCTTTGGATCAAAAAAACCCTGTTCTGTGCTGAACTGTTTCATTAATGAGGAAAAGTTAAGAGAGAGCAAACTCCTTTCCTTAAGCAGAAGGTCATTGTGTTCAAAGGAGGGCATGGAATGGTGATAGTTTATCGCAGGCATCCACACACCATAGGTGCAAGTCTCTGCTGTCTGTCCTTGAGGAGTGTGGTTTGTTCTCCAGCTGGTTAGCATTTATGCGGCAATCAGCAGGAAGAACTAAGTGGAGCTGAAAAGTGTTCTTGTGTAGCTCAGCAGAAAAATGTTCTCTGCTCTGCATTCCTTTGGGCTGCTCAGATAAATTCTCATCGACAAGCTTCAGCAGCACCGGCCATTACATGTGCACTTACCATTGCACCAGTCAGGAAAAGATTGAGCTGTATGTAATGTTAACAATTAAAAAGGCCAAGGATTATACCCTTTCACATATTTCCATAAAGTATTTAAATTATTTGTTTTTCAGAATAACCAGGAAGTACCATAACGGATTTTTTGGGGGGGAAAAAGATAAGCAAATTGTATGGAAGCAACTTTATTAATTATCAAATGTTACATTACTGAATTAATAAAGGACAAGGTAACATTCATTTGCTTCTTTTTTTTCTTGAAATAAAAAATATAATCATATTTTGTGATACTATATGAAGTCAACCAACAAGCAAACTTGTCACAAACATCAAGATGATGAAAAGGACAACCCTCTATGTCTTCTGATAAGAAGTGTTTTTAGAAGTAACCTAAACACTTCTAAAAAACTACACTTTCTATATCCAAAGTTTATGTAGCAGTCTCTTTTAATGGATGACACAACAGGTTTAGATCAACTGTCTGTAAATCAAAGGTCTTCCAAGTATCCTCATGTGCCTGAAATTAAGTAGCATGAAATGGTACTTATATCTGCCTGTGGGCCACAGAGAAAAAATTAGGAAACCACACACTTAGAAAATTAAATATGGAGGTTTTTCATAGACCATGGAATTATAATTGGCATAAATATAAGCTCAACGACAGAAAAAAAAAAAGAAGAAAAGGAAATGTGCACAGCAAAGCAATAGCAGGATTTATAAAACAGAGAAATTATTTGAAATATAAGCCACAAATTGGACATTTAGACAGAAATAACTAGAGTATGAAATAACATTGGAGAAGTGAAGCAATGCATGATAAGAGGAATTTTCTTTTTGAAATAGAATTCTGCATTTAGGGTGTGTCCAAAATGAAATTTTATAACTCAACAGAACAGCATTGGTAATTGAATTAATTCCTCCTTCCATAGCTTTTAAGATCTTTGACAGAGAGAGGTAAATAAGGGGTCACTGACAGCAGCCTGTGGAAAGAGAATCCCTCTCATATATTCTAGAATAAATATATCAGAAATGGGGAAAATTATGAGAAATTTTATGTTGCATTCCAGGTGAATAAAGTCCATTTTGTGCTCAGATACATCACATTTCTTACAGCATTTGTTCTTATTGACCCTTATTTCTTGAGAAGAAAAAAAGAGGGGGTTTTAGTTCAATGGAAGGAATTAACTTGCATACCTTCTCTAATTCTTCCTAGATTTCACCTCTGCAATGTAAATGTCTGATGCAATTCTTTTCTACATTGTGCTTTTTTTTGTGTAGAATATTATATGTAACATTCATTGCCTTCCATATTTCCAATCACTAATTTCTTACTTTATAGTGGAACCACTTTATTCGGTGGATTAGCAGGAAGGAATGGTTTTTAAGCCTTAACATTACCTCAAAATCTAAGCAGAACCTCACCATGAAAAGGACACACCTGTTACAGCACTAACACAGAAGACTTCCTGTTGACCCCCATACCATATAAAATCCACATACAAACTGATGAAAAGGGGTGATAATATTCATTAGCAGTGTGGGGTGGTGAAACACTTAAGGCAACAACACTTCATCCACCACATGGCAGACGGAGGTGGGAGAGAGTTCATGCTCTCTGACCGCGCCCAGAAACACAGCTCCATGAGCTTCATGGTGCCTGGCCTTCAACAGAAGAGAACAAGTTTGTAGCAGGTTCGGGATCTACCCAGGAAGAATCCTTTGAGTGATCATCACCACTTCATTGCCTTGTTACTTCAGTCTGTTTATCACGAGACCTTTTGCTCAGTTCTTCCAGAATGTAAAAGCATTTCTGTCTGGCCTACTTGTAACTTCTGAGAATAAATTCTGCACTGAGCATCAAATCATCCATGGTATATTTATATCCAAATGCAGTGGGTTAATTTAAACTGGGTGATGTTTAGTTTCATGTAATCCTAGATGATTTGAACTGAAATATTCTAGGGAATGATTACAAGTGGATTATCCAGAGTATCTGAGTGGAAGTAACTAAAATAGAAACCATGCACTTGACAGAATGAAATGCTTGTAAAATGCAGTGATTATATCTGTTACACTGGAATACAAGAGAGATTTTATTTATTTCCTCTAAATGAAAAAGGTATCTCAATGAAAAATCTTCTTTTGATGTTAATTTCTTACACTCCCCACTTAGTATCTTCCCCTCTGCCGAAATACTGTAAATTCTGCAGAATTAACCAGTATCCTGGCACAGTAGAGTATAAAATTCTTGCCTCTTGGTTTCATTTGGCTGAATTTTTATATTTTTTTTCCTAAGCACCTAACTGATGACATGTTTACTCTCAATTTCAAAATAATTCATGTTGACAATTTTATTTTCTTTCACTTTTGTATTGGTTTATTTTATTCTTGCTGCCAATATTTATTGACTAGAGAAAGAAGCTTTTATTATTATTGACATTAAAGCCATTACAGTTTGCTGGGCACAATTTTATCACTTGCTTTTTTACCAATTTGAAAATATTGGATGCTATATTCTCCATAAGTATTTAATGTTCTCTGTCTCTCATAACATGTAATTATATACAAAATGGGCACTGTGTGGCACAAAGAAGCTTTGTGGATATACTTACCAACACCATAAGATAGATTCTTTATACCTTAACAACAGTGAGAGTTCACAGGAGTTCATAGATCTAATAGCTTTAAGTGGTTTTCAGTTAGAAGTCTTAAGTGCTAGCCACTTATATTTTTATAATGAGTCTGTAGCATTGAAAATGAAAGTAACTAATGATTACCCACGCTGTATCAGAGAAGAAAGAGATTTCCCTCTGTGGGAAGAATATTATAGTTGCAGGGAAAAAAATTAAAGGTTTAATAATATTCCTTGTTGAAATACTATTCTGGAAGCCTGCAGCCTGGAATGTAAAAAAAAGGCTGCTATAAATATTACAATATTTAATCTCTACTATGTATAGAAGGGAAACTCTTTCATGCTGCTGTCTGGGCAATTAGACACACCTCCTCAATGTACTCCATAACAGAAACTGTTCTTATTCTCCATTGATTTCTCTGCTAATTCTTATTGTTTTGTACCCTGATAAAGGTCTGCAGTTTTCCCCTTTATTCTTTCAAGAACATATAGAAATTCAGTCTTGTAAACAAAGCAAAATAAATAACTCTCACAATCCTATTATATGGAGATATTATAGTGTATAGGTATTTTGCCTCACAGACAAACGTTTGCTAGATAGGCAAAATTCCCTTGATGTGTAGGATAACAAAATCAGAAAGGATAGATGAGGGGTTATTTTCCTATCACTTACTGTGATTTGATTGATTTTAGATTTAATGTTACTTGAACAAAGACTGATTTACGTTTAATTCCTAACACTTTTGCTGGCTGTAATTTTTATGATCATGACGCTGTTCAGAGCCCTAGGCACATTATGACCCTGGTGCTTGTAAGGGCAGAAACACAGAACAGATAGATTGTCTCTACAGCTCTGTCAGGATCCCTACCTTTACAGTCTACCACCTGAAACAGAAAAAGAAAGGCAAATACAGGTTAACAGAGAAACAGAGTAAACAGTGATCCACTATTGTGCTTGGCATATTGGGAGTTTAACAACTATAAGTTTTCTATATGTATTAGAGCTATAGAGAGCTTTTAAGAGAAGAAAAAAGAATATTTGTGGGGGCTTACAGTGAACATGGAAAAAGCTCAAAAGTTTACAAATAAGATGGGCAGAATGAGATTGTTGCAGGATCCCACAAAATGAATGGATGGTAGCAAGGACAGGAGACATTGCAAAGAGCTTTAAGAGTGGAAAAAAGTATCCCTTTTTCAATGCAATAGAGAATATGTGAACTGGCAATAGGTATGCAGTCTAAGCTGAGGGCTTGAAGAATATTGTTGGTAGCTGCTTTATGGATGGCTATGTGCATGGTAAGATTGCATATATCAGTGACAGAGTAATCAAGATAAAAAATAAGGAACAGAGTTTGACAAGTTTAGTTCCATGAAAGGATAGGAAAGAGCCTCCAATGTTCAGCCATCATGAGAAGATGACGACTAGAAAAAGATCTGAACGTAAAGTTTTATTCTGCTTATGATCTTCAGTGGCAGTCTGCAAAATGAAGTTCTTGACAGTGATTAAGCAATGAGGTAATTATATTTAGCCATAGTTTCTTTTCTGTATTTAATTTTTTAAAAATAAAAATGCTGGAGATTTATGTTTGTTTATTCTGACTGACTCAGAAAGCTAGTAAGCACGACACTTCAAGAGGTAGTTATGGCGTCCAAAACTACTTTCAGAATATAATTTCACTGCATGCTCAAACTTTGTCATTAAAGGAATGGTAGCTCAGAATGCATTACTGTGAGATATTAAAAAGGGTTGACATGAAGTACATATGGTTCTCTTAAGGTTTCATGTAGGAAAAATTTTAATGGTAGTAGAATCTCTATTCTACTGTATATTTGGTGTCTCAGCTAAAGCTCATAGCCAGAAAAAGATGAATGTCCAGTTTAGGCCATGCCAGCTTAGTAACCAGAAAGAACTCAGAAAATATTAAAACTGAGAGTTACATCATTTTTTCTGTTACATATTCAGCTTCACGTACAAGGGAAGAAATCAGAGTGTGAACATTTCTTCTGTTGGTTATTCTGGGATATCAGTGATAAAGAGAGGTTAACAGCTTTCTCTTTGCAAGACATTTCTCAGATGTGCTCCCTGTGCTTACTACCAGTGTCTGGGAGTTTCTTTGTGCTGGCAGGACTTTCATTCCCAATTTCCACCCTGTTAGACAGTTGTGCAACATACTTCTACTCAAATTTCTTATCAAAAGCTCTATACAATGTAACATAATAAAATTCAACACAAGGGTATGCCTGTAGACATTAGGCCTGGCCTGTTAATGTTTTGCTAGTATATCTCTGTAGACTGGAAGAATTGATGTGCTTGTACAGAAGCTGTATTTATGGATCTTATATTTTCTTCATGAGAAGGTAATGGGCTTAATTCTGTAAGGTAACAACTTCTGACTGAAACCCAAATGAGGTAATGGTTCTTCACCGTAAATGGTGAAGAACTGTGAAAAAAATATCTTGAGATAAACAGTCAATAGAGAACTCTGAATAGGGTTTTAAGAAAATTCAAATATGTAAATACAAAACTTAGCATTTTGGAATAGTCCAAGAAGGTTGTAAGTTCAGAAATCAATGTATAGATTACACTCATCTTCAGATGACAGTAATATTGATAACATTCTCCCTGCTACATAAACATTACATAATTTTTTCATGAAGTCAGCAACTTGTTTTCTACTGCATTTCTTAATTGGTAAATCCTCTCTAACAAAATAAACAATTAATCTAAACGAGCAACATCTAGGAGCCCTCAGGAAGGGCAACCATTAATTTTGATCAAAAAACTGCTAACAGCAATATTTATAAAAGTAATAATGAAACGGAGTAACTTAATGAATTACTCTGTGGAAGCTTCAGCTGAACATGCATGAACAAGTTATACCATATAGAGTGGAGAGAAAATAATGCGTGTAGCAACTTTCCATTCTAACATGCAGCCGAATAAAGAACAACTGTGAATAAGGTTAACTTTATTTGCATTGCCATTCCTTCAGCCCAAATTTTTCTCTCCAAAAGATTAAAATGAATATCTACAGCTGCAACCAGTTTATATAATTTCAAACTTCTAATATTCTATTTGTTGTGATTAAATGATGGCTTTCTACCGTGGCTTGGGCCCTTTATACACATTATGTGCACATATACATCATAAGTGAGGGATAGAATATCGGGATCATCTATCAGGGACTCCTGGGTGATATAGGTAATAGGAAAGTAGATTAATCTCTCCTAATTGAGATATTTTAAGAATTCTCTTTATGGTCTATGGAGAGAAATAAGGGTAACCAGTGAATGATTCATTTCTTCTTAAGTCTAAGCCAGATCAAACATACCGCCTTCTAGTGAAACCTGTTTCACTCCATTGACTATCATGGGAGTCCAGGATGACTGACTGCTTCTTAAGCACCTAGCATAAGGTGAGAGAAACTTATACCTTGGGACTCTCCCCTACTCAAATTGCCTGATTGGTAGGGTTGCCTTTTCATTTTTTGCCTGCTAAAGAAACTGATTTTGTAATTAATTTCAACTCTGAAATTGGAAACAGCTCTGATCCTTAGACCCATCATTCCTTAAAATGTTTCTCTACAAATCTCAAGAAATTACAGATTGTCAGTATTGTACAAGAGAACTAGAATGAGAACTAGGAAGGTAGAGCCCAAAATCAAGTCAGGATGTTACAGTCTGGATGTGTGGACAACCATCTGGGTAAAAACCTGATTCCATGACTGGGCTTAAAGGACAGTGGCTACATGGAGGTTGGTGATGAGTTGGATATCACAAGAGTCTGTCCTGGGCCCTGTCATGTTACGGTCTTTATAAGTGACCTGAAGGAAGCATCAGAGTTCACTCTCATCAAGTCTGTAGATGAGACCTGTTGAGATGCTCAAGACAGGGCCACTCTCCAGAGAGACCTAGATAATCTGGAGAAATGGACTAACAGGAATCTTATGAAATTCGTAGAGGACACATGCAGATTCCTCCTTTGGGAGGAAGAAGCCCTTGCAATGATACAGGCTGGGGGCTGAGAGCTGGGGAGCAGCTCTGTGGAAAGGGACCTTGGGGTCTGCTGGACAGCAAGCTGAGCATGAGCCAGCAGTATCCTGGAAGCAAAAAAGCACAAAATCTTCTTGGTCTGCATTAACAAGATCAAACCCAGTACATTGAAGGAGGGCATTATCCCCTCATCAGGCCACATCTAGAGTACTGTATCCAGTTTTAGTGCCCCCAGTAGAAGACAGTCATCAGTATTTGGAGTGAATTCAGCAGATGACCACCATGATGGCTCAGGGCTGGAGCACTTGCCCTGTGAGGAGAGGCTGAGGGAGAGGGGTTGTACACCCTGGAGAATAGATGACTTTGGGAGAACTGAATTGCAGCAACCAGTACCTATGGGGAGGCTTTTCCAGCAGTGTATGGTAAAAGAATGTCACTAGAAGGGCATAAATTGAAACAAGAGAAATCCAGATGGATGTAAAGAAAACTTTTTCCCATAAGAACAGACAAACATTGGAGGAAGTTTCTCAGAGAGATGATTCAGTCTCTCTCCATCCTTAAGGGTCTTTAAGACCTAACTGGATGTTGTAACCTGAATAAATCTATAAGCAATATCCTTTTCTGAATTTATATGGTCAGAAAAAGAGCTATAGCTGGTGGTTAAATTTTTTGTTAGTTAATTTTTTCTTGGGCAAATTGTGAATTTATCAAGCTCTATAAGTTTAACAGATTCTACCTGGAAAGGTACTAAAGCTCCTACTAAAAGGCTGTTCCACAACATCTCTACTTTACTAGTTAGAAATCTCTTTCTAATTTGTAGCCTAAATTTATTCATGATTTTGTGCCAATTTAGTGTTTAAACTTAAGTGACTCTTGTCCCTCCTTGGTATCTACCTACTTGGTGTATTTATAGACAGTAGGCATGTTACTTTCAGCTTTCATTTTGTTAGGCTGGAGAAAACAGGCTTTTTTACATATCCCTCTCAGAAGTGTTCTTCATTCCCTTCTTCACGCTAACTGCTTACTTTGGTACCTGCTCCATTCATTCTTCCTGAACAAGTGTCCGGGACTGGGTGCTCTCTGTGTTTCTGTGAAGCTTTCAGTGGTATGGCATGACACATGCTGCCTTCACAGATGGCCAATCTCTCCCTGATTAAACTGTGGCTTACAATTGCATAGAGACATTGCATAGGTGCAACTAATCAGACTTCGGGTCTCCAGACTTGCCTCATCACTTAGCCTTGTGTGCTGCATTAACAAGGGAGTGCTTCAAATTATATGTGGAGCCTTAGGGCCTATCTCACATCATGAATTTGGACGCACCAGTATTTACATATTCAGCATATGAGCTCACAAAAGAAATAAACCATCTTCTAAATGTGTCATCTCACAACAGAGGAGCAGTTGATATATTTTATCTGTATTGAATATGTCAGACTTGCTCTAAAGCCAGCAGTAGTTGGGAAAGAGAATTACTGATGGCACTCACAAATCAGCAGGCATCCAGATTTTCTGACCTCCTCAGTAAGTTTTGACAATCTGGCATACCTCTGAATAATGAAACACCTATTGTGCAAGCATGACAAGCCCAGTGACCAAAACACTTATGACACAAGTCCCAGTTAGCAATATTTTTTATTGCATTGGCAAAATGCTAACATATAGAGTCCCTTCTCTTAAAACTGTGTAAGAACAAGATGAATTATTCATGTAGAACTCATCTGAATTGCTTCTGATTCAGTTCTTTAAAGTCTGAAAAGCACATCTGGACACGCATCAGTAAATAAACAGTCTAGGCTTCCCTTGAAACAGCTTGTACTTTGGAAATAACCACATAATTTGAGATCAGGATGACCCTGGCATTTAGTTGAATAACATTAAAGCATCCCATCAACAGGAATTAAAAGATCCAAGCTGAGATCAATTTGCTGACCTGGTGAAAACTGGGATTTGCAATGCTGATTTGCTATAATGGCAACAGCCTTATCCAGTTAATTGCATAAATGAATTTATTGGTTATCCCCTTTAGGATTTCCGTTGGCCTTAAAAATTCTCAAAATTGGGACATTTGAAAGCCATTCTGGAAAAAATAATAGCTTGCAATATTCAGGCATGTCATCATAGCTAGATGCGCATCAATATGTCCAACAACCTAGGATACAAATGGAAACTGCAATCATTATAATCCTTCAGCACTCAGATATGTTTCATATATGTAAAGCTTAAATTGTTTGCACAATGTTATATTTTATTAAGATAAAATAGAATACAGGTTTGAAGGAGGCAAAAAAAGAAACTGACGTGACACTAAAAATAACAAGAACTTGCATCTCCTTTGACACATAATTTGAAATTTTCAACATTAACTTACCTAAATTCTTATTGATATGCAAAAGAAATAAATTAGGAAGTCACCTTATTATTTTTTTCAGGAATAAATATTAATATATATTTTAAGAAAGAGTATTCTTCTGTGTGCCTTGTTTTTTTTCCCCAAAATTCTGTACTTCGTACTAATTTTAAATAAAAATAGAAACTAAAAGCTTAAATATAGTCTAGTTAGTACTGATGGCATCGTACATTAAAGGCCAGTACAGGCCTAAAGTGATGCAGAAACTGTGCATGGGTTGCTAAAATCAGAATAATGGTTCTAAAAGTTCTTGCTTAGTTGTCTTTTTACTATGATGATCCTCCTTCTCTATTTTCCTCAGCACTTAATATTGCATTTTCATAGAGGCATAGAAGAACCTAAATCCTGAAGTACTAGTTCATACCTGAGACTTGGTGGAAAGGATAGACTGGAACCATCCTCATACAACTCTAAAGTCAGTGTTCAGGTGCTGGCTCATGTGTGTCTGGTGTTATCTGAGATGTTGTGAGATATCCAAGGCATCCATACAGTACTGGGGTCACATTTGTGCCTTTCTGGAACAGTATAAGGAAATTAAGTGGGACGCTGTAGGACATATGAAATGACACTACACACTTTTGTGTAGCATAATGTGTAGATATTAGGTCTTGTTCGTATCTTATGGGTGATTTGCACTCTGAAGCAGCAGATGGAAGCCGGTTAGCAGACCTCACATTATCTAACATGGTCTTAAAACCATATATTTAAACAACTGAATGCTGCCTTAATTTCCAAAAGAAGGGTATGTAGTTCTATTTACTCTGTCACAGGATGTCTTACCTGGCCTCTCTCTGCCACTTGAGAAGTCCATTGGGTTTCCCTAAGTCCTGTGTCACAGTGTCAGGCCAATGAGGCTGTCTTGGACATCCTATTAAATCTCAAATAGCATTGGATGCTTATATTCAGGTAGCTAGGTCAAACCCAAAATGTGGACCCTGTATGGTTAATGTTCAGCCTGAGGTCAACACTGAACTATATGCTCTATAACTCTATAACCTCTGTTATGTTAGTGTCAGCCTGTGAGCTGGATATCTGCTATCGGTCTATAATTACAGTCAAAGGAAGTCTGAGTCAATGAGGAAATCTAAAGCACAGAGACCTATTTGACTGACCACAGGTAAGGACTACTCAGCTGCTCATGTGAATGTCTAGAGCCTTTTGAAATGTTCTAGGATATAGGAGACATCCACATGGGGCTGGCAGATTTGACACAGTGTGTACGGGAGATCCACGCCTTTATGGGATAAGCTGAAAACCCCATGGGATATCTTAATGTATTTGGTGTTTCATTTAGGAGCTGATTCCCATGCTTGAGGACAGTGTCCAAGTTGGTGATTTTAAGCTCTTTGCACAGTCAGTGAGGAGAAAGTGAGACTTATAGGGCCCTATCTGACTATTTTAGGTATCTCCTGGGGCAAGATGAGCTGCATCCTAAAAGTGACAGTTGGTATGCAAGAACTTTAGACAACTATCTTGCTTGTACATACCTGCCTTATAGACATATACATTTCACCAGATGAGTCTCACAGGTGTTTGAAAAGCTCCATCTGATAGTTCTCAATCTCTCCTGTGAACTGTTAAGATGGTGGTGGCTGTATCACTCCCACAGCTCCCTTGCCTTCCTCCAAAACCATTCCAGCCTGCTGGATAGAGCTTGGCCTGAGGCAATTTGTACCCATAGCTCCTACACCCTGAGCAGATGCTTTCCCTAGCTGTTGAGACACAGGCAATGTAGGCTGGCATGCAGGACTCCTAGGTCCAGCAAAAAACCACATTAACACCACAAATTGTTATCAACTATGGTTCCAAGCACTATAGCCTGGATTGTTCATAGATTTTCTCTAGATTTTTTTGTTGTTGTTGCATTAAACCAGATACCATAGTCAATAAATTGAGGTTATTTCTGTTTGCTAGAATGAACTGATGTATTCATAACTCTATTTTGATACATTTTCTTTCAAACCAGTGAGAGTAAGATACATTCTCAGAACACATACACCAAGAACAAGGCAAAATATTTCAACACTGATTTAGAATCATTGAACTGCGTTTGGGCAAGTTAAAGTGCAATGTTCTTTCTTGTCTCTATTTAGCAATTTATGAGGCTGCCTCAGGACACTAATCAATAGTGGAACAGGCAGTCTTCAGGACCAGCAGTTTAGCTCATTATACTATGGTCCAGTATATGTTATATATGTTGTTTAAAACTGAAGGAAGAAATTTCAAGAGGGTTGCAAAATCTACAAGATTATATTCAACTATTTGATAGACAAATGAATCAATGTTTGAATCTGCTTTACATTTATTAAGTGTATTTCCATCAAATCTTTTATTCTCTGAATAATTGCCAGGGTACAGTTAAGGGCGATGCAAGCTTTTGCCTCTTATAAGAGTCCTAATGTACATTTTTATGGTATAGTGCTACCATTTTGCAAGTATGCTACTCTCATTCTTCTTAAGTTTTGTAGATATGAGCTGCTAGAAGATAGGTAGTAAACTATCTTACCTGTTGGAGTAAGGAGTGACACTTTTTAAAATCCTCTCATGTAGTTTTATTTCATTGCTATTACACATAAATAGGGACTACAGTGTTTATATTTTTGAAATGCTGGGAGTTTCTGGGCATTTATAACCAGATGTAATAGAGTGAGGGATTTACTGACTGATAAAGTAGCATTAGGATGCGTGTATTTGTGATAGGACATTGCTAGCCCAACAGAATAGTTAGCACCTTGTTTTTCTTTTAAATTTCTTTAAATGTTCCCTTTGTTACTATCTGGACTGAGAGCCCAGGGAGTCGTAAAGGTTTCATGATCCCCTCGGGTTAAATTAAGGTGAAATGACACCAAACAACCAGTAAAAGAAGTTTTACTTGTGGTAGAAACAACCTAAACTTGAAAAAAGATAGTAAACAATGTGATCGTGAGAGGAGAAGGGAAGGGAAGGGAAGGGAAGGGAAGGGAAGGGAAGGGAAGGGAAGGGAAGGGAAGGGAAGGGAAGGGAAGGGAAGGGAAGGGAAGGGAAGGGAAGGGAAGGGAAGGGAAGGGAAGGGAAGGGGAGGGGAGGGGAGGGGAGGGGAGGGGAAGGGAGGAGAGGAGCGGAAAGGAAAAATGAAAAGAAAAGAAAAGAAAAGAAAAGAAAAGAAAAGAAAAGAAAAGAAAAGAAAAGAAAAGAAAAGAAAAGAAAAGAAAAGAAAAGAAAAGAAAAGAAAAGAAAAGAAAAGAAAAGAAAAGAAAAGAAAAGAAAAGAAAAGAAAAGAAAAGAAAAAAAAGAAAAAAGAGCATGGGTTCTGCACATTCGTTGAGGGGGTATGGGGTGCATTAACCCTTTTGTTGGTTGTCGCTATCTCCCTCTGCCACCTTTACCTTTCCCCCAGTAACTGCTGTTTTTTTCTGACTTCATGCTTCTCAGGCAACCATCCGGGCTTTGGCTCCTTCTGGTGCAGATGTTGCCCTCTTATCTTTTAGCTCTTCTTCAAGGGCAAAGCTGGTAGCAAGGCCTGCATTGTTTATACAAAGTATCAGGCATACAAAATAAAGTCAATACTTACAGGTCCTTCTTAGAAGATCAGTGCAACAAAGTGTTCAATGAATGTTTGAGGCATTAACTCCTTCAGTTCCTCACACACTTCTTTTTTAAAAACAAAGAGTCTCAACCAGTTGTAGGTATCAAAGAGTAGAAGACAGATTAACAAGTGTAACAGAGAGACTTCCCTCTGAGTTTTTAAGATTTGTCCTCATCCTCATCATCTCTTTACATGTCAGCATTAGACGGACAACCATTGAGCATGATTATCAGTGTCTGTACTTCCTATATTGCTGGAATACACCCTTAACATTATGTTGCTGTTTACCTTCTAATAAAAAGTGGAATTATGTTAGAAATATTTGGAAGACATTTGCAAGATCTCAGACTTTATAACTTGAGTATTCATGGTTCAATGTACACTGTGGTGGGTTGACCTTGGCCAGCTGCCAGTTGCCCACCCAGCCATTCTCTCACTCCCCCTCCTTAATAGGCGAGGGGAAGAAAATACCATTAAAAAGCTCATGGGTTGGGATAAACACAGGGAGATCACTTACAAGTTACTGTCATGAGCAAAGCAGACTCAGCTCGGGGAAAATTAATTTATTGCCAACTAAAATAGATTTGGATAGTGAAGTGAGAAACTTTAACAGAATAGATGCAGGGCTCTCAGCAGGGTGGGCTTTCAGCAGGATAAGCTCTCAGCAGGATGGGCTCTTGAGATAAGGGAGGTGCTGCAACTACTGAGTCCCAAGGTAAGGAACAGGGATTCAAGGAATGCTATATTGACATGCTGAAAAGACCTAATTGGGTGAAAAGACTCTAGAGAAAGAGGAAGCATGTTCAATCTTTATCCTGAAGACCCCCACCCAAGACCACCAGGAACCACTGTGCAGACACAACGGGGAGAGATTTGGGGTGGGATTTATGATAATGAATTCTCAAAATTGTAATCTCTCTCCCTATTATCAGGATTATAATGAATATGTAAACATCTTACACTATAGAAAGGAGCTACTTTTGGCTCCCAAACATGCACGTTTGTGGAGGAGCAATCCGCTGTGCACCCAATGCTGAATAAACATACCTTCTTTATAACCTTACTGATTGTAAAGTCGTTATTCCACATGTCAATAGTGAGAAACAGACAAAAATGAAAACACCTCACACCCTGCTTCTTCCCAAGTTCAATTTTACTCCTCCACCTCCTTCTTGTCTCACCTTGATGTCTGCAGGGCTATTTCTCACACTTTTTTCCTCACTCCATTCTTCACCATTGTGCAGCATTTTTTACCCTTTCTTAAACACACTTTCCCACAGGTGCTGCCATCTTGGCTAATGGGCTTAGCTGTGTCCTGCAGTAGGTCTGTTGTGGAACTGGCTGGAACTATCTGGAACCAACTGTGTCTGGCACAGAGCAGCCCCAGCCCCTCCTCACAGAGGTCGTGCTGCAGCTCCTGTGCCAGCAACTGGACATGGACACACAATACATACACAGATAAATTTTATGAATTAAAAACATGCTGAGAAATTCTTCAGAGGCAGCTTCAGCATAGCATGCAGCAGACAAATCTTGATCTTATTTATGCCACTTAAATCTATCCTCAAAAGATTAACAAAATCTGTTTTGCTCTACTAAATTTTTTTGCTGGCTGTGCAAGGCCTTTGAAGGGAAACAACTGTTGGCTCTTTACCTTGTGGTTTTCCAAAGTGGACATGTTCTCAGCCAGGCTTTAGAGATGTTTGCACTATCATCTGCTAACGCACTTCCAGATAGTCATACTGAGGTTCTGAAACCTCTAACCAAAACAAAGCAAATAGAAGTGGGTGATAAACATTTGAGTTGATTCTATATCCTGCAGAGAGGAAATCAGGTGTGCTGTGCTCAACATACATTTTAAAATGTTTCCTTAAAAAAATCCCACACAATTTCAGCTCTAATCATAAGTAGAGGGTTGATACTTCAGTTCAGTTTGCATATCTTAGTTATTATCTCCTAAGTTTTATCTTAATAGTCAAAGGGCTATAAAACCACTCAGAGGTGCTTGGACAGAAATTAGAAGTATCAGCATTCTGGGAAACTTAAATATTTAATCCCTTCAGTTTATAAAGGTCAAAATATAGCATAGTTTATTAAAAATTAATGAACAATATACACTTGGAAAGCTAGATCTGTGGAGCATAAAACAAGTGAATGTTCAGACATTAAACTGTATCGATATTGCAACATGTTCATACAAATTTTTAGTAAATGGCATGTTCAGACCCTTGGAAAATGTTCTAATGAACTGCTGGATGACAAAAAAGAAGTTTCTGAGTTATGTGCAATTTCTCATGACTTTAATATGTCATTAAGACTTATACATACATTTAGAACATTAACATCTGTGCTTTAAAATAATTGGAAACACATGCCATTCATAATACAATAATGATGTTTTTTCATAAGAGCATTTAATTTGATGAGCAAATGCAGTGTTACACAAATGCAAGTTTTGGGGTTGGATCAAACAGCAGCTGTAAACCTTTCCAAGTAGTTGTGGCTCCATTCAGAGCTTAATGGAACATGAGTCACAGCCTGCCATTTGAGCCTCTCCCACAGCAGAGAAGCAAAAGAATAGCTTGGCACTGAAGTCTGAGATAAAAGAGGCATTAAGATAGATATAGAGAGCAATTACACATGTCAGTGAAATTATCCTTTGTGTTTCAGATACTTGGGTTCAAAAGTTACAGACAAAATCACTTTATTCTTCTGAACGTCTGCAGAATCTGTGTATAATTATAGTATTTTTCTATATACAATAGTGTACACATCTACTTAAAACAAGTTGATGTTTGATCCAGTGTCCTGTGTAGAGGCACTGGCAGGCTCTCATCAACACTGATATGGTTCAAGACTAAGATGTACTGCAAGCATTTCTCAGCACATACATGAACTACACCTGTTTCCTTAGCTCTCAGAGTTTATTTGTGTGTGTCTTACATACATTGCTCTTTGTGGCTTCCTAGCAAAACTGATATAAAATGACACAAAATTCTATCAATGTGGAAATTTCTTCACAATAAATGTTTCAAACAAACATTTGCAAGGTTATCAAACAACCTCACTGTAGTCATCTCCTAGGCCAGATCTACTCCTCCTAAATCCCACAGAATCTTTTAATTCACAGAGTACCAGACAACAGTACAGACTGGCTTGATTTCAAGTTTGCCTAACTCTCTAAGATTTTCCAACAGTTTTCCTAAATGCTTCAATTTAGGTGCCCATACATACTCAGAAACACTCTGTTGCAGGAAGCTAGCTTCCTATCTCCCATATACCTTTGCAATGATACAGTTTGAAGTATAACATTGTCTGAAGTCTGCTTAATTACTTTAAAAAAATGTTCAATGTACCCGCTGCCTACCTTTTCTAGAATGTCCTTAATTAGGATACACACTGAGTATGGAAGAAATTACAGAGTCTTCACGTTTTTTTTTATCCCTGTGGTATATTCTAGGTCAAAGTTTTAATTCCTTTTGAAGCTTTCTTAATGCTTTTGTTAAAACCCTTTAAGGACCTCTCTGCATCTACTAACAGTTGGAGAAGTGTAAATGAGAAACCATGGCCAGGCTGCAGTCGAATTAACCATCCTCAGAAAGATAATTTGTAGAACTTGGGGACCTTGGGCAGAGGAAAAGGACAGTCCCTTGTTCTAGAAGTGTTTCATGGATGAATACATACACAGTTCAGTGTATAAGCTGTGGTAGCATCTGGATTCCCATATCTGACACCTTGCAGATAAAAGCCTGCTTCACTCAGAGCTCTTCAGTACCAGCTGCAGGGAAGCCAGCTTCAGTAATGGGGGTGAAGAATCTCTCCTCTTCTGGAATTCCTTACATCTCTGCGATAGAAACAGTTAGACTGGTTAGGCTAGTAAGCAGAAGGTATATCTCTTCTATATAGAGTCACTGGGAACAGGCTATATCTACTTTAGTAAATAATACAAGCGATTGTGTCTGTAGAATGAAACAGGTGATGCTGAGGTCCCAGCGACCACCCCTGTGTGTTTCAGGATTTCTTACTTAGGCTTAACTTTACTCTGTCTCCACCCTCTGGATGCTCATTAGCAGTTTGGTTGCATTAGGTTCACTCAAGAATTGATTAAAGTCCTCTACATGGAATCCATGTAGCACTCTTGGTCTGCTCTGCCATGCAACCAGTGTACAGCAAATCACAGAATCATCTAGGTTGGAAAAGACCTTGAAGATCATCCAGTCCAACCATTGACCTAACACTGACAGTTCCCAACTACGGCATATCCCTAAGTGTTATGTTGACCCTATGTGGATGACTGAGAGATTTTCTGCAAACACTTACTTCTGGTCTAACTAAAATTCTAGCTAATGTAACATCTTAATCACTCAAAGAACTAGGATAGGTGACTTCGGGTCATTGGACTGGTGTGATTCAGTTGTCTAGGGGGGGCATCTAATGCCTTTTAATTTGCCCTAGGATATCCTTTCTGTTTTCCAAATGACTGTCCATTATGGCACAGACCTCTCATAAGTCCTGCATCATATTGGTCAGCCACACATGGGTGTTTCAGATACCACACAGCATTTCAGATGCTAAGAGATATCTGTCCTTAGGCAACTGAATCAAGTCCTGAAACACTTTAAGGTGTCTTGATTGCCCCTCCCCTCTTGTTTTGCAGGCATGGGAGACACGGGTATGGGCATAACTGCATCTGTTAGTCATGATGTAACTCAGACCATAGCTATAATGATAATGACCTAAGTGCTGGAGGCTAAGCTCAACATCTTCCTCTGGCTGATTTAGAATATGTACATGGACCTGGAGTTCACTTTCTTGAAAGTTTCCTAACAGATAGGCAATAGAGTCTGCTGTACTCAGGTTAAAGATGCATACATAAGGTTAAAAAAATTAATAGGATTAACTGAAAATTTTTCCATCAAGATATGGAAAGACTAAATCTTTTAATCAGAAACAACAATTGCCTATCCTTTCCCACACCCCTCAGGAACTCTGTTAGCGAAATTTAGATTTGTCTGTGGATGAGCAGCAAATATTTTGAAACTTTCCTTTTGCCTTGTATAACATTAAAAAAAAAAAAAAATCTTTGTAGTTGTTTTTAATGATGCTGCTGTCAGCCCTCTTCATGGAAAAGAAAGTTTCACATAGCCAAATTAACACAGACAATGTCTGTTACAAAGAAAAAAAAAAAAAAAAAAGTGTCTCAATGGCTGTGCCTGTATTTAAAAGAAAGGCATGGAACTTCAGTATTTCTTTTCCCCTCAAATACCCAAATCATGCAGGTTTACAGTGATAGGCAATTAGTCCTGTTCTTCAGGCCACAAAAATGAAAGGTAAGAACTACTTACAAGAAATTAGAGCCATAAAATGTGAACATTTGTCATTTTGTCTGACAGTAGTCATGTGCCTTTGTGCTTGCAGCTGCGTTAGGGAATTTACATTCTTTTCAGAGATAATTCTGCTGGTGCCAGACTACAGCTATGGAGGGACAGATGGATTAGCAGAGTATAAGCATAAAATATAAAAACAGCATGGGAGCACTCCATGCATTACAAAATCATAAATGTATGACTTTTCCTTTCATTGTTAGATAAGAGTAAAGTTTTGAACTCTTAGGTCATATTGTTTCAAAACAGTAAGAGTTAGAAATGTATTCCTTTAGAATTATTTGGAAAACACTATTTTCTTGTATATTAGGGCAGGGGATTTTGTTTTGTTTTGTTGTTTGTTTTTTTTTTTAATAGAATGTGTAATATTCATTCTCATAACACAGTGAAATATCTACATGAAAAAGGGATTTTTAAAAAACATATTCAGATTTAGCTGAAGTTTTCATTTGTTAGGTGATTATTCCTCTTCAGTGATTTACAGACTAGTTGTACTGAGGAAATCCAACCTCCTCAGCCAGAAGACAGAGAGTGGGAAAAAGAGTCCCCCACAATCAAGGAGGAGATAGTCAGTGACCTACTGCATCACACAGACACACACAAGTCTATGGGACCAGATGGGATACACCCGAGGGTGCTGAAGGAGCTGGCTGGGGTGATCACCAAGCTGCTTTCCATCATTTACCAGCAGTCCTGGCTGACCAGGGGGATCCCAAGAGGTTGGAAATTGGCCAGTGTGACAACCATATATAAGAAGGGTCAGAAGGATGATCCGGGAAATTACAGGCCTGTCAGCTTGACTGCGGTGCCCGGGAAGCTGATGGAGCAGCTCATCCTGAGTACCATCACACAACACATGTGGGACAACCAGATGGTCAGGCCCAGTGTTTATGAAAGGCAGGTCCTGCCTGACAAACCTGATCTCCTTCTATGACAGGGTGACCTGCTTATTGCATGAGGGAAAGATTGTGAATTTAGCTTGCCTTGGCTTTATTATGGTCTTTGACACCATTTCCCACAGCATTCTCCTGATTAAACTGTCTGCTCATGGCTTGGATGGGAACACACTTTGCTGGATAAAAAACTGTCTGGATGGCCGGGCCCAAAGAGTTGTGGTGAACGGAGTTAAATCCAGTTGGCGGCCGGTCACAAGTGGTATCCCCCAGGGCTCGGTTTTGGGGCCACTCCTGTTTAACATCTTTACTGATGATCTGGACGAGGGGATCAAGTGCACCCTCAGTCAGTTTGCAGCTGACACCAAGCTGGGTGGGAGTGTTGATCTGCTCGAGGGTAGGGAGGCTCTGCAGAGAGACCTGGACAGGCTGGAGCCATGGGCTGAGGCCAACTGGGGGAGTTTCCATAAGGCCAAATGCCGGGGGCTGCCCTTGGGCCACAACAACCCCCAGCAGCGCTACAGGCTTGGGGAGGAGTGGCTGGAGAGCTGCCAGTCAGAGAGGGACCTGGGGGTGTTGATTGACAGCCGGCTGCACAGGAGCCAGCAGTGTGCCCAGGTGGCCAAGAAGGCCAATGGCATCCTGGCTTGTGTCAGCAATAGCGTGGCCAGCAGGGACAGGGAAGGGATCTGACCCCTGGACTCGGCACTGGTGAGGCCACACCTCGATTCCTGTGTTCAGTTTTGGGCCCCTCACTACAAAAAGGACATTGAATGACTCGAGCATGTCCAGAGAAGGGCAACGAAGCTGGTGCAGGCTCTGGAGCACAGGTCGTACGAGGAGTGGCTGAGGGAACTGGGGGTGTTTAGTCTGGAGAAGAGGAGGCTGAGGGGAGACCTCATCCCCCTCTACAGCTCCCTGAAAGGAGGGTGCAGAGAGCTGGGGATGAGCCTCTTTAACCAAGTAACAAGCATTAAGACAAGAGGGAATGGCCTCAAGTTGCCCCGGTAAGGTTTCGACTGGATATCAGGAAGCATTTCTTTACAGAACGGGTTGTTAGGCGTTGGAATGAGCTGCCCAGGGCAGTGGTGGAGTCCCCATCCCTGGAGGTGTTTAAGAGTTGTGTTGACTTAACATGGTGTATGTAGTTGGGAACTGTCAGTGTTAGGTAGATGATCTTCAAGATCTTTTCCAACCTAGATGATTCTGTGATTTTGTGATTCTGCAATTATCTTTGAGGAGAAACATAAAACTTGCATACACATAATATATTAGATCTAGGATAGATTGGTTTTGTGCAGAAAGGGAAAACTTCCTTTGTATCTTATGAGTTTTACCTTACATCAAACAGTCATGTTCAGTTTGTAAAATGAAACAGAAAGGGTTCCATTTCCTAGTTCTGAGCTGCAGTAGTCACAATAGATTTTATTGTGACAACGTATAGCACAGAATTCATGGTTAGAATGGGCAGAGCTGTGCAGAATCATGCTCTTTAAACAGATATATGGAAAGTTCATCTTTATGAATTAATTCAGAGAGGACTGAGCCAAGATAACAAAATTGCTGAATGCTCTGTAAACCCCTATAATTCCTGGTGTTAATCTCTTTTAAGAGTGACGGTTCTGTCTGTCAAAAGGCCAGTAAATACCAATTTTAATGAAAACATTTTTTCTCAGATGCGTTTCAGAGACTGTAAAACATGTTTACTGGTGTTAAATTTCAAGCATGAAAGTTTTTATGATCCTCTAGGAAGTAAATACATATATTTATTATATTAAAGTTTACTCTTCTATGTAAAATATCACCTAAAACAAGAAAAAAGTTGGGGAAGAGATGACCTTAATTGTCTAACTTTTTTACATTGTCAGTAGCAGAATGTGGAGTACTGAAAACTTATAAATTCTTGCAAAATATCCAGACCAAACCAGAAAAAGTCACCCTACTTAATGACACCAGACTATTTACACACACATTTGCTATGTTATTTGAAAATAACTTGTCCTTGTTTTCTCGATTTTTATGAGAAATTACAGAGCTGAAAGGAATAGGTTAAAAATCTCCATGTTCATTCCTCAGGTTCCTATTTTTCACTGTAGGACTGTCTGTTTGGCTTTCATGAATGCCCATATTAGCTGTATACCTAAAACTAAAATGTAATTTCTATCTTTGTGCTGTCTTTGATTTTTTAATCACTTGATTAATGTTATTTTATTTATATAGGTCATTTTTATCTTCTCAGCATTTAATAAGAACATTAAAGATTTTTCTTTTTACAGACTGAACAATAAAACTCTTTGTTAAAATAATGTGTTATTTTAAATTTAAAGAGTCCATTGTTTGTGGTATTTTACTGCCTGTTACTTGTAATGGATAGATAATTGTTTCCAGTAGCCTGATGTGAGACCAGAGATCCTTTTGTAGCCTCACATTTCTTTGGAATCCTTCTACAAACAATATACTGAAAACACAATATTATGTTTACCAGATGCTTTGGAAATATTAATTTCTATTAGTGATGTTGTGGAATAGAGAAGTAAGACTTATTGTTTGGGTTTTTTGATTTTTGGGGAGAGTTACACATGATCAGATTATTTGTCCAATTTTTCAAGAAATAAATAGAACATGGAAAGATTTTTCTGTTTTCCAGAAATAGTATGACTTAGAAATTTTTGTATTAAATAACCACATGTTCAGCCAAAATATTATGGAAATTTTCACTTGTATTCATTACAGGTTTTAGGATTGAGCTACTAATTGGTCATTAGAATCACAAATATGAAATAAAGCATCTGAGGAGGAAATCCTTCTAAATGAAAAGTTTGGCTGCTGTTTGCCACACACTACCTCTATTATCTTTCTTTGAGGAGCCAAATTGTTCTCCTTAATACTGATGGTGCTTAGGCACAATGCCTTTGCCAAGGGATGGGATGCATATACTAGTAATCTGTTTTGTGGTCTCTAATATACTAAGAGGAAAATCAAGAACAGTACAAGTAATTGTGAATGCTTCCTTACTCCTGCAAAACATAGCACAGCTCTAAAAGCAGGAAAGAAGGAACAGACAAATAAGTCAACGAAAAAAGAGTGATTAATAAACCAAACAGTATCAAACCCTAAAATGCTACATATATTAAATTTCAAGAGACAGCTTTTTGCTGTCACGTTCATTTAGACTCATCAGAGTTTGCAACTGGTTGTCTAAGCATGTCAATCAAGTTCTAGTGCCAGTTAGTCCTCCTCTGTGGCAAACACAGTAACCTGTGTCCAGGAGAAGAAACAATGACCGAGAACTTCTAGCACTACACAAGTATAAATAAATGTTCCAAGATCACCCTTGCAATCCAAAATCCCCACAGAATGGGCCTTGCTCAGCCACAGGTGAGAAGGACAATTTAATTTTGGATTCCTCAGTGTTGTCTCCAGCAGGTGCTTTTTGACGAATGAGAAGGATACACTTGGATTTTGAACACAAGGGTAGATGAAAGACCTTCTACAAGGCACCCCACTTATATTATGGAATGACCTACCATGTAAAAAATAACCCACTTCTAAAACAGTTAAGAGAAAGAATATGTTTGGGTTTGTTATTTACATTTTCCTAGATTTTGCTATCAAAACCAGAAAAATCTCTACTAAGAATTGCATAAGGGCAGATGTGTTCCTCATATACCTCAGTGACAGTCATGTTGGAGAAATGTAGTCTCAAAGCTCTCAGAGAGCTATCTTAGAGATAGTAGACTCAACAAAAAAAGAGGGAATTACCAATATCTTGGTTTATACTAGGCACCAAATGTAAGAATGTTCAGCATTTGCAAATGCTGTGTTATCTACCCTAAATAGAGACAGTGAAATAGCAGGTGAGTTCCATGCTCTGAATCAATCCCCTATTAAATACACATAGTTTGCCAGTTAATTTTCTTCCCTAATGCTGATAACAGGCATTCTGCAGGGTGGTTCAGACCTTTGCACTTCTACCATGCCCAGATATTTCCTTAAGGAAAAAAAAAAAAAACAAAACAAAACAAAAAAAAACCAAAAACAAAAAAACCCAACCAAAAACAAGAAAAAAGATGGATCTCAGATTGTCCTGTACTGGTGACATCCATGTGGTGGAAAAAACATAGATGTTCTGTCAGTGCTTGTGCTGAACCTGTGGGGCTTGTAGTTAAGGGAAGCTGAAGTATGGTAGAATTGCCTTTTAGGAGGTTGGTTATATTCTCTTTCTGCTATATATAAAAGATGCAGAGAAGCACAAACAAAAAGGAAGAAAGAAGGACAAATTTTCCTATGAAGAAGTACCCTTTCAGTATATTGTAGATGTAAAGGCATTGCAAAACATCAAAGTAATTCACAATAAAATTGTTGTATTAATGTTTTGTTCTTAAATTGATTTTTTTTTCCACTGCCTTATGCATTTTAATATAGCCAGTTCAATAGTAACTCTTATATTACACTGAACTTTCAGTGACGCTAGCCGAAGAATATTTGTTTTATAAAAGTCATAAAAAAGAATGATGGCAGCTGGCAATCTAAACAGTCTTTAAGATTTTTATATCATTTGATAGTATCTGGAGATTCAATTTATCACTTCAGCAGTTGTTTGGAGAATGGGTTTCTACAGGGTGCTGGACCAGGGCTTCATTTTCATATATTGCCTGATCTTTTCCTATGGTTTTTGCTATAGGCCCCAGAGGAAGACATAAGAAACTACCAAATACACATTTGAAGGATAATTTGCATTAGTAAAAAGCCCCTTTTCTTTTATTTCCAGTACTTAGGAAGACATGAGAGATATGCTCTTAATCAGAAGAAAGAATGTATCGTATTATTTTTTATCTCATTTAGATGTTTTTGAGACTCAGTAAAGCTGACAAACTTGTTTTGAGTTGTATTAACCTCTTGATCTCAATAACTGTTTGTTCAGGAGAACTGTGCTGGCAAATTATGCAATCTGCAATGCAGAAAAATATATTGAGGAATTTTTTTTTCTCCTTTTTTTTTTTTTTTTTTTTTTTCCCTTTTCCACAAAGACAAGTATGAAATAACTCTTTGAATCTCAAGTCTGATTCGACATCCTGGTTCATTAGATATTGCAGTGGTTGCTCATCAAAGTGAGTTGCACTGTATTATTTTTAATGTGTTCTAAATTGGTACTTAAACCTAGATGTTGCTATAATTTTGAACTGAATAAGGAGGGTGTGATTTTTACCTAAGTTGTGAAATAGAGAACAAATTGGGTTTTATACCAAGAGAAAATGGAGATTGAAACAGTAGAGAAATTCTCTTTGTAATATTTCAGATAATTGGGACTTATAATTGGGAAGATTTAATGAACCAGAAGAAGGAAATTTTTATGAAATACAGCTGTAACTTTGAACAGAAATAATATGAGCTTCAATATGAATGCCTGACAGCCTCTTTAGTATAAGGAATATCTTTGCAGCATACTCTTGATTTTTTATAAATACATATTTGTCAGAGAGACAGGGCTATGAGAGAAAATAAACACCTTCTTGAAATGCAAAGCTACACTGTCTTTGAGAATTGCAGTAACCTAGCAATTCAATGAAATTCATAATTCTCATTTTTATTTAGGACAGATGATACTAAGTAATGATCAAGTCTTTTTGGTTAAAACCAGTGGATTAGACAACTTTTTATAAACCCCAAGTTCAATGTTTTGTAAAAATAGCAGAGTTAGAGATGGTCAACAAAATCAGATTCAAAGCTGAAACATGGTGTAGATCTAACTCGTCCTTAACATGAACTGCCAGAATAATCCAGTTTGCTTATGCAACCGTGAGGCACCATGCCAGACTTTTGATGCCTTCAATATATAACTGTCTTTTTGTGAAAAAAATGGGACAATAGCATTTTTAAGTGCAAACTTAAAAGTTTTTGCACTTTTAAGTGCAAAAGCAAAGAGTTTGTAATAGCTGACTGACTTTGTGAACTAAATCCTCTTATACAGTCAATTCAGAATAGCATGATTGGAAAAAAAAATCTATAAATGTACTGGATGAGTCAATAAAATCAAAATAATTGAGCTTTCAACAGACTTCTTCATCAGAGCAACAGGCCTGCAAAAACAATAGCTTCAAAAGGCCCACAAAACCAATATTAGTCTGGTGCTTCCAGTTACAGGTTTCTAAAAACAAGGCCTAATGTTACTGGTCTCCTGATGGGTACATTTGGCTTGCTCACATGGCAGAAGCAAAGTTGGAGTGTGATTCACAGTACTTCAGGCTCCATGAATGAATCACTCTTGGCAGCCCCAGAGCTTTCCCACCTCCTGCCTCCCTCTCAATGCACCATCGCTACTCTCTGCTACTCTGCAGCCATGTCTACAGCCATTTCTCTTCTGTCATGTATCGGTACCACAGTCAGGCATGCCTGATTGTGGGCTTGCCAGAAGTAATCCACACTTTCTGTTCTCCAGCTGCAAACAGCCACACTGTCAAAGAAACAGTTCAATAAGCCTATGATGGAAGAACTCCTTTTCAAAGCACTTAAGAGCTTTAATGCTACAGAGTCTATTTCTCGCCAGTAATTTATGTCTTCTGACAATCCTGAAGTTGGAGTTTGCAGTACCGTCATGAAACAGAGAAAAGACAAAATCACCGTGCCTGGAGGAAAGACTATTAAGGATATGCTTGCATAGCCTCTAGTAAAGAGTAAAACTGTGTTAATTAATCAGCAAAAAATGTAATTGACAGATAAAGAAGTATTTTTTCCTGGACACAAAGATTATTCTTTCAGTTGAGTAGGTGTGTGTACATCCACATATGCATGAACTAGTTTGTGGATCTGACCTCAGTCTTTAAAGTACGTCCTGTTGCCAAATGTCACTTAGGATGATGGAGTTTTTGCAAAAAAGATCTACATTTTGCTTCAGCTCTCCAGTGAGAGTATATATTTACAGGTCTAATAGGAGAAAACTATAGAAACTCCAGGAAAATGACATGGTGTCCTAATCGTAAGGTCACTGAGAATTAATTTTCAACATCCAGTTTAAAACTGAATTTTCTCTGTGTCTTTTCTAGCTATGCCAATGCAGGTGATCTTGATTCTTCCTTGATTGCTGGCAAGAAATGTGTAAGTTCTGTATGTCCCTTCAGTGTTTTATTACCGAGAAGGCAGTGGGTTTGGGTTTTGGGTTTTGGTTGGGTTTTTTTTTTTTTATTTTTTTTTTTTTTTTTTATTTTTCATGAACAAGCAAAGATGGTGAGGAAGGACTGCCATTCAGGAAATAACACTTAGAAAAGACTTGAGGTTGTCCTCACCAGGAGGAACTATTTCACAGATTGGAAGGCACAAAACAAAACTAGGAAAAATAATGTTTTCTATCATATACTTTTTCTACTTAGACCTTTGTATGGAAAAGAAAACCATCCAGAAAGTCAGAATATTAACAATGGAATATTTTAGAGAGTTTTAAAAAAACAAGTCAACTATTAGCAACAACTGTCAGGATTCTGAGAGAAAGAATTATTTTCTGTTATGAAATTATTTATCTTTTTTTTTTAAATATGTAGCTTTTCTGTTTCATATGAAGTAAAAATCTTAAACCACAAACATGTCTTGTTATATCTTTCCTACAACTTGAAAATATAGAATTTAAAGGAAATATAATGGGAATAAATTCATTCCTACTTTAGACAGACCTAGGATACCAAGTTTCAGCCCACAGAAAATTTTTATGACATTGAAAATATAGGTTTATACTGGAATCACTTGGCAAACCATTAATTCCAGTGAAGTGACAAAATAATACTCTAAGAAAAGCTAGCAGATTATCAAACCACAAAAGGAATCAATTCATGAATCACAATGGACAAAATGTAAATATCATGTTTACTTTTCATGTTAAATTTTGCAAGTTTCTATTTTCAGAAATATTACATATATATTTATCCATTGTAAATGAAATTAATATGTTTTTAAATATCGTCAATCATCCAGCCAACAAAGGAAATATTTGCCTACAGTATCAGCCAGAAAATGTTTGCAACACTAAATAAGAGTAAATGCTTTTTTGCTGAATGGGTGAGAAAATAAATGATGGGAGTGCATAATTCTGGTTGCTAAAATAAATTTACTCTTTATTGTTCTGTGCCACAAGCCAAATAGCAGAAAAATCATTTGTGTTTGCATTATGTTCATAGCAATTTGAAGGGCTTACCAAGCTTCCTCAAAAGCCTAATTTAGCTCTCCTTTTCTTAACAACATGGAAAGTATTAATGTTGAAAGGCCACCAAATATCCAGAAATAATAAGCTCTGAAGCTTCCAAAGTCATCTAACTGATACTCAGCTGAGTTTTAAAGATGACTAACTAGGCCAATCTTTTTATTTTTTTTTTTTGTAACATAGAGCTAGGGATAAACCTTGGCCAAGCCAGAAGAAAAATGAAAGAGAAGCTTTGTGTGCCCATTTGCACTCCCTCTGCACACCATCCACTAGATTGCTGTATTACTTCCAGGTCTACTGAGCCAGGTACTCTGAGATGTCCCTCCCTCCCTGTTCTGCGTCTATTCAATATATTTCCTACCTCAGGTTGTCCATTTATGTTTTCTTCCCAGAAACAGGATGTCACAGTCCAGCTTCTCTGGACTTCATAATTAAGTCTGTCTGTTCCCTTTTTCTCCCACCCTAAAAATACCTTTTCCCAAAACAGTTCTTCAGGCACATGAGTTTAATGCAAAAATGCATCCGACTGAACTCACCAGTCCATATGAAGTGAAAAATGTAGCCAGATCAAATACTAAACAGAGCTTCATGGGTTTGTGTTTTTCAGATAGACTCCCTGTTCTGGAGCTCTTTGTAGTTGGAGAAAGGTTGTTTTCAGATGTTTAGAAACTCCCCTCACTTTCCTTTCCCCTTTTTATAGCTTTCAGAAGTAATATTCAGCTCTGTAAACCCTTGCTATTTTAGAAATGCTTTTGCATCATGGATATGAATTTATGGAATTGCTCTTCACAGATTTCTGTCAGTACCTGTGTTGCAGCCTACCAGAGTTTGCTCTGTGATGGCAACTGCCATTGCCAGAATGTTTTCTCTGTGCAGAAGTGCTTCTAGCATGTTTTAAGGTCTCCAAACTCCATCAAAAGCACAGTTTGACAGATAATGAACAAAGGGACTACAGAGTCACTGGGGAAATAGATAGATTAGGTGTTGTAAACATCTCCTTTGCTACCTTAAGTCAGTATGATGTGTGTCAATGCATTTATTTATACAGACAAACTGTTGCAGTAACCCTTGTTTCAACTGACTTTTAACATTGGTTGCAGTTCAAAGAACAACCATTTAACTCCTTCCTACTTTCAATTGAAAAGAAGTAATTTGATTTTCATACAGTTCTTTCAGGTTGCCTTCCCCCAACTATGAAAAATAATAATATAAAGAGTACTCATATGTTCCTTGGAAAACTCCGGGAGGTTTTAATGATGTTTGTTACTACACTAGTACCCATCATTATTAAGCCAGTGTATAAGTTTCCTTGGGATAAATATTTAAAACCCAACATAAAGTTTAGCTACTTAAGCCCTGTTTAAGTCAGTGGGAGTAAAATGTTTAAAGATTTGAAGATGTAACTGTGTGAAGATTTAACTGTTTTTGCTAGCATGAGGTGGTATCCTGATTATTTCAATAACTTTAAAGGGAGAATTTTATGAACAGAAAATTACTGAATGTATGTTTTCAGTCTTGATTAACTTGATGTTTGCAAAGGCTATCTGGAGATAAAAATATCTCTGTTAAGCATTTTTGAACAAGCACAAGTAAAAATCTACACATGCTATTAATTGAAAAGTAATATGTAAAGACAGAAAATCATACAAGTACATTGGTTTAACTTTTAGATGACCTGTCTGAGTTCAAATGGAATGAATCTTAACTAAAAACTTGTTAAATAATGAATCCTCTAATGTCAACTCCTGTGAAGGTGTAACCCAACCTCAAGTGTATATGTAGTATGCCTGTGAACTAGAAAGGAAATTTGGCAATTTCTGACACGAAGTTGGCAATTTAACTCAATTGGCTTTGTACTGAAGTGGAAAAGAATGTCCTGTACGATCACAGATAGCTGTACATTGGGTAGGAAACTAACTCATAGTGAAATCCCACAGTGATATAAAACCAGACACTGTGATGTCTTGGACACTTGATGGAAACATTCAATGTGATCATACCCAAAGATTTTTCTGGCTGCTGCTGCAACATAGATATGCTGGTCACTCGTCATCTAGATTTTAGTAGATCTGAGTGATGTTAATGGAGTTACTCCAGATTATTTCTCTTGCAACATAAATCACATTAAAGGGTATTACATACGACTTTCCCAAAGACATTTTTTTTTCCAGAAAGAGGAATTCAGCTCATTCGTCTCCACAGTGAATACTAATTCAACACTTTCAGTGTGGCTCACTGAGTGCACTGTGGTTTGTCTTGGAAATTAGTACAATGGTCCACAGTTTTAAAATCAATAAAGTGATAAGTCTTTTTCACTTTATAGTAATACTAATAACATTGTGAAGGTCATTATATGGCCATTCTCAAAGATATGTTTTACTGAGTCCCAAAGCATGATCTTCTTTTGTTTATACCTGTATCAACAGTGTCAGACATACAGCTGATAGCCAAGTGTGACTTATAGAGGACTTTAATTAAGCTGCCAAGTAATTTCCAGGCCCTTTACCAGTCCTGTCAGGCTGTCTTTCTCTGCTGAGGTGAGTCAGCACAAGTCAATGCCAGAGCAAAAAGCAAATTCTAGGGAATTATTTTTAAGACAACTGACCCAGTAAGAACAGAATAACAAACACAAGTCATAGCTAAGAGATGAATTTGAGTTAAAAAAAAAACAAAACAAAACAAACAACCCCCAAAACCACCACAATTTTTCCAAATAACTAGAAACAGCTGAGGTTTGTTAATTTGCTTAGCTATGCTGCCATGATCTTGAATCATGGTTGAATGGTAATTTCTTTCTAACCAAGTAGCAAATCTGAAAACAATTTATCTGTTTCAAGCAATCTTCAGACACATATACTATGAATGATATTGGCTATGTTTAACTTCCTGTTCTTTAGAAGCTTTCCAATATTCATAAGATAATTCCAGTATCATAAGATGTCTTTGGATACCGCTCCTTAGGTAACCATTCTGGAATGGAGACCCCATCCCAGACAACTAAAGCTCATGCTTGGAAGGGTTGTCCCTGGGAGTAACATTTCATGGGGTGGCATCACATTTGATTTTGGTGCTATACTGTCATGGGTGACTGCTGGACAGTCACTGACCTTGGTGGTGGAGGAACAGCTGGACAAACCAAAGACAGCTGACCACCCCTTCCTAGGATCACCTGCAATGCTCAGGTCAGTCGTATCATCTTCTACTTCTGAATTACTCTTATTGCTCCTTCTGACCTTTACTGCCCAAGGTATGTGGATCTTGGTTATGTGAAGGTTATGATAGCTGATTTGTACAGTCATTACTATTCTTACTCATCAAGTCTCTGAATTCCCAGGGGTCAAGCAGACCAAAAAAAAATCCCACTACAGTCTTTTAGTTCTACACAGATAATGCTGCTCCTAGTCATAGAAAGACAGAATCATAGAATAATTTGGATCAGGAGAGAACTTTAAAAATCATCTAATCCCACCCTCATGCCATGGGTAGGGACACCTTCCACTAGACCAGGTTGCTCAAAGCCCCATCCAACCCGGCCTTGAACACTTCCAGGGAGGGGACATCCACAACTTCTCTGGGTAACAAGTTACAGTGTCTTACTACCCTCACTGTAAAAAATGTCTTCCTTATATCCCATCTAAATCTAACTTCTTTTAGTTTAAAACCATTGTCCCTTGTCCTGTTACTACAGGCCTTGTTAAAAAGTCTTTCTCCACCTTTCTTATAAGCCTCCTTTGTATAGTGAAAGACCACAGTAAGTTCTTCCTAGAGCTGCCTTCCCTTTCCAGGCTGAAAAAGCACAACTCTTACAACCTTTCTTCACAGAAAATATGTTCCAGCCCCTTGATTTTCATGGCCCTCCTCTGGAGCCACTCTAACAAGTCCATGCTTTTCTTGTACTGGAGACTCCAGAAATGGATGGAGTACTCCAGGTGGGGTCTCATGAGAGCACAGTAGAGGGGGAGAATCACCTCCATCGACCTGCTAAACATGCTTCTTTTTATGCAGCCTGGGATACAGTTGGCTTTCTGGGCCAACTGTCCAATTGTCCCCAAGTCCTTCTCCATAGGGCTGCTCTCAATCCATTAATCTCCCAGTATATATTGATATTGGGGATTGCCCCAATCCAGGTGCAGGACTTTACACTTGACCTTGTTGAACTTCATGAAATTCACATGGGCCCACTCCTTGAGCCTGTCAAGGTCCCTCTGGATGACATTCCTTCCCTCAAGTAAATTGACTGCAGCACTCAGCAGGTGTCATCTGCAAACTCACTGAAGGTGTACTCAGTCCCACCATGTCATTGATGAAGATATTAAATAGCATTTGTCTCCCTACGGTCCCTTGAGGGACATCATTCATTACTGGTTTCCACTTGGACATTGAGCCATTGACTGTAACTCTTTGGACATACCACCCAGCCCATTCCTTACCTAACTAACAGTACATCCATCAAACCCATATCTCAACAATTTAGAGGTAAGAATGTTGTGGGGGACTGTATCAAAGGCCTTACAGAAGTCTAGGTAGATGACATTTGTAGGTCTTCCCTGTTCAGTGATGCAGTCACTCTGTTGTAGAAGGCCACTAGATTAGTCAGGATTCGCCCTTGGTGAAGCCATCTCCATGTCTTCCATATATTTTGACATATCTTCCACAGAATTCTCTTCCATGATCTTATCAGACATGGAGGTGATGCTGACTGATTGGTAGTTCCCAGGGTCTTTTTTTTTAACCCTTTTTAAAGTCCAGTGGCATTGGCCAAGGGAAGCTGCTGCTCATCAGTGAGGCCAGCTACAACCCAGGTGTTCAGTTTGTTTACCAGCTGGTTATTAAATAAGTTAAAGTTATTTAATAAGAGCACAGTATGAGTAAATAACTAATTAGGCTTAGACTGATGCTTCAAAGCACAAATATAAACCCATAATATTTCCTCAGTTAAATGATTAATTAAATTAACTCAACATGTACTTCAAATGAGCAAAACTAGCACTATGTGAGATTTTACCAGACCTTAAGTTTCACTACAGAGGAGCCAGAAATTTGGTTGTTTCACAGGCCCCCAGGGGCGGTACTTTAACACAGTCCTGTGTCTTGGCCAGGACCTTGTTTCTGTTAGTTCTTCCCCACTCAGAACTAATTTATACCATTCAGTCAGGGACTTTATAATATCTGCCATGGACAGTTGATCCTCACTTTGTATTTTCTTCTATTTGATAAAGCCTCAGTTGAGAATATCTGAGTTTTATTTCTTGGTACTGATTTAGTTACCAAAGCATCCTTTGCAAGTAATGCAGCCTTTGTTCCAAGTTAAGTTTTTTTGTTTCTTCACTGGTAACTTCCTGGCCAGGTTGTTTTGGTCTTCCAACACTTTCTGCATAATGATGGCTCTCACTAATTATTTGAAGTAATTTGCAGCTTATGATGTGCTACAGAAGACATTTAGGAGTATGTAGCTACACTGCATCTCCTAATGTCCCTCTATTATCTCCACACCTCCTTTGTTGAAACCCAGCTGGAACCACCATATTTTCCCTCTTTTATTAAAGTTTTCATTTCTAGAAGTGCAGGAACATATCCACTACATATCCGCTCTGAAGAAAGTTATGCACAAAACAGAAGAAAGGCTCCACAACAATCAAAAAAAATACTCAAAAATCTTTGAACTGGGAAGCTATATACTTTATTTGCTGTATATCTTATCCTGTTAAAATATAAATTTTCTGGAAATTTCTTAGGGAAGGGATCTTTTTTATTATTTTTCTTTTAAAAAAAGTGTCAATTTAGATTCATAAAACAAACTGCAGGTTAGAAAATAATTGGAACTAACAGGATGCCTGCCTACTTTTCCACGTGGTCCCTCAGCACCTATCTTCCATTTTATTTCCTTTTGTCCATTTGAAGCTTTTAGCTTCTGGGAAACTGCCATGTCAGGTATTTGGAAAATACCTGGAAAACTGACCACTTCTACATTATCAAAAATAATTAATGATGCATCTGCATGCTTTGGAACTATATGAATGATATACAAGCAAATAAAAAAATACAAATGGGCACTACTTTAGCAAGGAATTACACTCAGCATGTCTCAGTTTTATTGTTTTGGTATGATAATACAAAATACCTCTAAAAATGGTTATTAATATCTACTTATATGCTGGGAATGAATATTTGTCTCTCCATTATCAATCTCCTTCCTTCTACTTCATTAAATAGGTCTCTCACTGCTTTTTGTATCTGATCCACTGAAGCAATTTATTGTGTGATAACAAACAATGTTTGTCCTGGGACTTTAAACAGATTGCTGTGGTAGTGCTTTGAAAGAGAAACAGATGATCTGAACTATAAAAAAATCTATAAGGTCATCAGCCATCTATATAGATGCAGCATGTGACTGTTGCCGATTGATTAACTCTATTTGCATCATACTGGTATATATGTGATGTTGTTAATATTAACTAGCTGTGTTCTTAGATGATAAACAATAACTAACAGCTAGTTGTCTACCATGCCTTCTAATAGTTTCCTGAGTGGCTATTACATATTTGACTCCATTACTTTGCTTACTGGTTTATTAATTGAGGTTATTCTACATGGAACTGTTATCCCTGGAGATTTCATTTGAAGTTGAATTTATAGCTTTGGTTTCTATAAGCCTTCATTTCTAAGAGCCTAGGGGTTAATTTTCTTGGGAGGTTGTAGAGAATAGTTATTCACAGAAGTCTCTCACACACATTACTGTTGATTTTCTAACTCCGTTAGAAATGTTCTTTTTATTTATAAACAGTCACTACTTCTCCTGGTTCAGTCTATGCCTGTTGCTTCTTGTTCTCCCACCATGCATGTTTGTGAGGACTCTGGCTCTATCCTCCTGATGCCTCCTGATGTTGTGGGGTAGCTGCTTGTTCTGCCCAAAGTCACCTCTGCTCCAGGCCAAACAAACCCTTCTCCCTCAGTCTCTCCTCACAGGGTGAGTGCTCCAGTCTCCAGCCATCAAAGTGGCTCTGTGCTGAACCTTCAGTTTATCAATATCTTTTTTGTACTGGAGGACCCGAACTGACTGGGAACAGTGCTCTATAGCAGTAGTCTAGGGAGTGCTCGGTAGAGGGTAATAAGCACTTCCCTTAGTGTGCTGACTCTACTCTTGCTAACACAGTCCAGGAGCCTACATTAGAAGCTCTTTGCTGCCAAGGCACTGCTGGCTCATGCTCATCTCATTGCCCACCAGAGCCACCCTGCAGAGCTGTTCCCCAGTTAATCTCTAGTCTGTATCATTGCAAGACACTCTTTACTCCATGTGCAGAGATTTGCTTTGGCCTTGCTTGAATTTCTCTAGGTTCCTCTTAGACAGTTCCTCTAGCAGATCTAGGTCCCTCTGAATGCCAGCCCTGCCCTCGAGCATATCAACTGCTCCTATCAGTTGTCATCTGCAAAGAGTGCACTCTAGTGCCTCCTCCAGGTCATGGGTAAACATGTTAAACAGGACAGGTCAGGTGATAGACCCTTGAGATACTTCACATGCTATCGTCCTCCAGCTAGATTACACAATTCATTAACAACTACATTTTGAGCCTGACTATCCAACTGTATTTTTACCAGCCTGGCTGTTCAACCATCCCATCTATAACCTCCTAACCGGGATACAAGAATATTGTGGGAGACAGCATCAGAAGCCCTTCTTAAAGAACAGCTCTCCTCTCACCTACAAATCTTGTTGTTTCATTGTAGAAAGCATACAATGGGAAAAGAAAGTCTTTCAATTATTCAGTGATAAAGCTAGAACTGAATATGTGGAAGTTGTGTTTTTCAGACCTCTAAGTGCACTCAACATCCAAGAGTAGCTGTTAAATCCCTAATCCTGTAGCATGTTTCTGTGGGCAGCTCTGTGAGTATGTAAAATCCCTTTGAAACTGGTGGTATTGCCTGCCTCTGCAGAGATCTGTTTGTGTAGAATTAACTCTTTGAACAAGGCCTAAATATGCCACAGTTTCTGGTTGCTCTATGGGCAACTAATGTAATCGCCTTTCTTTTTCCTTCAGCATTGATTTATGTTTAGATTCGGGACACCTGTCCCTTTGATGATAAAGAGTATTTGCTCATGCTGGGAATAACATGAGTAGTATGACAGGAAGAGTAGCACACTTGTAAAATAAAATCAAGCTGCAACTTGTTGCTCTCAAAACTGCTGGTGACATCAAATCTCTTAACCTGGAAACTGCACAGTTTAGTGCAGCCAGTCACTGCTCAATGTAGACATATATTTTAATAGAGCCAGAAAGACTTCTTTCTTTGTCATCAGCTATTTTTGTTCAGTCTGAGAGAGTTGTTTAAATTGTTTCCACTTTCTGAGATTGGAGTTTGTTTTTTTTGTTTGTGGTTGGTTTTTTTTCTTTTCATTTCATTACATTATGGAAAGAGGAAGATTAATAACATCTAGCAGGCCTCAGAATACTTCACTAGCTTCATCTCTTCCCCTACAATGTATTTAAACTTCTCCACCTCACCTTTCAAGTTCATCCTAGCCTTTCACTAAGTATTTTTCTAACTTTTTTTTTCTTTTGACCCTCATAATTTGCAGATGAAACTTTCCTTTCATATGCTTTTTTTCACACTTGCCTCTCTGTGGGTTTTCCCCCTCCTCCTCTTTCTGCCCGTGCTCAAAGCAATCTCTTACTCTTTTAACAAGTTGTTCTTTTGACATAATACACCCAAACTCAGTCACTTATATCATAAGCCTCAGGGTCCAGTACTACAGAATAACTGTATCTCTAAAGCATCTTTACTGATAAGAGTACAAAAAAATTTACCAGCCTTTAAGATATATTTATTCAATGGCATTAACACATTCAAACTTCTAGTCAAAAGATCTGTGAAAAATGTACCAAAGAAACTGGAAAAACAAAAGAAATAATAATAATAATACAACTGTTTATTAATTTTAATTGTGAAAATAGCCATATTTTAAAAGGTGAAAAGTAAACTACATGCTGGATATCTTATTTTAATGAATATTTCTGAATTCTCCAAAGATAGGTAAATACTAAGCCTTTCATATAGAAGCTTTCCTAAATTTAGTTTTTCTGAAGTTTGGCTTGTAAATAGAAGTAATGCCCCAGAGAAACCATGAACCTAAGTAACAATTTATATACAAACTACTAACAAGTAAAAAGAGATGAAAAGCTTGAAAAAACTTTAGATTAATTTTGTCCTCTTGGAATTCAGCACATGAACCTGCACATCAAAACCTGAGCTAGCATGGCCAAGATTTGTATGCTGCTATACAACCCAATCATGAAAGCAGACACAAAGTCATGGTGGAAAAACAAGTATGTTGTGTAATTAATACACCAACCCTTGGTGTAACACTGCAAGCCATTTCCAGTCCTATTTTTAAAATGTTGTAATGAAATCCATTTTGAGGAAAACTGGATGCTGTCATCAGTGGGAAAATCTCTTCTTCATTGTATTAATTTTCTGTCGATTTTGCATTTGGAAAGAAAATGGTACTTTCAGATGCCTTATCTCTTTTCAATACTTCTTTTACTATACCTTACTATACCTCTTACTATACCTAAAACATTTTCCCTAGTACTTTTATTCCTGCATCTTAATTTTAGTTAATCAAAGATGTATGCAGTCATACTTGTATAATTTATTTTGTCAATGCAAGTGTGCATGCAAATGGAGGCCAAGCTTTAGGTTTTCTGCAAATATAAGCCAAATAATCTGTTGGAGAATAAAGTCTGAAATAGCAGTGGCTTTACCCAGCTTTACAGCTGTCTGTTGACAGTACTTACAAGTTATCTGACTCTTTTCCTCCATTTTCTCCTCAGCTAACTGCAAGATGACTGTGTAGAATAATGACAAAGGCATACTTCTGTCACAGGGTCAGAAAATCGTGTACCACAGACTACCTTGGCCAAAAATATATCCTACTGGCAATAAGAGCCAGTGATCTGACAGCTTGTCTCCTGGGCCCTTGCAAGGCCACCTGGGCTCTAAGTGCACATACGAAGATGTTTTGTGATTTCACTTTGAAAATTCCCCAGAGAATTTCTTAGGATTTTTCTTCACAGAATCATCTAGGTTGGAAAGGACCCTAGAGATCATCTAGTCCAACCGTTCTCCTAGCACAGTTCCCACCTACAGCATATCCTTAAGCTCCAAATCGACCCTACTCTTGAACACCTCCAGGGATGGGGACTCCACCACCTCCCTGGGCAGCCCATTCCAACACCCAACAACCCCTTCTGTAAAGAAATGCTTCCTGATATCGAGTCTGAACTTTCCCTGGTGCAACTTGAGGCCATTCCGTTTTGTCCTGTTGCTTTCTACTAGGCTAAAGACGCTCATCCCCAGCTCTCTGCACCCTCCTTTCAGGTAGCTGTAGAGGGTGATGAGGTCTCCCCTCAGCCTCCTCTTCTCCAGACTAAACACCCCCAGTTCCCTCAGCCACTCCTCGTACGACCTGTGCTCCAGACCCTGCACCAGCTTCGTTGCCCTTCTCTGGACACGCTCGAGTCATTCAATGTCCTTTTGTAGTGAGGGGCCCAAAACTGAACACAGGAATCGAGGGGCGGCCTCACCAGTGCCGAGTCCAGGGGTAAGATCCCTTCCCTGTCCCTGCTGGCCACGCTATTGCTGACACAAGCCAGGATGCCATTGGCCTTCTTGGCCACCCGGGCACACTGCTGGCTCCTGTTCAGCCAGCTGTCAGTCAACACCCCCAGGTCCCTCTCTGACTGGTATCTCAAGAAAAATGCATCCTGTGGGGAAGACTCATGAGAGAGAGAGAGTTTGTGGAAGACTATCTGCCATGAGAGGGATGCCATGTGGACCAAGGGGAAGAATGCAGAACAGTTTCCCCACCACCACCACCTTGGAGGAAGAAGTTGCGGACTAACTGCACTCACCATTCCATGCCCCTGTGCCACTGGGAGAGGAGGTAGAAATATCAAGAACAAAACTGAGCCCAGGAAGAATAGAGGGTTGTGGGGACATGTTTTTTTAAGATATACTAATTCTTCTCACTGTCCCAGTCTGTCTGTTAGTGTTTTGAAGTGACATCCTTTTTCTTTCCCTAATGAGCATGTTTTTTGCCTGTGTCCAGCAACACCTCCCAGTCTTTATCTTTATTCCTGAGCCTTTCAATTCATTTTTCTCCTTCCCAGCACTAGGGGTGGGGGTGGGGGGGCGGTGAGGGGGAAAGGGGTGAATGAAAGGCTGCACGGTGCTTAGTTGCCTCTAGGCTCAAACCACGACATCCTGGTAAAGTATGAAAGCTTTTTAAGCCCTGATGCTGCAACAAATATTAAATAATAATTTTCAGAATCTAGATCATAGCTACTAGGAAACTTTTTACAGTTTTACAGTTAAGATTTTTACTAAATCTTCCACGCATGTGTGCACACACACAAAAAACCCCAAACCGGAAGTAGCTGACTTTTCCCAAGAAGTGTGAAGAAGTCTTTTACAACAAGCTACGTATAATACAATAGTTCTATAATTTTTGTATGTATGTCTATATTTAAATACCCTTATTGTGTACTGGAATCACTCTTCTTAGCACATCTGATCTTTCAAGTAGCTATGCAATTAAGATGTTCTCTATAGATAGAAAAAATATTTACAACATTTCTAGAAAAAAAATATTGAAAATATAACTTATGTTAACAGTTGTTCCCAGAACTGCTTGGCTGTTGTTTTCAGTATCATTCAAATGGCTCATGAGAGAACTTTTTAATTCAAGAAAGAGACAGACAAAGGAACTACAATAATTATACAAGTCACCAAGAAATATGAATGCTGAGACTATCTCAGTGTGCCTTTCTATCTGTTCTTTGTAATGCTGAGGAATGTTACTGTTTAGGCTGAAAATATTAATGTTTTGTTTCAGCCCAAATTCCTATTTTTGAAATTTTAAAAAGAATTCCTTCTTTTTAAGAGTCATAAAGGAGAAGCAGAAGAATAATTATGTCTTCATTCACCTCTGGCTCACTCTTTGTATTTAAATACTTCCATGCATATTTTTTCCTAGTCCACCTGCAAACAACTATTTATGTGTTTAACTCAACTGATGTGAGTTAGTCCACTGAGGCTCCACAGACAGGTAAAGTTTAGTGTGAACCACACAAAGAGAGAAAAAGGAGGGATGTGTTAGGATCTTTAAGAAAATATGTCATCCTAACTGTGCTCAAAGGAAAGGCTGTGGATGTTGTTTACCTTAACTTCAGTAAGGCCTTTGATACCGTTTCCCACAGCATTCTCCTGATTAAACTGTCTGCTCGTGGCTTGGATGGGCACACGCTTTGCTGGGTAAAAAACTGTCTGGATGGCCGGGCCCAAAGAGTTGTGGTGAACGGAGTTAAATCCAGTTGGCGGCCGGTCACGAGTGGTGTCCCCCAGGGCTCAGTTTTGGGGCCACTCCTGTTTAACATCTTTATTGATGATCTGGACGAGGGGATCGAGTGCACCCTCAGTCAGTTTGCAGATGACACCCAGTTGGGTGGGAGTGTTGATCTGCTCGAGGGTAGGGAGGCTCTGCAGAGAGACCTGGACAGGCTGGAGCCATGGGCTGAGGCCAACTGGGGGAGTTTCCATAAGGCCAAATGCCGGGGGCTGCCCTTGGGCCACAACAACCCCCAGCAGCGCTTCAGGCCTGGGGAGGAGTGGCTGGAGAGCTGCCAGTCAGAGAGGGACCTGGGGGTGTTGATTGACAGCCGGCTGCACAGGAGCCAGCAGTGTGCCCAGGTGGCCAAGAAGGCCAATGGCATCCTGGCTTGTGTCAGCAATAGCGTGGCCAGCAGGGACAGGGAAGGGATCTGACCCCTGGACTCGGCACTGGTGAGGCCGCCCCTCGATTCCTGTGTTCAGTTTTGGGCCCCTCACTACAAAAAGGACATTGAATGACTTGAGTGTGTCCAGAGAAGGGCAACGAAGCTGGTGCAGGGTCTGGAGCACAGGTCGTACGAGGAGTGGCTGAGGGAACTGGGGGTGTTTAGTCTGGAGAAGAGGAGGCTGAGGGAAGACCTCATCACCCTCTACAGCTACCTGAAAGGAGGGTGCAGAGAGATGGGGATGGGCCTCTTTAACCAAGTAACAAGCGATAGGACAATAGTGAATGACCTCAAGTTGCACCAGGGAAGGTTTAGACTGGATATGGGTTGTTAGGTGTTGGAATGGGCTGCCCAGGGCTGTGGTGGAGTCCCCATCCCTGGAGGATTTTAA
Organism: Athene noctua; assembly: GCF_965140245.1. Taxonomy (NCBI): domain Eukaryota; kingdom Metazoa; phylum Chordata; class Aves; order Strigiformes; family Strigidae; genus Athene; species Athene noctua. The sequence goes on from NC_134039.1 coordinate 66,582,708, forward strand.
GAGTTGGGTCGACATAGCGCTTCAGTATATGCTGTAGTTGGAATTGTCAGTGTTAGGTTAATGGTTGGAGTAGATGATCTTCAGGGTCTTTTCCAACCTAGACAATTCTCTGATTCTGTGATTCTGTACCTGAGCATCCTTTACATGCCTGTTTATCATATTCTGAAAAACCTCTAATGAAGTATATCATAAACATTTCAATAATTTATTTGAATTTAGAAATTTATGTTATTTTTTCCAATATTCAGGATGCTGTTACACGATTCTATCTGTTATCCTTGGAATCCAGACATGTGTCTTCATCAGAGTATTCATATTCAAACATCACGAATCACCGCTCAAATCAAATGTAGTGTTACCTATCTTAAAAGAAACATAGCAGAACCATGTTTAAATCCAACTCCAAATACAGTTAAACATTGCTCTGCATTCTGTATTCCTGAAAGCCTATAGGGGAATCTTGAAAGTAGGTCCATGAAAGATAACTCAGGGAAGAAAAAAAACCCACAAAAATCACAAACAAACAAACAAAATCCCAAACAAAAACTGTTGGGAAATTCAAACATGCCATACAAAAGTCTGCATCTCTGGAAAGTTTGGTACTTATTTGTTTAGATCTCCACATAAGAGATGGAATCAAAAAGTTTTCAAATATGAGAAATATTAGAATATACTCCACTTTATGGAACTTTCTCCCAAAATCATGCATTAAAAATAGAGGTCACTCCATGAGAGTTTATGAATGCATGCACAGGACAAAACAATTTCTTTAGGGATGCCCTACCTGTGTGGATACAAAAGAACTGCTGCAAAGAACCTGAGATTTAAAGTTAAAACACTGCATTCAACATCTGTTTGTGCATGGAAATTATAACTATCTGTCTGGAGTCATATTTTCTTCAAGTATTCCAGTAGAACACCTTACAGAATGAAGACTTAAGATATTATAAATGTCTTGTGTCAGAGAAGAAAGTGATCCCAAGACTCCTTTATATATATATATTCCTTTTGTATATTAAATCTATATATCTCCCTTCCTCCTGTCTTGCATAATGTCCCTTTTTGTGCCCAACACAAAAAATTACATGCTGACTCAGACTTTTGCTGAGACAGGTCTCACAAAGATTTGTTTGTTTCAATTAATTCAGCAGCTTTCCCTTTCCCTTTTTATTGCTAAAATCCACATACATATTAATTAGATTTGCCTTGGGTTAGATATCTTTTCTCTCTTAGAAGGAGTGGGGGATGAGCTTGCTTGCCAGGCACAGTTTTTTAAGCTCTCACCGCTCTAATTTTTTATCAGAAATGTTTACCAAAGGGACAAAAATTTTAAAAGAAAATCACACAGATGGTAAATGAGTGGAAGAATGTTTCAAAAAATAGTGTGTGAAAAGGATTATAAATTGTATCTTGTTAATCAGTACACAGAAATTGGATGTGTGCTGCCATTTTCTCTCATTAATTCAGTATTTTTCTTGTAGCAGATACTCTTGAATCCTTCTGCAAGTTCCAAATATGAATAAACTCAATCCACCAAGGTAGTAATAATAAATAAAATTGTGAAAGGATGTACTTATATCTTTGTTTTATTTAATTGAAGATACAAGACAGCTGTTGTAGCATGATATAAAATTAAGTGTAAATTTTTTCCAGAACCCGTCATCATTACCACCTAAAGAATATTTTTCAAAGTTAAACAATCTCTTTTTACATGAAAGATACTGAATCCTGACTTCCCCTTGCTTTTCTCCTTTTCACATTCTTGCTCATAGTAATACAGATAAAGTCAATTTTAAGACCATTGCAAATGGCTACAAATCTCATTAGGCCAATGAAATGTACCCATGATAATATTAAAAAAAAAAAAAAAAAGTTCCACTCATGTCTGTAAAACAAACAGTTGAAAATGTCATCATAAACACCATACCTCAAAAGACTAAGCAAGAGTTTCTGGCGAAGCTTGCAAATCACCTGCTGTAAATCGGCATAACCCTACCTTAAACCAAGTTACATAATTAAAAAAAAAAAAAAAAAAAAAGAATCTGTCATGAAATTAAATACCATGCCTTTGTTATCTGATGTTTTGATGTCCATCGATAACTTGACATAGACTTTTCCCATAGAAAAACTGTCTGATAGATGAGATAAGACATAATTTTGCTGCAGCTGGAACCTGATGAGTGCTAACCTAGGTGATCTTCTCAGGAAGAGATTTGTTTGACTGCTCAGATTTCTACTGTGACTTCCTGTCAGATGCTCAAGGTAGGGCTATTACTTCACAGGAATTCCGCGGTCACTGTTTTTCCAGTCACAT